>NW_003852505.1:6563424-6570766 GCF_000181295.1 Otolemur garnettii | reverse complement strand
GCCACCTCAGGTGTACGTGGCTGGCGCCTTAGCCGGTTGAGCCACAGGCGCCGAGCCATTTATTTTTATTTTTATTGTATCATAGCTGTATGCATTAATGTAATCATGGGGTACAATGTTATGGTTTTATATGCAATTTGAAATATTTTCATCAAACTGGTTAACATAGCCTTCATGGCATTTTCTTAGCTATTGTGTTTAGACATTTGCATTCTACACCTAGTAAATTCACATGTACCCTTGTACGATGCACTTATTGCAGCCCAATTCATAATTGCTAAGTCATGGAAGAAGCCTAAGTGTCCATCGACCCAGAGTCCGAGATATTAAACCTGAAGGCACAGACAGAATCTTAGCTCTTAGAGAGGTCTCACACATCTAATTATAAAACAATGTACATGAGTGGTAGAGTTATGGTCTGTAGAAAGTTTGGAGTTCACAGGTTACCATGATTAATTCTACCTGGATATTTTACAGAGGAGGTAACAATTTAGTTGCACAAGGTGACATTTTAAAAATATGATTCAGAAATGGGAAGGAGGGAAGACACTTTTAGCTATAGGAAGTAATGTGAAAGCAAGCATCAAGATATGAGCTAGCATGGCATATTTAAGGATTTACATTTAACTATATAAATATTAAATTTTTGAAGATTTAAATATTTTTAAATTTTAAATATTTAAGATATGTGGGATTGAGGTATTAGGGCTGATATCAGAGATATTAGAAGTAAAACTAGAAAGGTAAAACAGGACCAGCTTAATAGATACCTTGATGTCATAGGGGTAAGGAATAGATTCATTTTGTAGGTAGAAAGAAGACCCATTAGAAACTCTTAATGATATTGGCCTTGAGAAAGAATTAATGAAAAAGACTCCATTGGCAACTGCAGAAACAACAAAAATTAATAAATTAGACCTGATCAAATTAAAAAGCTTTTGCACAGCTTACAGACATGACCAACAAAGCAAATAGACAACTTTCAGAATGGGAGAAGATATTTGTATGTTATGAATCAGACAAAGGACTACTGGCCAGATTATAAAAAGAACTCAAATAAATCAACAAGAAAAGAGCAAATAGCCCCACCAATCAATGAGTAAGGCTTGGCATCCATAGCTCAGTGGTTAGGGCACCAGCCACATGCACCAGGGCTGGTGGGTTTGAACCTGGCCCAAGCCTGCTATACAAACAAACAAACAAAAATACCTGGGCATTGTGGCAGGTGCCTGTAGTCCCAGCTATAAGGGAGGCTGAGGTAAGGGAATCACTTGAGTCCAAGAGTTTGATGTTGCTGTGAGCTGTGACTCCACAGCACTCTACCAAGGGTGACAAACTGAGACTGTCTCAAAAAAAGAAAAATCAATGAGTAAGCGACATAAACAGAGCCTTTTCCCAAGAAGACAGACTAGTGGCCAACAAATGCATGAAAAAATGCTCATCATTCCTAATCATCAGAGAAATGCAAACCAAAACCACTTTGAGATACCACCCAACACCAGTGAGAATAGCCCAGATCACAAGGTCCCGAAGCCATGGATGCTGGCATGGGTGCAGAGAGAAGGGAGTGCTGATGCACTGTTGGTGGGATTGAAAACTAGTACAGCCTTTTTGGAACTAAAAGTAGATCTCCCATTTGCTCCCATAATCCCATTACTGTATCTACCCAGAAGAAAAAAAAGTCATTTTGCCATAAAGGCATTTGTACTCAAATGTTTATAGCAGGTCATTTCACAGTTGCAAAGATGTGGAAACAACCCAAATGACCATCGACCCATGAATGGATTAATAAACCCTGGTAGGTGATGGAATACTATTTAGCCATAAAAGATGGAGACTTTACATCTTTTATATTTACCTGGATGAATTTAGAGAACATTCTCCTAAGTAAAAGCAAGCATCTCCTACACTCAGGACTAATCTGAAAATGGTAGATCAACAAGTATGATGAGAGGAGGACATAAATGAATTCAGGAAGGAGGGAGGAGGAGGGCCTCGGTAAGTTCCCACCTATCAGGTACAATGTAAGGGTACATGGTGCACTTCCTGGGTGAAGGACTAAACTACAACTTAGACTTTGAACTTTACAAATTCAAACAATGTAGCTTAGTCATATGTATCCTCATACTAACCTGAAAAAAAAAGAAGCCCCACTAGGAGTTTTTAAACAGAGTGGTAATGTCAGATATAATGTGTGTGTGTGTGTGTGTGTGTTTTCAAGAGAAAACACTAGGAAAAATATGAGGAAATGAAAAATGCAGAGAATACAGGTTGGGAGACCAATTAGCGAGTTATCATAGCAACCGAAACAATGCAAGAGAAGAAGATTGGGAATGCAAATAAGTATCTGCTGGACTTCCTGGCGAACATGACAAAAAAAAGGAGTTGACTATATGGCTTTTGAGTTTAGAATAATGATGAGGACAAGAGATAAAGATGTGAGAGTTATGTAAAAAGGGCCAAGAACAAGGTCCATTATTTAAGGATGGATACAAGAAGACTAGCGTAGGAAGGAAACTGAGAATAAAAGTAGAAAAATAGGAAGAGAATGGGGAGAAAGATGATGTCACAAAGGTCAGAGAAGTAAAGGATAGTCAACAGTGTCAAATGATTACAGAGTTGTTAATCAGAGTAAGAACTGAGAGCTAACCACAGGACTTGGTTATTAGGAGATCACCAGTCTCTTAACAATAGTGGTTGTTGTAGTGTGGTGACTATGGGCAGAAAATCTGAAGAGCAGTTGGACAAGGTGAATAGATGACTACTCTGTGAAGGCATTTGGGAAATGAAGGGAAGAACAATCTCATGTACTTTTGGCAATTTGACCAAGGGTCTACAACAAAGCACTTCTGCACCTTCCTATCCTCGAAGGACCTTTCCTATCCTCGAAGGACACATTACCCACATATCATTAGAAGGCCATGGCTTTTACTTTTTCGAATCTGTATTTTAGGATCTAGATAACATGGGAAATTTTCATTGAGATTTGTGCTCTTCATTTCCGTTCACGCTTATCCTGCCACATTTCCAGCCCTTCTCATGTACATCCAAATCAGGCAGACATTCGTAGTGGAGTGCTTCTAGAAGAAAGCCATCTTGTGACCTTGAGGGACCCTCAGTTCCTTGTTTGAACTGTTTTACAGAGAGAGGGGGCCTTCCTTAGCGCTCCTATGTAGATTCTAAAAAAGCATTGTTGCCTGAATACTAGTGGTTAAAAAGGCTCATGTCTTTTTGAAAATAGCCCAGGATATTTTGACATTTCTAAATCCTTGGCATGTCTGTTCTTCAGCAAGCCCCAGAGCTCAGGAATGTTTTGACAGGTTAAGAAAATGCTAAGATGTCACTGTATTGGTCTTCCTAGCTGATAAGGCATTGGTTCTTGCTGTAGCATTCAAAAGCCATAATGCAGTTTGTATGTTAAATCAATACCTTATAAAACTCCTGCGTAACTGTTAGCTTATTATTTAAAGCAAAGGAAGAACAAATCAATTCCTTAAGTGTCAAGGACGTTCTTGACAAAGAGCCGAATGGAATGGGCAGGCTCAGTGCCATGAGCCCAGTGAAATGGAAAGTTGTGCACTGTGCCTGTGGCTTCCTTCCAGATCAGCAGGAATGCTACAGGCTTCTTGTGCTTGCTTGTTGGGTTTTCCCAGCCTGGAAGCAGGGCAGGCCGGCTAGTGCTTTGGGATACATCTGGTATCAGGGGAGCTTCTTTGGTGGCAAAACGACTCACATAGCATAAAAGTAGATCTCCATAGTAGTGCTCAGGAGCCCCAAGAGTACACAAAGTTTAAAGTCAATAGGTAAATGGGGTGAAACAAGATGTTATGCTGTTGAGCAACTCAATTGATAGATCTTGTGGTGTGGAAAACAGGCAGAGAAAACTCTGACATGGAGACCCAGCCACAGTCAGTCAGCACATTGATTTTCAGAGTAAGAAGGGACGTCAGGGATCATCTAGCTCAGTGGTTCTCAACCCTGGCAGCATATCAGACTTACTGGGGAAGCTTTTAAAAAAATACTGATGCTCAGGCCTTACCCCATATCAATTAATCAGAAACCCTAGAATAGGATCTAGCTTCAGTATATTTATTTATTTTTATTAAATCATAGATGTGTACATTAAGGCAATCATGGTGTACAATGTGCTGGTTTTATATACCGTTTGAGATATTTTCATCAAACTGGTTAACATAGCCTTCACTGCATTTTCTTAGTTATTGTGTTAAGACATTTATATTCTATACTTAGTAAATTTCACATGTACCCTTGTAAAATGCACCATAGGTATGGTCCTACCAATTACACACCCTCATTGGTATATTTAAAAGCTCCCCAGGTGGGGCAGTGCCTGTGGGTCAGTGTGTAGGGCGCTGGCCCCATATGCTGAGGGTGGTGGGTTTGAACTCAGCCCCAGCCAAACTGCAACAAGAAAATAGCCGAGCGTTGTGGCAGGCGCCTGTGGTCCCAGCTACTCGGGAAGCTGAGGCAAGAGAATCGCCTAAGCCCAGGAGTTGGAGGTTGCTGTGAGTTGTGACGCCATGACACTGTACCGAAGAGACTCTGTTTCTAAAAAAAAAAAAGTACTAAAAGCTCCCCAGGTGATTTTAGTGTAAAGCCAGGGATGCAAACCACTGATCTAGCTGAACACTATTAGTTCTAAAGTGGAGAAGCTGAGGCTTGAAGAGGGGAGATGTCATCTTCTAGTTTCTCTGGTTGGTTCTATTAGATTTGAGATCAAAACAAGTGTTATTAGCTTAGTGATTGAGAAAGAGGAGCGTTTCTTAGAAGCTAATCATTAGCTTCACTCGACTTCTTATCTTTTTTGTGTGTGTAATCTCTGATAAAATTTCCCAAGGAGTCTGATAACATTAAGACATTGAGGACATACTCTTATCATTATACATGGAGAGAATGATCTTTATTGATTTAAAAAGTATTTTGAATGTCTGCTATTTGTTAAGTCCTGTGCTGGATACTATGAGGGTTATTTGGATAGAATATTTCAGAGAGGGTATTGACCTTCAAGAATCTCTATGCCTGGGGCAGGGGGGTTGAGCAAAGGAGAGAGGGAGAAAAATAAGGCCATAAATGGGTCTGATCTGCTGGGAAATTCAGCTTTTTTAATGGAGAACAACTCTGTTTCTTAGTCACACAGTCTACCCTCATTGAACACTGAAACAGTAGTGTTTAGAACTTGTAGGAATGCTTACAGATGTAAATCATGTATGACCAGTGAGGTGGGCACAGTGAGAGGTGCTTAGGCAAGAAAGGGCCAGAAGCAGTAACTCACTATCACCCACGGGTTTGGCACCATTTCTGAGAGAGAGAGAATATAGTTTGGGGAAGTGGTGCATTTTCTTGGAAAAGACATGGATATAGACAGGTTGTATACATTTTGGTTTGAATCCAAGTTTCCTCATTACTAGCTGCATACCTGGGGAAAAAAAATTTCGGAGCCCCATTTTCTTGGTCTAGAATGAAGATAAAAATGGTAACTGTACTCCCCCCCTCAAGGGTCTCATCCCTCCTTTGGTCAAGTCTGGAAGGAACAGGGTTCAGCTACATAAGTAGCCTGTCTCACTAGTTGGGGGAAAAACTACAGCTTTGTAGTACCCTAGATATTCTCAAGCATGCTTACATTTTTATATTTATAAAAATCAACCCTACTGTCTTTGTTCTCTTTCTGTCTCTACCTGGGTTTCCACCTAGTACCTCCTTCAAGGCAGTCTGCATGCCCCTCTGGGAGGTCCCACAGTGCTGCTTCTTTAAGCTCAAGATCAGCTATATTTCTGCATCCTTGTACCATGTCATTTTTAACATGGGGAGTTGTTTGGATTTATTGGCTTCTTTTTCAACACCTATGCACTCCTTCCAGGGCCATAATCTGTATCCTAAATGTTTTTCAGGTTTCCACAAACTGTATTATGCTTCTGGGATATAAATTATTAAAAAAAAAATAAGACACGTGTACTTCCAATTATATTTTATAAATGCAAGTCGATGATAAACTGACTTGTTGTGTCATTGTAATTTGGACTTTGGATTCTATTTTTTGTGTGTGCAAGCTTGTTTTTCTTTAGGATCAAATCTCCTTATTTCCAAAATAAAGTCAGAATTTGAATGTACTGATATATGACAATAGATATATGATAATATATCAGTACATTCATATATCAGTACATATATAATGTACTGATTTTATTGTCATTTTTATCACTCATCGTTTTATAGGTAACAGCAAATATGTACTTCATAGGATTGTTGTCAGGATTAATAAAACTAATAGATGTAAAAGTGCTAAGCATGTACTAGATGCTTGATAAATACTGATTCCTCATACCCTTTGAGCATCTCTGAAGACACCCATATTTCCTCATGTGTTTGGAGGGTATTGGAATGTTCAGTTTTCCTATCTATAATAATATTTTCTCCTGTGCAAACCCATAAGGCAGGTAGCAGTGTTATCACTATTTGATAAATGAGGAAAATGAAATGAGCAAATATGCTTCCCTTAATGTTCCCAAGAGAGCAGAGTCAAGTGTAGAACTCAGACCTTCCAAATTCAAACATGGGGCTCTTTCTGCTTCCCTTTATCACAAGGGGAATCCATTTACATTAAAAGCAAGGTTGACAGTAGCCAACATGCATTAGGAGAAAGAGTGAGCTTTCACCTGAGACAGAATGAATGAATGAGTTCTTTCTTAAGACACAAATAAGGACTGCAAGCAGAAGCTCAGTGTATATTCACCTATATCACAAGGTGACCACAAGCAGGGGTTTCTAGGATTGCCAATTAAAGAGAGACCTGCCACTATCATCATTCTTCCTTACCTATGTTCATTAACACCTTTCCAAAACAATTCTTCAAGCTATCTATATAAGAAGAATATGAATGCTTTGGCCAGGTCTTTCTCATAGAGGGTGGCAGCTCACGCTAACCCTGTTGTCGGTTGGTTGTGCTCCCCATCCTCATTTTGCTCCCTTATCAGTAGCTTCCTCATTATATGACCTTGAACAGAGGCTTTTATTCTAAACTCAGCACTTGAAGCATGAGGCTAAGAATACAGATCGAGTGGCAGGGAGCTCAGGTGGACTAGATAATTTCTGCTTTTCAAATGCAAAGGATTTTCTAGTGAGTCCCTTGGGGCTGAGGATCCCCTGAGGTGATGTGACAGGGGGCTGGCCCATCATGCCCAAAGCCTGTGTCTGCTGTTCCCATCTGAGTTGAGGCTGCTTGCCAAGTGCTATTTTGGAAGCAGGGCTCACACCATCCATCTTTTGAAGGTCGTGGATGTTCTGCTCCATGGGAATGCACAGGGCACAGTGAACTGAGACAAAC
>NW_003852505.1:6536687-6562824 GCF_000181295.1 Otolemur garnettii | reverse complement strand
TGATATGGGAATATGTAATATTTTCTGAACAGGCGTGCCTTATTGGTCAGCTTGGCCAGAAATCAGCCTTGTGCTTGTTTAGTGAATGAATGGGTCAGATTATCTAGAATTCCTTACATTACAAATCCATTCAATGAGGTGTGTCTATCAGTATTGCCCTTACTGTATACACATCATTTTAGTAGTGCAGTCGTTGGGTAAAGTGAGGTCTACTTCTTGAGTCTTAAAAGAAGATGAGGCATAGGAATTAGAGGTAGGCTTATTACCAGACATTAATCAAGAAGACAAGCTTTTAGATGACCCAGGAAAACAATACCAATCTAGTGACTTCACTTTGCCTTGAGTAGCCTCAGTGAGAAATGCAGGAGTGCAGAAGACAAAGCGAAAAGCAAGCAAAATGCACAGCCTTCTTAGGAATGGCCACCGGCCTGTGAATGGATTCCGGGGGACACTGATGCGTTATCTGTGAAGTAAGCACTTCTTTGTAAGCTGGTTTCTTTCATCCTCTAAAGTAGCCAAGACATTTCCTCTGTCCTCTGTTTAGGGAAATGGAGGCAGCCATTTCTACTGTGTGATGGGAGGTGTGTTAAATGGGCCCTAGTCCATAAGTACCATCTCCACCAGCCTAATGAAAGCCCCAAATGCTACCATTAGAAATGCATTCCAAATGTTAAATGCCTGAGGTGATGGATGCCCCAATTACCCTGATTTGATTAATTCACATTCTATGCCTGCATCAAAACATCACATGTACCCTATAAAGATATGCAACTATTATGTATCCATAATAATTAAAAAATTTAAAAAAGCATTCTTTATCAACCAGGCTGATCTAATTTGAAGACGCCAGAATTTAACTCATTATGACCACGACCACTTTAGCCAATAATAGCTCATTAGCCCTCTGCTATCTCTTTGTAAAACAGGCAACAGACCCCCTTACATGAGAGATTCAGGATAAAATCTTGTGATAGGATGGAGCATGGAGACAAAAGATTAGAGACTTAGCATGCACGAACTACCTGGAGTATCTAGATCCCTGGGGAGCCCTAAGCTGCCAGGAGAAATGGATCCATGATAAGGGTGCAGGGAAATTGAGCTATAGAATAGAAAAAGAAACCAAATATAAGCTTGGTCCCTTTGCCAAGTTTGCTCAGGTGAGTCCACCTGCAGAAGCAATCTGGGGTCCCGGTTTGCCTAGTGAAGTCTCATTGGAGAGACTGTAATGTCCATTTGGAATCAGCATCACTAGGTGCTTTTTTAATCTAGAACTCAGAATTCTGAATTGGGAGCTTTTATTCTGAAAACTCAGCTGCAACTCAGCCCAGTATGTTCTGAAAACAGACCCATCCCAAGTCAGATGATACCCTCAGTAGTTGATATCCTCTAACAAGCTGGATAGCCTAAATGCCAGCTGTTTATCTCATCCTTAGCCAGCTTAGAAAAAGCCTCCACTGCCAACAATTACCTTCTTCCTTCCAGCAAAGTGCTCCCCCCCTCAACTCACTTGCAGGTGCCAGGCACACAGGCTGATGTCACAGGCAGGCCCTCCAGGTCATACACCTTTGGAGCAATGTAAGATTTCAAAAACTTGTAAGCAGGCAATTTTTGTCATACTGTGGATCGCTTAATTTTTTTTTCTGTGGAATTTGATAATATGCCCAATCCTCTTACCTCTTATATTTACTTCCCCTCCCTCAAGCAATGATATCACAAATTAGCAGTTTGCAATCTGTTGGAAATAGTTCAGATGAAGATCTTATATCCTGGGGCCCACAGAGGAAGGTGTCTTGGTGCTTTGGGCTTTAATTTGGTTGTAGGCTTTTGGCCAAGTGGATATCTGTTGGGCTGGCTTACACTTAAACAAGGAGGAAGGGAAGGAGGTATTCCTACACATAAAATTTAACGTGGGGTCCCACAGGATCTCTCTGCCTGAGGTTCCCTCCTTCACTGGAAAACCTCTCACTGCACATACTGTTTGGAGTATAAGTATTCTGTTGCTAAGAGACAACTGTTTAATTGCCAATATATGGCCCTGGTGGGGACTGCACTGACTCAGGAATTGGCACATCGGTCCAGATCAGTTATCATGAAATGACAAGGAGGAGTAATGCTAAGAAACAAGACACTGCTTTCAAAGATGGTAGGATATTAAGGAAGGTCTGAGAAAGATGAGCCTGTTGGGGGAGGGGATCACTTGAGAGTGGTGGGACATGTCTGGTCAGCTGGCATCAGTGTGGATGTCTCCGGTGCCCTGGAAACAGAGAGGGTATTGAAAGTGGGATAGGGATGTGTCAAGGATAAAGCTGGTCCGCTTCCTTCTTTAGCTGATGCAAAGGACAGGTAGTTTATCTTTCTGTTGCTTCTTTCTTCCACCCTCTCCTCCATTATCAGGGTGTTCCAGGTTCTTAACAGAGCTTTTTCCTTGGCCGCCTTACGATAGGCCTGGCTCTGGGGATTGGCTAGGCTTTCTTAATTCTCCTGACTCATCCTGCAGACTCACTGTCCTCTCCAGTGACCTTCCGTGGGCCCTGAGCTCACGGCCTTGACTTTGCTGGCTCAGGAAGGTCTCTGATGAGGGGGTGTTTGCAGCTGATATGCTGCAGTTTTGTTCGCTTTGCAAGATCTGAACACTATTTGTTCTGCCGGGGGTGTGAGAAAAAGGCACTGCAGAAATGTCCCTGGTCCCTGTCAGCACCTTTTGCCCTTTAGCAGCATCAGATAGTTAGCGCTGAAGGGCTATTTGAGGAGTAAGATGTTCACAATGAAACAGATATCCGTGGACTCTAGGCTGAAAAGCTGAGGTGACACCAGACTTTTAAACTCCACCTAGGCTTTCCTTTGAGGTAACGTACATAGTTTGGTCAAAGTGTTTAATCGGTTATGGCTCTTAATTGTAGTCTTTCCCTACACACATTTTGGGAGGAAAATCAGGAAAGAAACCAGTGTTTTCTTAATAGAATCCTTTCCCCTACCACTCCTTTTCCTATTAGGAACAACACCTGTGCTATTCACAGAGTCTCCTTTAATTAGAGTATGTCTTCTACTCGGTGGTGGTGGAGGCTTGGCATCAGGTTAAGTGGAAGGTGGAAGAGATTGCTGGCCAAGTCTGTTCTTCCTCCTCTCGCCCTGCCTCGCAACCGCTGTCTGCCCTCCCCTCCATTTCTGAGAAGTGCCAACCTGACTGATCCCCAAAGCCTTGCCAGCTCTGAGAAGAGATGCAGAGGGAGAGGGACACTGCAGCAGCTGCCTGGAATTTGCCCCACTGACCCAAGAAGCTGAAGATCCAGATGGGTGCGGTGACAGGAAGGGAAGGTTTCCATGTCAGCATCACTGCAGCCTCACACCTCCCCCACACGCACGCAGCACAGAGAATGGCTAAAAGGAGGAAGAAAGAAATGTTCGGAAAGCTGTATTCCAATTAGTGTGGCCACTGATTGTCATGCAACTCAGGAAAAAAATCAATGTTTTGAAAACTAATGATGGCGAGAATGTCCAGCTTTCTTAACAAGCTGCTGAGATAGGGGCGGCTGGGGAATTGAAGCTCACTTATTTTGGTCTCATCTAAACTTTTCCATCTTAGCGAAAAATCAACAAGAACCTGAGAAGAAAATGATGTGAGCGAATGTGGTATTTATCTGCTCGTTTGGTGCTAACTCTTCACTTATTTTCGTATGCTCTAGAGGTCTGCCTTCATCAGTGTTTTTCCTCCTAGAGGGCAGGGGTCACCTCAGCTTTACTGGCTCTGTCTGATATGTTGTACAGCACCAGGCACAAAGCACAAAGCAGCCTGTGACTACATTTGCACTGGCTGCTGGAACCGAGCCCTGGAACTGCAGCCCTGGGTTAGGTCAGCACTTGGCTTTTCTGGGTAGATAAAGATGACATTGGGTGTCCTTGGATGCTAATTTAACTTATCCATAATGCATTTTGCATCAGCTTGGCTTGCCTCTGTGACCAGCTGCATCCATCTCTGGCCACCAGAAAAAGAGTTCCCATTTGCTGGCATACTATGTATTTTCACTACGATGCTACACGAGGAACTTGAGGGCGGGACTTGTCTTTTCATCTCTCTGTGTCCCAGCGAGTGTCAACTTGTCGTTAGCAGGATTGAATGACTAGTTCAGTATTTTGCACTTGACCTTGTATTGTAGATATGGGGGCTCATTAAAGGAAAATACCCTCAGAAGAGAATAACTACACTAAAACCAAAAGCAAAATTCCCTGTCTCTCCTGAACTAATGAAGCTGACTTCACAGTGTCATACTGTACCAAGGGAGAAAGGGAAGAAGAGAAGAGAAAAAGGAATGAATAGTTATTGAGTTTAGTGTTTGTAGTAGAAGATTTGTATGTCCTGCCTCATTTAGTGCTCACGCTCACGGTGGCTCTCTGAGGTTGAGATAATCATTCTTATTTTGCAGATGAGGAAACTGAGTCAGAAGGCTAAGGTGGTTTTACTAAAGTCCTACAGTTTAACAAGTGGGAGAGCAGGTCTTCCCACCTATGGTCTCCTATTATACCTGAGGAGTAGGATTTGGGGGGAAAATTTATTTGGACTTATTCTGTGCATTGTTCTTATACCCCAGTTTCTTAAGGGCAAGCATTTTTTCCCTGTAAACAGCCTACTTTTTTGCACTGGTCAGATGGCTAAATCCAAAGTGTCAAAATGTAGTCATCTGGTAGTTTCCATGTTTGGAATTCTTGCTTAATTTTCAGTCAGCTTTGCCAGTGTAGCCCTAATGATTTCCCTTAACCGTCATCTTTGGGGAAACCACTGATTCTTCTGGTATACCCTAGAGCAGTGTACCTAAGAGGTAAAAAAGTAGCTCCCTGAAGCCCCCTCCTGAGCTGGATTGATTCTGTAGGTCTGAGGTAGGGCTTCTGCCTTTGCCTTGTGATGCCCGTGACAACACTGAGGAATAGTGGTGCAGAGCAGCTCAGGCTCAGGGTATCCATCGGGTTCTCCTCATAAAAGGGCTGTGTGATCAAATGGGTTTTGCTAAGATAAGAAAAAGAAATTGATTTCTTTCCTTCAAGGCCTTACCGGAGCTCTTAATAGGTTCACGTACATTGTGAATGTTCAAGAGGAGGTTCCGTAAAAGGTTCACCAAAATGATCTCTTGGGACATTTTAATCCAGGGAGTATTGTATGTCACAATAGTGCCTGGTATACAGTAAGCAATCAGCTAATTGCTATTCATTATGGACACTACTATCCCTTGCTTTGAGACTTGCTCTCAGCTATGAGAAGGGAAAAACAGTTCAATTTCATTATTTAGGGATAAGCCCACGTAGGAACAGATAAGGGATGTAAAAATTCACCAAGCAGAGAATTACAAGCAGAGGGCAAAGAAAATGTGCCGTTAATTTTTAAAAAAAGTCATCAGAGATAAACAGGGGAAACTATATTTTAAAGCTTATTTGCTTATTTCCAAATTTTTGAGTTCCTTATACGAAGTATGGAATAAACTAGCATCATTAAAAGTTGACTGAGACTTTCAAAACTGAAAAAAAAAATTCAGGACATTACAGGGATACACTCCTTTTGGGTTACATAATTTGTTTTTGTATGTTTTAAGTCCAAGCTGTAAGCATGCCCTTTACCCAGAATGTGTACGTTGTACCAGTTAGGTGTGAATTTACCCAACCCTTCCTCCCCCCTCTCACCTACTTCATTCCCGTTGAGTTTTACCACCCTATGTGCACATAGGTGTTGATTGACTAGTTCCAATTTAGTATTGAGTACATGCGGTGCTTGTTTAGGGTAAAGTCTGGGATACAGAATGTTCTTAGGTGAGCATCTGACTTTACCTAAGGACTTTTAAAGGCTAAGAGAGAGCTGCTGAGACATTTTGCATGGTCATGTTGCAGATTCTATGTCCTGCTATAATGAACAGATGTGAAAAATGTGACGTAACTTTAACGTTCTCTTTGCTAGTAAGTGCCTCTAAAGTATGTTAGAAGCTTATGTTGAGAACTTTAATATGAATGAACTCAAAGGAGCCTTTCCTTCCTTGAAAATAAATTCAACTCAATGTCTGTGCCTGAACATTTCAAATTTAGAGCACGAGGTTTAAGAGTGTTATCACTTTGTGCAGTGATTCTCAAACTTTACTGTGTTCACGAATGATCTGGGACATTTGTTAAAATAAAAATCCGTAAGTCCTGCCCCAGAGGTTGGGTTGGAAATCTGCAGTTTTTTTTGAGACAGAGTTTCATGATGTTGCCGTGGTGTCACAGCTCAACCTCAAACTCTCGGACTTAAGCAATTCTCTTGCTTCAGTCTCTCGAGTAGGTGGGACTACAGGCACCCAGCTTTTTTTTTTTTTGCAGTTGTCATTGTTGTTTAAAGCCTGGGCTGGGTTCAAACCCTCCAGCTCCAGTGTATGTGGCCGGTGCCCTAACCACTGAGCTACTGGCGCAGAGCCGAAAATGGCAATTTTTACCAATCGCTATAAGGGATTCCAAGGGAGAAATGCTGATGGGGTGTTTCTGTTTAGGAAAGCTGTTAAAGGGCACTAAGGATAGAGGAACTGGGTTCTTTGGAGGGAGATCTAATGGCATGGAGGAGTGAATTCATTGATTCAGAGGAAGCTGCCCTAAAAGCATATGGATAAGTTTGGATCATTTTGCTTTTAGTGTCTGTTTTTTTTTTTCTTTATTTGGCCTGAAAAGAAAGAATTCTGGAGAATGGCTTCAACTTGTTCCCATTCTCTACTCTGAAAGCTAAAAGTGATTGGAATGCCATAACTCTGTGTTCTGTAGGATAAAAAGCTCTGTGTACAGGAAGTTACTGTTGGTACTGACATTGGGATTGGCTTTCATGATTAAAGTTTTAGTTCCAGGGAAACAATATGGAATCCATTATTAAACTAGAATTATTTCCTCCTTTTTCCTGGTTTGATTTTTACTGTATAGTGGAAAAAGCATGAACTTTAGCATCAAACCTATCTAGATTAGCATCCCAGCTCAGCCCTCACTAGTAGCATGAACTTGAGAAAATGTCTTAACTTCTTTATACCCCTCTTCCCATCGTCTGAAAAATAAATTTAAAAATAACAACCTCATAAGGCTGATGAGAGATGGAAGTGTTAAATGAGGCAACTTACATAAAGCACTTGGCCCAGTTCCTGGCACATGGTAGGTGCTCACTAAATATTAACATTCCTTCACAGGAAGCAACCAGTGCAATTCCACACCTGGGTCATTTGGTCTGAGCAAGAGATCCTATAGACACTCTCACTTTTCTAGGCTTCATTGTCCTTGTGTATAAAATGGGGCTAACAATGGTACCTATATCGTAGGTTTGTGGAATAGATTTAAATGACATAGTGCATGTAAAATCATTTAGCAAATGCCTGGCACAGCACAGGAGATCAATGTTAGTAGCTATTACTGATATTTTTATTACCTATCATTTTTCCCTTGATGCTGCAAAAATTCCCAAAACTAATAGAAGAAATGGTATTGCTTCAGGTGAAAGACTGTTGGGATGATTTCTTGTTTTTATAAAATGTGGTAAGTAATTATTAATTTGTGCCAGGAACCTAAATATAACTCTTGGCACATAACAGCAAACTTTTTGTCACTGGCACCATACCCCCTGGAGCTCTGGATAGGTACATTGGCAATTTGTTGAATCCATTTAAGCCTGAAGTTGTGACAATGCAATATAGTAAAATTGACCTCTAAGGGTAATATCTTTAAAGCCCCAAAGATGAAGATGTTTCTAGAGAAGTAAACATTCCAAGCTTCAAAATGAGATGTCACATTAATACTCTCAAAAGCAGAAAGTGGAGAGTTATGATTTGAAAATAAAGGACAAGGTGTCAAGAATATTTGAGTTTGCAATCTCAAGGTAGGATTTTTTTTTTGCCTTTGATATACAATTTCTGAAAATGTTTACTCTTCTTAAAAATATTCTAGGTTATTTCCTTTTCCAAAAAGCTTAGGATCAGTTGTTTGACCTAGAACAGACTGTTAGGGTCCTGTCATTCCAAAGATGGGGCCTTTTACTTAATTATGTGAAGTCCTTCCAGGGTAGTGTTCAAACATCAATGAAGTATAACTTTATGCACCGTGTATTTTTGGTGGTAAGTACACTTCATTTTATCCTATCTCTTATAAATTGGGAAAATTTCTGTGGCCTGTTTTAGTGGTTCTCTAGTAGCTTGAATACCCAAATCTCTTAATTTGAATGTTCTAGTCCCTGACAATGCTCAAAATATAACTATGTTGTCCAATACAAATGAGCCTATCAAGTAGATTTTGGGAAGCACTTAGGTGGTATATGTCGTATGTGCACGTGAAAGACAGAAAAGAAAAGGAGGAGGATTGAAATAAAGGAAGAATGGGAGTGGCAGCCAGCCATTGTCATATTTTGTATACATTAGCAGCTTTTGAATTTTTGAAAGAGATTTTGGGGCCTGATGACTCAGACACTGACTCTTATGACTTCGGGCAAGTCACTTAATTTCTCCTTTTAGAGGAGGGATGATAGTATATCATATTTTGTTGAGACACTGTCATATTTATATTCCATGGATCAAGACAACTCCTTTGTGTGCAAGGTCTTTCAAATTCATATATTCTTTGGTGACCAAAAAAAAAAAAAAAAAAAAAACAAAAAAAAAACTCAGCTACTTTTTTCTGTGGCTTGCATTGGGAACAGTTTAAGGACCCTTATCCCCACTCTTGGCTGGCTTCCCTAGCAGGGACAGGCGTTTTCTATTTTGTACATACAAAGTTTGCTTTTTCTGCCCTTCTCATTACTTCATTACTAATATATATATATACACATACATATAGTGTATCCCTTGGATTCAGGAAATGCATTACTGCCTTCTAATTGGTACAAGGGAAACTTCTTACTCAGAGGATAGGTAGGAATGGTTTTAAGGCATTAACAACCACTCTTTTGCCCTGGGGTCTCAGGCAACTCTTGGAAATATTATGAGTGTGGGTGAAGGAAAAAATCACCAGTACAAATTGTGTTATAATATTATGCATGTTTTTAATGTCTTCAAGTGATGCTACATGGAGACACACAGGGTTCATTAAACCACCAGCCTATTTCCGTGTAACCTATGAAGCAAGTATTAAACTGCCACATATATTATTTGTGGCTCCTTGTTGATGACATTGGTAAATTCTGGCTCTTACGGTTGGTCATAATGCTTTCATTTGGCTGAAAAAATTGTTGTTTAGTTTTCTCAATATCTAAATTAAATGAAATAAAGGATTTCTGACTCATATATATTTTTGAAAGACCAATATTAAGCATAAGTAACTACATTTTTTTTTTTTTTTGGCTGGGGCTGGGTTTGAACCCACCATGTCTGGCATATGGGGCCAGCACCTTACTCGTTTGAGCCACAGGCGCTGTCCTACATATTTTTTAAGAATGTTCTTTACATCTATTTTCAAGAAAGGCTCAGCGTAGTAGCCAGATATTTCAAAAAATACATACTCTCAGATAAAGAAGGAAAGCAAACATGGATTAAATATGTATACACTGGCAAAGGCCAAGCCTTATGAAGTTCAAGCACTTCTAATAATTATTGGAACACTAATGTAGACAGGAGTAGCCACAAAAACTTCAGTATTAAAAACACGATAACATGTTAATTGATATAAAGGATCTCAGGTGACTCGCAGAGCCATAGAATATTTGATCCAGAAGGGACATTAGATGCTATGCTATTTAAACCTATATTTTACTGATAGGAAAACTTGCTTGATGTCAAGGCAAAGAGGGAGTAAGTGGAAAATTAGAAGAGAATGAAGGAAGTGCAGGCTCGGCAGAAGCTCAAGAAAGAGAGAACTTTAAGAGTGGATAACTGGTGTGTCAAATACCCCAAAGAGATTGAGGAGGATGAACAATTTAAAAAATCCCCTTAGATTTGGCAAGGAGATCCATGGTAAACTCAAAAGAGAAATGTTGGTAGGTTAGTGAGAACAGAAACAGGTTGTAGGAGTTAGGAACAGAACGTGGGATAGGAAATGGGGGCAACTCACACAAATCCCACATCAGAGGAGTTGGAGAGGCAAAAGGAAAAGAATGGAAGGGAAAAAACAGGGAACAAGTGGAAGCAGTGACTTTTTTTTTTTTTTTAAATAGGAAGCTTTGAGCATATTTTGAAAAGGAAGAAAATAATTGTGGAGTTGGTAGCCTCTCCAAACCAATACCACCTCCCAATGAAATATAAACACAGAAAGATCCGACCCTTATCCTGACAGCATTCAATCTAATAATAGTGTAATAGAAGGGAACAGGCCAGAAGTCAAGTCAAGGCCTTCAAGGCTGTCCAGTAGTCTGATCAGTGGCCGACTCATAACCTTTCATCATTATTTTTAACAAGCATATGGACTCAATATTTCTCCCCAAACCTAAAATTTATACTGAAACCTTAACATTTCATTTGTTAACTTTCTTTTCCCATAGTTAGGTTGAAGTATATCTTGGGAATATTTTTAAAGAACTCAACGTGCATGTTTACTCCTGGTTGGAGTTAAATAATAAGGGAAATAACCTTGAACTCTTATTAACTGGGATAAATTGGGACTGGCTTGAAAACATGAACTCCCCTCAACTTAAGAGTATGGATCTGTTCATGGTCACGAAGCTCAATCAAAGTCTAAGTGAGCATTTTAGTTTCTTGACAATTGATATTCTAGCTGCTACTTGAATCAGTTGTTCAGGTACTAACTACATTAATGGTTAAGATAGTTAAAAGTATTCCTGCTGGCTGAGGACCTCAGCATTAAAATCAATCATATTCATGAGTGCTACAGAAGCATAATCAAGAACAGATACATCAAATGCTATCACACTATGACAACATTATTGGTTGGGTATTAAAATGTATCTATGTACTTAAATCAAGTATGCTGTCATTATGCCTTTGAGTGATTATATCAATTATCAACAGCTGTATGTAGTAGATATTATTATCCTCATGTTATACTTTGGGAAACTGAGACTCAGGGAGGTCACACGATTTGCATAAGCTAATACAGCTAGTTACATGGTAGCGTTGAGGTGCAACCCAAGTCTGACTCCAAGTCGTTACAGGTTCTATTGGGCTACCTCTTAAAGGCCTCTACCTTTCCCTCTATTCCAATTCTATATAATTGTTCTCCTCTCACTGATGTCTGTTTCACTCTCCTCAAGAATTCCATGTCTTGGCTCGGCGCCTATAGCTCAACCGGCTAAGGCACCGGCCGTGTACACCTAAGGTGGCCGGTTCGAATCCCCAGCCTGGACCCGCCAAACAACAATGACGGCTGCAACCAAAAAATAGTCGGGCGTTGTGGCGGGCGCCTGTGGTCCCAGCTACTTGGGAGGCGGAGGCAGGAGACTCGCTTGAGCCCAGGAGTTGGAGGTTGCTGTGAGCTGGAATGCCACTGCACTCTACCCAGGGGGACAGCTTGAGGCTCTGTCTCAAAGAAAAAAAAAAAGAATTCCATGTCTTTGGGCTCTCTTTCCTATTGAAATCTGCCTTCATGATAGGCTCTGCCATAGAGTCACATGCACTGTGATATAAATTTACACAGTGCTACTTCTTCCAAGGGAATTTGTACCTTGTATAGTTTCAGTGTAGAATGAAAGTCCAGGTCCCATGTTAAAGGTGCTTTGGCTTCAGTGGGCAGGAGGTAGAGCCATTTGAAAGCAAGTGTCAGGAGGCCTATCCTAGCACCTGTGATGTCTACCCAGGTGAACAGCACCTTTTCTATCTATGTATAAAGCTAGCACTGATCCCACTACTTAGACTGGCTTGGACAAAGAGGAGCCCATCCCTGATGGGAGATGGGAAAAGATGATCTTTAAGGTCCTAATTTCTATCCCAGAGATTCAGTGAGCCTATGAGTCAAAGACTCAAAGGGATGAGCAATTATCTAGCAATATCAACTGGGAAAAGTGAGGTCAAAAAGAAATCTACTTTTTGACTCTAGTAGTCTGATTTGACTGCTTAGAAACACCTGAAAATAGCTCAAATTTTTTGTTTTATTCAGTCAAATCATTCTGTGAGTTTCTTTGTTTCCCTGGGAAGAATCATCTTTCATTAAAATATAGTGGCAGGCAATCTAAAATCAGAAAATATTTAATGTTGGAAAGGCTCTCTTAGAATCTTTTAATTTCACAGAGGATCTATCTGAGACTCGGAGAGGTCATGTTTGTTAGAACAGAACTAGGGCTACAACCCAGGACACCTGGCTCCCAGCCTGGGGTTCTGTTCAACAAACACTGCTGTCTCCAAATATTCTTTTCCAAACTCATATTTTCATTTAGTCCCTGGTAAGGCCAAAAAAATTACAACTGCCAAACTGAGGTTAAGTAAGGGAAAGACTACCTCTCTACTCAATCCCTTCCCACTGGGGAGGGATTTTTTTTTTTTTAACAACTTGATACCTCAGTAAATTCTTAGGCCTCAGATGCATGTATTTCATTAAAGAACCACCTCGTATTGTTTGCTTTTCCAGTTAAGCTGGCTTCTGAGTAGCAAGAGAAAGGCTGACAATGGTGTTTGGTTTGTGTGGGGGCCCCGCCTGCTGGTAGGGAGAAGCACTAAGTCTGAAATTGGATGACTTGACCTGTTGTGTCCAGCAGGGCATCCCTACTTGTAGGACTGGTTCAGGTATGAGCTTTTAGACCTTACTTCCTTTGGCATTCCCTTGTCAGTACTGGTGGGTGGACCAGTGCACAGTACTGAAATGATTGACCAAAAGACCAGTGCCCCACCTCTCACCTGAAAACCCAGGCTTTTCTCCTGCTTGCCTGCCTCTTCCCTCAGCTTGATTTGTTGCCTGATTCACCTTAGTCTTAATGGCAGTGACACATGCAAATAGCATATGCATTTAGGAGCAAGCCGCTGAAGTAGTAGCGTGACTACTATTTCTGTGTTCCAGCTTACATGGCAGTTTGAGGAAAGAGAACTTCCTACAAATCTGAAAGAAAACAAGAGCTTACTTCCAAGGACACTGGAATTCATGATTCTCCCAGTACAGTATAGAATGGTATAGTAGTTAAAATAGAAGGCTGTGTTATCTCTAGCTCTGTCACTTACTAGTTATATGACTTTGAACAAGTGACTTAACTTCTCTCTGCCCTAGCTTCCTCCTCTATGAAATAAATCTAAGTCGTAGGGTTTTATAACTAAAAAAAGTAAATAAATGTAAATCACTTAGAAGGATGCCTGATATGTAGGAAGCACTGTATTAGCTCTTATTATTCCCAGTACTATTCCTAGGAGTATCTCCAAAGCAACCATAGGAAGAACAAATGAAAGGTATGGTCTTCTGCAATTGGTCAAAGCTACCATGTTTTTGGTTCCTATTTTTGTTTTTTACAAATTAAAATATTGAGGTCATCCCCCCCCCACCATGTATGTTAACATCATCATGGTCCCTTCTTCTCCAAATCAAAGTTGAAAATGTTTCTTGCATAGATAATCTTGCAGACATATACATTTTCCCTAAAGAAGAGAGCAGTCCTGTTGCTGCAGCAGAAGTGAATACTGTGCTGAGTACATAGCAAGTGAAGGGCCCTTATAAATAAAGTAGCAAATTAGCAATGATTTTGCCAGCAGTTTTAAAACAAATGGATTGAAAGAGATTTCTATAACTACATGCCTAACTTAGAGCTGTACTTGAAGCATTTAGTAAACGTGTCATTTAGCATTGAAAACAGCATCTAATCAAAGCATGTTTATAATTAGACATCACATATAATATCTCTCAAAATTATGTTCCACCAGGTGAGATGCCATTCCCTGGAACACTGAAATCGACTGTTTGTTAGGCCTTTGCTATTATTAAAAAGAACAGGTTGAGGGTACCAAGAGAGACTCAGATAAATGAAAGTGCTTAATTTTAATTAGAGAGGGAAAAAAAAGCCACACACAATATGGGTAGCCTGTATAGCGAATCTTGTGCCAGTAAAACCTGCCTCCAAAGGTATGACTCTATATTAATTTAAATCAGACAGACATTGGCACTGCATTCTTTTATTTTTCATTAACATTTTGATTTAGAACAACAGATTGCTGTAGCGAGGGGACAAGAATGGCAGCCAGTGAGCCATCTGCCGAGCATCTCGCTGACGACTCCACTAGTGAAAGAAGCCGGTGACTATGGAATGTATGCAAGAGGGACACACACCATTAGTTAAGTGACAGCATGAAAGATGGGAAACTTTGTCGGGTCAGAGGAGACAGAGATGGAGAAGGCAAAGCAGAGCTCATTCTGATTGGAATTTGAAAAGATCTAAGTACTTGCAGAAATCCAATAGGATGGCAATGTATGGAGGGTTTGCTTGTAGGTTTTATTTTTTCTTTGAAATTACAGGTGGGACAAGAACAGCGAAGTGACAGGCTAAATATACAGTATCTTGCCATGCATTTTACATGGGATATGGTCTGCAGATCTTTGAAGATTTACCCCTTTAGATGTATCAGCTCTTGAGCCATTTGAGATATAAATATTTCTGAACTGGACCCCCCCACACCCTGCCTTTTAAAAGGCAAGGCAGGGACAGTGGGAGTGCCTAGAGTGCAAACAATAAGAGGGTATATCGTGTGTAGAAAGTGTAAAGACAATAATAAACTATCTCAAAGTCTGCTTTTTTTTTTTTTTTTGCAGTTTTTGGCTGGGGACGAGTTTGAACCCACCACCTCCAGTATATGGGGCTAGCATCCTACTCCTTTGAGCCACAGGTGCCACCCTCAAAGTCTGCTTTTTTTTTTTTTTTTTGCAGTTTTTGGCTGGGGACGAGTTTGAACCCACCACCTCCAGTATATGGGGCTAGCACTCTACTCCTTTGAGCCACAGGTGCCACCCTCAAAGTCTGCTTTTCTTATCATCACTAGGCACAGGCATTTCTTTTCTTTTTTTTTTTTTTGCAGTTTTTGGCCAGGGCTGGATTTGAACCTGCCACCTCAGGCATATGGGGCCAGCGCCCTACTCCTTTGAGCTACAGGTGCCACCTGGCACAGGCATTTCTAAACAACATCCAATGGGAAAGAAACTACTCCTCCCAGCTAGAATAGACTTCTCCCATCACTCTTTCCCAAGGTATGATACTACAGTAGAATCAACTCAGTTCCATTTTCTATTGATGATTCTGGATCTTTTCTGGGAACTCAAATTTCAGTACTGAGTTTGGTGTCCATGGGGCTATTTGGCCTCTTAGGTCTATTTGCCCCTGTATGAAATAGCCCCAGGCTGCCGTAGTTTTCTAGTTGGCGATTCTGTATGCTGTCCCCTCACTGTCATCTGTCACATTTTAGTATGTCTGCTTTTAGGAGCACCCCATTTCTAATATGCTATCTTCAGTAACCTAGGAAGTACTGAACATTGTCAGCCACAGTGAGAAAAGAGATAGAAAGCTATGGAAATAGAAGATCAAAAGCACAGTAATCTGTATACTCTGCATAGTAAGGCGTGGAGGTGTGTGAAGAATTGTAGAAAGCGTTTTCCTCAAAAATGGTTAAAATAAAAATAGCACCTGCACTACTAAAAAATGTGTGCTTCAATTATCTAGAAAATTAGCTAAGATGGAACCACTCATTCCCTTATAATGCTAGTTAAATGCAGACAGCTCATTGAATGGAAAGAGCACAAGATTAGACTTCGGTTTGGGTCCCACCCCTGCCACTTACTTGGAACAACACTTTAACTTCTCTAAGTATGTTTATTTAACTGTAAAAGTGGGTATGGTAACTATTTGGCCTTATCTATCTTATTGTGTAGTAGATTTTGTACCAGGCTTCATTCATGGACTCTCCCAGGAAAGTGCCACCCATCAGTGTGGGTCACCGTCTCTGTCACCATCACTCCTGTGGGCCTGGGACATACCCTTGGGGGATCATCTCTATCTCTTTACTTCTTTACCTGAACTGAATTTATGTTCATACAAGTATCCCAATTAATTGCTGGATTCTTTCCACCAAGGTTTGAGGGCTTCTCACTCAGAAAAGCCTAAGAAGAGAAATTATCTATAGGTAGCCTGTGTAAGATGAGCTAGGGGGTTTCCAGATCAAAGGAGACACTGTTGATAATAATCAACTGGAGTGCATTAAGAGAAGTTGATTCTTCATGAAATCTGCTCCCACGTCCCTCCCCACCAACTCCCAAACACATACCCAACAACTGAAGGCATGATTTGAAAAATAAATTAATGGCCCTTTATTAACCTCTCATGCAATTTCGTGATTTAGATCTTATCCCACTCAGCTTCACTTTTTACTTTTATTTCCAAAGGGTAGCTCCTCCTGTCTCTAAAAAAATGGGTTTGGGCTCAACCTGTGATTTTGCAGCTTCAGAAACCCAGGCTGAGCTTCTTTCTTTGTTCTCCCTCCATGGTGCTCACTCAGTGAGAACTGGAGACCAGAGGGAGGATACAGTGGCAACACGTGGCTTTGTTGTCATCTTAGAGTTTAATTGCAACATCTTAAACAGGAAAGGTGAAATATTGCTTAGTTCTCTGAGTGGACGTGCTGCCTCAAAGGGTCACCTTTTGGAATTTCTCTCTCTGGAGGATCCCCACAGACTGTGCTGACTCCTTGAGGAGGCTGGAGCATTCATCTCAGTGGTGTGATTTGGAGGGTTACCCAAATGCGACGCTTACCATAAATAGTGTTCACGTTGGCTTTTGCAGTTTCCAGAATGCCCCTGATAAATTGTAAATATGCCATCACATGGACCAAAACACGATGGCCCTGAGAAGTTGAATAATTTGCCACTGCTTAAAAGCTATAGACTTGATTATTACCTTAATATTTATTAACGCATTGCTTTTTATTTTTAGCATCTCTACTTAGTGAAGAATGGAGAAGGATACACAGTGGTGGCAGCTTTTACTATGTGCCAGGCATCAAGCTGAGCATTTGATATGAATTCTTTCACTTAATCCTGACAATCACCCCAGAAGGGATGATTCATCATTCTATAGACGAAGTAACTGAAGTTCAGAGTGGTTAGGTAACTTACTGAAGGTCATATAGCTGGAAGTGGCAGATCCAGAATTCTAATCCAGGTCAGCTCTAGCTTTAACACCCACACAATGCTCCTTCTAATATTGAGAGCCCAAGCTTGCCTATTGTACTGAATAAAACAAAAGCCCTGTATCTAACCCAGTGATTTTCAACCACTGTGCTATGGCACAGTAGTGTGCTATGAAAAAGTTATAAACATCATTAGTTAAATTATTTTCAAAAGACGTTCAATGTACAGTAAATATAGTCTTTTTCTCTCTTTTTTCGGTGATCAACATAATTTAAGTGTACCACAGAAGTTTAACTATCGGTTCAAGTGTGCCGTGAGATAAATAGTTGAAAAACACTGATCAAACCAGTTGTACCTCCTTACAAGGCAATTGGGGGCTTGGAGAGGTGGGGAATAGGCCTCTACTGTGAAGGCTAGACTTCAGCAAGACATCTTGGTGGAGTCTGGGGTATCTTTTGAGCATCTTGAAGGCCCTGAGCTCTTGACCAAGGAAAGGCAAGGAAAGGTGCAGGGTCCCCCAAACCCTACAAGGGAACATTATGATATCATTTCAATTAAAGATAGTTAAAGCTAGATAGGACCTTGGAGATCACTGGGTCTACTGCCCTTATTTTATAAGTGGGAAAAGGTAAAGCCTAAAAAGTGGGCACTTTACATAGCTAGTTAATAGTAATAGGGCAAAGAGGGGTGGGAAGCTAGGGCTTTTTCTTCCATAACATGTGCCTTCCCTTATAAATGTTGAAGAATGGAACTCTGAGCAAACCAGAGGTTTTAGCATCTCAATTTGAGCCAACCAACCCTAAATATCACATGTTTATTTTGTCCTAGCTTAATTGGAGAACAGAATCACATTTCCGAGACTGTGTATGTCGTAAGGATTGAGGTTGTCATAGGGTCTGGTTGTCCTGACTGATTTTGAGCTCAGAGATTAAGCATGTCCCCAAACAGCCTCATTTCCCTTAATAACCTATCATTGCCTCAGCAGTCATGAATGTATTGAACCTTATCTGACAGTATTTATATTTTCACTTGGCACCAACTCTGGGCTAAGGGGTTCCATATGTTTACTTCCCGCTGTGTAAAGTAGGCCTGACTTTGATTTGCCCAGAATTTGTTCCTTTTAAGCTTCCGGTGGGGGGAGCCCCTTGTGCCATAACAGGGCTTAATGAACAAGGTCATTTTCCCTTTCCTTCCACCTTGCTGATTTCAGACTATTGCCACTTACTCCAGACACAAGGGACCTGATTTTGGCTGGCCCTACCTGGTGAACATTTCAGGTGCAGTAGCCAGTGATCTCTGCAGCATGGCAGAGAGCTAACTGCTTTCCCTGATGCTTCCTGGTTAAAGCAGGTAGTCCCTCTCAGCAGTGGCTGTGGGCATGACAAGGTGAGGGTGAGCTGCCTCGGGCTATAGGTCTCCTTCAGCCGAAGGACAGAAAAGGACCACTTCGGGATCGGGGGAGGGGAAGAACCTTGATGGACATTGTTCAGGCCACAGTGGCAGCTGGGGAAGGCAGCCAAAATTCTGGAGCTAAGACGAGTGAGAACTCATTTGGGCTTATCCTATTAACACATTTCACACTACATTTCTTAACGGGCTGCCTTGTTGGATGGCATTTTTAGTCACCTTTGGAGCTTGCTATTCAAAAACTCCTTTCTTGTTTCTTTTTAAAATAACCTTCTATGCTGTTGAACTTGAAAAGGTTGTCAGATGGAAGTGTTTATGTGCTCTCATCTCAGCTAAAATAACGTAAAGATGAAAGTATGCAACACATATATTTACTGAGTACCTGGAGGATATAATTCAGGGGGTGCAGTGATGTCTGAGCTGCCATCAGTGATGCAGCCCTTGCTTGACATGGGCTGTATGCGTGCCAGGGGACAATAAATAGTCTTCCTACTATAATCAATTTACTTCATTCTAATGAATGACAATTGTATTTTTAAGCAACTGGCAACTTCATCTATTTTACCAAGTTTTCCAAAAACACATAACGGAGAACTGACTTCAAATATAAATATTAACAATCCAAGAAAAGCCATCTGCTGTAGCGGTCACTACTACTGGGGAACGACAGAAGTCTCTTGCGAATCTGGCCAACTCTAAGGGCATTCTCCCCACCTGACTGGATCTCCCCTATCACCTTTCTGCACCCTTACTCTCCCTCATCTGGAATGAGGTTGGCATTCAAAACCATAGTTTGGCTTCTTATCCTTGTGAAAACCCCCAATTATCCGTTCCTATCTACAGGGATTCTATACGTAATGGGATATTTGCTTCACTCCCCTTTTGACAAAGGTCAGCAAATAAAGAGCTACAGTGATTGATTGTTGTAGGACCGTGCTTGGAAAACCTGGAAAGGTGAGTTCTAGTCTCGTTTCTGTGAATAGCTCGGAATTGGAGCTCTCTCCTCTCTGAATCTGTTTTTTTACATATAAAATTAGATGTTGGACTAGATGATTTCTAAGGTCCCTTCTGCCTGTAACAACCTATATTTCCAAATACCAGGGGCTTTCTTTTAAAATACCTTTCAGGATTCAGTCTAATCTTTGATACTCTCTGCGTTTCTAGTACTGCCATTATAACAATCATATATTACATCAAATTTAACAGTCCTATTTCACTTCATAGTTTTCAAAGCACTTTCATTCATTCTCATTTGATCTTTATAATACCCCTGTAGAGTACATAGCTTAGGCATTATTATTCCCACTGTGTGGATGAGGAAACTGAGACCTAGACCAGCAAAATAACTCATGCAAGGTTATAGGGCTAGATAATAACAGAGATAGAACAGGAACCCTGGATTTCTGACCCCAAGTCTGATGTTTCTTTCCTTTGGCAAATATAATGATAATGAAAACTAGTATTTGTTGAGTGTTCCCTATATACCAAGTACTTTCCACGTATTTTATCATTTAATTTTTACTACAACCTTATGGAGCAGATACTATTATTCTCCCCATTTGTCAGAGAAATAAACTGAGGCTTGAAGGGGTAAGTCTTTCATCCATGGCTATGCAACTAGAAAGAGACTCAGGATGTAAACCCAGAGAATTTGGCTTTAAAGAGGATGAAAAGTCAAGATCTCAGTGTGGTTGCCCCATCTGATGGAGGATAATGATCATTTCAAAAGGTCAAAAGTCAGCAAATATTTTCTATGGCTTCAGACGTGCTAGAATACAAGTAATATAAGAAATTGAGGCATAGTTGTAAGCCTCAGTGAACTGAGAATCTACCTAAATGCATAAAATTTGGTAATGGTTATATACACACATACACACACACTTTTATATCTATACATGTATATACAGATACACTTATATATGTGTATGTGTATGCACACATATACTTTTTTTGGAGATAGAGTCTCACTCTGTTGCCCTCCATAAAGTGCCGTGGCATCATCATAGCTCACAACAACCTGTCTCTTGGGCTCAAGGAATCCTATTGCCTCAGCCACCCAAGTAGCTAGGACTACAGGTACCCACCACAATACCTGGCTAGTTTTTTTTAATTTTTAGTAGAGACAGGGTCTCACTCTTGCTTAGGCTAGTCTTGGTCTCAAACTCATGAGCTCAATAAATCCACCCATTTTGCCCTCCCAGGGTGCTAGGATTACAAGCATAAGCTACCACTCTTGGCCTATATATACATTAAAAAGATATATATAGATATATGATATCTATATATATTCTGCCTATATACAATAATATATATATATGGTAATGGTTTTATATATAAATATATGTCATAAAATAACTATGTGATACAATAATTTATAAATATTAAATAACCAAATTTTTAAAGATCATTTAAAAGGTCTGGAAATAATGTTCTCAATATAAAGTAAAAAAGCAAGATACAGATCTAAATATATGTTAAACACAATTTGGGGTGATTTGTACTTAACCTAGGTAAGTTTTTGAAATCTACATTTTTGAATTGTTTTGTTTGCAATGAGTATGAGTTAATTTTACAACCTCTATTATTATTAAAAATGTTTTCCACACCTAAAAATGTCAATTTGGCTCAACACTAATATGAAGCCAGTAAACAATCTAATACATGTCCACCCAAGAGAAAAACTCAATTCGGTTCAAGTTGGGGGAAAGAGGAGAGGGGATTGGTGTGCTCCCACCTAATGGGCACAATGTAAGGGAATAAGGCCTGACTTCTGGGTGTGGGACACAAGTACAACAGGGACCTCACCTAATTGTAACACTGTAACCTAATTGTTTGTACCTTTATATCAATCTGAAATTTAAAAAAAAATGGAGAAGAAAAAAATGGAAAAAAATCAAGCTGGGGTAATTTGACTTATGCATGTGAGATAATTAGAGAAAAAGAGATGCCAGAATATTGTGAAGTAATAAAACCTGTGGTATTGCTTTAGTGCAGTTTTCCTGCAAAACATGATGGAAAAGACCCCCTTCTGGGAATCTGTCTGTCTCATCTTGCTTCTGCCACTGGGGAGCTGCACCACCTTTGGCAAATCTCTTCTCCTTTCTCGTCTTCTCTTTTCTCATCCACAAAATGAGGTAATTAGACTAGAACTACTTGACCTATCTCCAACAGTCTGTGATCTCTAATGGGACTTCAAGACTTTTGTTTATTCCTGACTATAAAACAGAGGGTGGTGAAATGATGACAGGTTAAGGTTGGAGACACTAAATGGAAGATAACATTAACCGTGGCCCCTGAAAGTCATGTTTTACTGCATTTCAAATTCACTTGCTATGGATTTATTCTTCCTTTCTGTCACCTATTTAAAATGACAGAGTTGTCATTTTCATATAGTATTATGTTAAGGTGACCAGATGTCCCGCTTTTTTAACAATTTGTCCCGTGTCCGGCGGTGTTTTAAAAAAGTCTCGAGTTTTGGAAAGAATGCAGGACAATCTAGGGAAGGGCGGGACAAGAGGAAGGGAATATACGGTTTTTGGCTGCTGAAAAGGTTAATGTAACTCCATTTGGGAATGAAGAGGTTAATGTAACTTCATTTGGAAATGAAAAGGCTAATGTAAAATCCCTACTCCCTTACAGGGCAAGGTCGCCCAGGTGGACCGAGGCCCTACTCCTTTGAGCCACAGGTGCTGCACTATACATAATTTTTTTTTTTTTGGCCAGGGCTGGGTTTGAACCCACCACCTCCAGCATATGGGGCCGGCGCCCTACTCATTTGAGCCACGGGCTCTACCTACATATATTTTTTTAATGTATTATATTTGTAAATTGTACTTATGTTGAAATTTTTAAAAAAATTACAATACTATTTTTGCATTCTATGAAAATTTTTGTTGCTCCATATATACCAAATTTTTAATCAAGAACACACCCCTCCTCCGCCTCCCCCACCCCCATCAATGGTGTCCCGCTTTACCAATGTCTGGTCACCTTATATTATGTCACTGTGCAGCAGTGAAAACTAAGAGAAGAATGATTATGTTGGGAAGACATCTTAGAGAAGTGCCGAGAGTTAAATGAACTGCACTGTAATCCCAGCTCATCTATCAGTTAGCTGTGTGACCTTGGGCTAGTCACTTAGCCTCTCTGTTCCTAAGTATTCTCATCTTAAAAATAAAAAGAGCAGTGATTCTACAAGACAATAAGCAGTGGGCTTGGATAGGAAATGAGAAGAGGAGAGGATAAGGGTGGGTGGGAACTCTAGGAGGTGAAGGGGGGAAAATTGCCTTTGGTCATCATCTAGGTTTTGCCCAGCTAGACACAGCATGCTGTTAGATCAGCATCAGAATACAGAGGAAGAAAAGGGAGGAAAAAAGCCTGGTGGTCCTCAGCAGGATCCTTCCTTCTATGCTTGTGGAATCAGCTAGTTAACCTTTATTCTGGAGAGAATGGAGACTGAAATGCTGGAAAATCACATTAGCAAAACTTCTCTTTTAACCTTTTCCAAATCTCTTTCCTTTACTATTTTCAGTCTGACTTAGGTAAGTAACATCAAAAGAAGAAAATCCATCCACTCAAACGGATATCCTCTAAACTTCTATCCACACATCACCCTTAATTTAAAAACTCAGAAAAATCATGGCTGGAAGAGGCCAATTGGTACCACATTTTTCCTTGTCTGAATGAAGACTCAGGGACCCAGTTTCTACTCTCTCATTTTAAACACAGTAAAAGAAAGATTGTTCTTTCCTTAAATCCATCAAGTGACAAAGTTGTCATATTACTATGGATGCTGCTTTGGATAATAAAATCATGTTTAATTTAGAGGAAAAATCAGAAGGGATAATATCCTTCTGGACAATTCCACTTAATTGTGTCATGATTAGGCCCAGTGGTGTTATATGCCTTGGTTTTTGAGGCATCAACTCAATCCTTCCTTTCTCTACTTTTTTTGCTCCAAAGCAAATCCCTTGTGCTTGAGGCAGCATTGTGAGTATTTAAAGATGATCCCATCCAGTTTCTTTTCAGCTATCGATTCACAGAGGGTACAAGCTGATTTGGAGTGCTTTGGGGATGGTTACAGATGGGAAGAAACTCTTCCACAGTTTGATTTTGACTAATTTTATTCCTTACCAACTACTTCACTATGCTGTGTTAATAATAGCTACCATTCGTTGAACACTTATTATATATCAGACATCATGGTAAATATTTTACATGGATGAACTCAATTTTCATGGCAACTTTATAAGGTAGTATACTGTTATGTCTGTCCTCATTTCACAGATGAGGAAACTGAGGCTCAGAGAGTTTATTCAATTTGCCCAAGGTCACATACTAGTAAGAGAGCCAAGATTGAAATATAGGTGGTCTACTTTAGAGCCATTCCTTGCTCTTTGGTAGCTCTCAAACTTCAGCCTTCTACTAAGTGAAGGTCAAACAACAACCCCTTGCTCCATGCAGTTAGTTAGGTACAAAACCCATGGGCCAGGAGTGAATGTGTGAAGAGCTGGGCAGTTCCAGGTCTCTTTGCTCAGGGGAAAGCTCAACTTTCCTCATGGTTTTCCTCTCCAAATAGGGCCTACTGTAGACCTACAGGCTGAGAACAGTAAGACTTGGGAATGGCAGAAACCAGGAGGCCAAAGGACACCCTTAGTAGCTCTTGCAAAAAATGAACTGAGCTCTTGTAAGAGGCTATGATATTTAGTTGAAGAATTGCCTAGATTCATACATGTGTCTCTGTTGCATTTTCATCATCTGTATGGCAAGAGCCTGAAAGGATTATTAACAGCAAAATCTCACAAGAAATGAAAGGACCAAGAAAAGATGCATGCAACATGTGTGTGCCAGGGCAGTGCCTTCTCCAGAGGATAAAGGACAGTGTGGAGTGCCTCTGTCATCAGTTACCTGTTCCCTGAGTTCTTGACTCCAGGGCCTAGGGAGAAAGCTCCCTCGTTAATGGTCCTGCAGTGAGTACCCAAGGAATAGAAGGCGCTTCCTCCAGGGAGACTCTAAACAATTTCTTGCTGCTTTTCCTGGTGCTTCTCAGCATTTCCAAGAGAAGCTCTAGAGCCTGACTGCAAAGTCAGTACTTTGGCTAGTTGGCCTAAGTGTTTTCTTTATAACCTATCTTCAGAGGACAAGTAGATACCTCCTGGGCCTTTTGGAAGTCACTGGGGGCTACTTGTGTACTGTTTGGATAATGAATTTCCACTAAAAGACAGAAAAAAAAATGACTCATCTTGCAGTTAGAAGCACATATGAAGACAGTTTCTTTAGGAAGAAAGACTCTAGGTCTTTTTCTTTGAATCCTTTAGCCCTTAGATTATGCAAAAATATTTATCTCTCAGTTCCTTGAGCACAGAGTATCTGAGTAGCTGTTGCTGCCAAGATGTAAATAAAATGAGTGGGAAAATTTGGATGTGTAAGTGAGGTCAGGGTGATGGGCTGATAATCTGAAGGAACGCTGTGATGGCTTTCATGGCAGAAAAAAAAATTATCTTGGGTTTGGGGAAGAATTAAGACCTATAGACAGGCTCAAAGGATGGCTGCTCAGGAAGGAAGTGTGATTCTTAAAGTGACAAGAGATTTTACTTTCCAAATGAAACTAGGTTTCTGTTTTTAGGACAAAAAAGTCAAAAAGATCTTAAGCTAATGATAATAGTAATAGTAATAATAACAAGATCCAATATGTGTCAGATACTGTTCTAAGTGCTTTACATGGATTTGAAAATTATGTTATTTAAAACTATCAATAACCTTATAAGAATTATTATAATCCTCATTTATAATTGGGGAATCTGACACACAATAAAGTTAAGTAACTTGCCCAAGGATTCACAGCTAGTATGTGGAAGAATTGGGATGAGCAAGAAGCTATAACTGGCTGGAAATACTGGTTTTAGGGATTTAATATATTTATCAAAGATCTTATAAAGGCAGAGAAGAGATGAATATGAAGAGAAATTTAGATTTAGAATAATTTGAGAAGATTCACTTTGAATATTCTTTTTTTTTTCTTTTTTTGGTAGAGTGCCATGGCATCACAGCTCACAGCAACCTCCAACTCTTGAGCTCAAGTGATTCTCTTGCTTCAGCCTCCCAAGTAGCTGGGACTACAGGTGCCTGCCACAATGCTTGGCAATTTTTTTTTTGTTGCAGTTGTCATTGCTGTTTAGCTGGCCCGGGCTGAGTTTGAACCCGTCAGCCTTGGTGTATGTGGCTGGCACTGTAACCACTGTGCTACGGGCACTGAACCCAATTTGAATATTCTTTCCTCAATAAGAACTAAGGTTAAGTTGTAAGAATTGGACCAGAGTTAATGATAGGATGTCAAAGATGGAACTCTCAGATAGCATACAGAAGAATCTCCAGAGGAATCTTCCCATTTTACAAATGATAAAAACCATAATGGGAGACAGGAACGACTCGTCCAAAGTCATCCAAGAATCTGATGACAAAGGGCTGAGACTGGAACTGAGATCTCTTAATTCCTGACCCACTGCTCATTCCAATACCACCCTAATACCCCTTTTACCGCCTCCCAAGGCCAAAAAACCCCATAGTATCCCAAATGTTGTATTTTCCATAATTTATCTTGTAAGACTTCAACATAAATTGTGTGGCATATATGTGGGTTAGTTAGTCTTAATCTACATTGTAGGTGTGGTCAGTTGACCAGTTATCCTCATTGGGAAATATACAGTCCTAGAGTGGTTATCTGGCA
>NW_003852505.1:6534833-6535878 GCF_000181295.1 Otolemur garnettii | reverse complement strand
TTTCTTTTTCTTTCTTTCTTTTTTTTTTTTTTTTTTGAGACAGAGTCTCACTACATCACCCTAAGTAGAGTGCTGTGGCGTCACAGCAGCCTCAAACTCTTGGGCTTAAACTATTGTCTTGCCTCAGCCTTCCCAGTAGCTGGGACTATAGGCACCTGTCCAACACCCAGCTATTTTGGGGGGGGGGAGGAGGGTGTAGCTATCATTTTTGTTTGGCAGGCCTGGACTGGGTTGGAACCTGCCAGCTCCAGTGTATGCGGCCAGCGCCCTAGCTGCTGAGCTAATGAAAAGCAGAATTTTGTCTGAGTGAGCCCTCACTCTAACTATGGCATACTATTGATATCCAACAAAAATTATCTAATGATTGTGAATGACCAAGTTCACTTCAGTCAGTTTACAACTCTAAACAACCACTATATGCATGGTACATCTCTATTCTGGACCCTGGTCTAAAGTTGGTGAGCCCCTTTCTTGGATTATATGAGAAGCTCTTATCTTGGATGACTGTTGACAGATCCTTACTCGAGCCGGTGGTCTCCCATATCTAGAATGTAAGTAGTTGCCCCAAAGCACTCTGCGACCCGCTGCCTCCAACAGAAGTACCTACTCTGACCAGCTGAGGACTGGTCAATGACCCTATGCTAACACTCTGACCTGGGGGCAGGCCTCAGCGTTGCCTGGGGAAAGGTTAGTTAGAGTTCAGCTGGCACTCAGTCATGAAAGGTTCCTAAGTATACAGTGTACATACATAGGACCACAAGTAGGTGAACAAAGGAGAGAAAGTTCTACCATATTGAGATACTTTGATGGCGCACTAACAGAAGAACATCAAAATGGGGTTTAAACTGAGAATTCTGCCATTCTCAGTAGTTATAACTACCAGTTAATGCAGCTTCTCTCTACTAGTAAATTAGCTGCTAAATGGAGGTGTATAGTGTATAGGTCAGAAACCTGCACCTTTCACCTCTAATCAATCCGAGTCATGTTGCAGGTATTTTGTTTGTCCCACAGTGGTTTAAATTATTGAATTTGGGGGCTGGGTGTG
>NW_003852505.1:6530001-6534145 GCF_000181295.1 Otolemur garnettii | reverse complement strand
AAAAAAAAAAAAGACCAGCCTGAGCAAGAGTGAGACCTCGTATTTACTAAAGATAGAAAATCTAGCTGGGCGTTATCATGGGTGCCTGTAGTCCCAGCTACTCAGGAGGCTGAGGCAAGATGGATTGCTCAAGCTCAAGAGTCTCAGGTTGCAGTGAGCTATGATGAGACTATGGTACTTTACCCTGGGTGACAAAGTAAAAAAAAAAAAAAAAGAAAAGAAAAGAAAAGAATTGAATGCCTTTGGGTAGGGGCATGGACCCTCCAGGTTGCCATTCGCCCCACCACTGTCTATTAGAATACATGTGGCCCAATTCTCACATTTTTATCTGCTCTGTCTGGTCATTATAATCATTTGAGATTTCAACCCCAGTTAAAATTGATTCAGGCTCTAGGAAGATCTCAAGTAGAATCTTGGTTCCACTACTTAGCCAGCTGTGTAATCTTGAGCTAGTTGCTTATACATGTTGAACCACCTATGGATTCCTCTTTTAGAAAATGGGGATGATGGGAATGAGAGTTTCTCCCTTTTAGAAATGTTGCAATTCCATGAGATAAGACATGCAAAATGCTTAGTATAGTGCCTTCTATATGGTATGAGTTCAATAAATGGCAGTTATTATTGCAGCTCTGGTTTTAGATTTGTTGATAGCAAGGATGGGGAGAAAAGCACAATGAATGCTATATGAACTGATTGCAATACATCTTTTTTAAATAAATGGGTAGGCATTTACCATTACATCTAGTTTATAGCATGGCTGAGGACCAATAGTTGGCTAACATGCAAAGAAGGGGAGAATTGTCAAAATAAAAATCATTCCCTTGTCTCTACTTACCACCTCAAAGAGCATTTTTGCTTTGTATCACTCAGAGACTGTGACTTAATTCTTTAAAGTTTTGTATTTCCAGCCTGAGAGCCAAACTCACTAATGCTGGCATGGGCCAACAACACCTCACTTACATAGACAGGTAACATATGAAAGTGCTTGGCACAATACTTGTTGCTTAGTTGCTGCTTAATAAATACTCAATCTTAATCTGTACATCTCGGCAGTACCAGAGTTTATTAAGCTCGTGATTCCCAAATTGAGTGTGCATTAATAACACCCATAGACCTTGTTAAAAAGGCTTATCCTTATGTTTTCTGATTCAGTACACCTGGTGTATGATCCAGGAATTCATATTTAACAAGCATCTCTGGTGATTCTTTTAAACTAATCAACAGGTAGCTTTGGAAATTGCAATGAGATATAAGGATATTTGAGAAACTGTAATAAGTTCTGGCTGACTGTGGATGTTAGTGGCCTCTCTACCTTAAATTTACAAGGGTGTCCACCTAACACAGAGATTCATACCCACAACTCTATACTTATTCCTCTGTGGCTTAGGTCCTGAACCTTTCAATTCTCATTCATTGCTGGTAGCCTGACCCCTTTCTGGGCAGCTGCAAAGATTAGAGCCCTGGTGCAATGAGTAATTGGCAAGGTAGATCAGATAGATAATCATGGCTAATTGATAGGGAACTATTTTTGATCATAACAATTTTTAAAAACTTAAAAAAAAAAAAAACATTGCCAAGCTGGGTGCAGTGGCTGATGCCTGTAATCCTAACACTTTGAGAGGTCAAGGTGGGAGGATTCCTTGAGTTCAGGAGATTGAGATGAGCCTGAACAAAGAGAGAGACCCTGTCTCTGCAACAAATAGGAAAATTAGCCAGGCATGGTGGTGCACACCTGTAGTCCCAAGTACTTGTGGGGCTGAGGCAGAAGAATCGATTGAACCCAAGAGTTTGAAGTTGCGGTGAGCTATGATGATACCACAGCATTCTAGCCCGGGTGACAGAGACTTTGTCTCAAAATACAATCATCATCTTCATCACAAACTGATTTTACTTTTGAAATGTCCCACAATAACTATGGAGAATGTTGAGGCTGAAATCATGTATTGCAACAAACCAAGAACAGGCAGCGGGCCCACTACCATCATAGGGGTGTAACCTGATGGGAGAAAGGCAACTCAAATGTAAAATAGTCAAAGGCAACTAAAATCTTAATGAATAAAGTACTAGAATTTATTCAAATGTTTAAAAATAAGTGAATTATATTTGAGGGAATTTTCCTCATTCTCAACGGCCTCCCTGTGACCCCCTGAATGCCTACCATCCATTTGATGCCCCTCTTCTTTGGGCAGGTGTCTTATTCAGTGTCACTTATCAGTCTTAGAAAGTCCCCTTTGGGGATCCCACAAGGTAAAATGTGGTAATTTGAACAAAGAATTCTGGTTGAATTATTAATGGCTGATCGGATTGAACTCATTCCCTTTCAGAGAGCATTTAGCACAGGCTTTCAGTGCAGTAAAATAAATAAATGAATTTGTGGAATTTCAGACGAATGGAACCCTACTGGAGGGCGATATTTTGAGGGAATCAGGTGCCATTTTCACTCCTCACCATGACACTGAGTAAACCTTTAATAACTTCTTTAGAGCAGTCCTTGGTTCGGATCTGTTAGAAAGTAACATTATTTCCCTTCCCTCCCGACAGTGAGCTCCTGGCACAGGCCTTGAAAATGTAGACACTTACTTAGTCTCTTAGGGAAACAGATAGAATTCAGGTCCTGTTATACTTCTTGCTTCTAGCACTGTTTAAGGGAAGTCAGACAGCTGAGGAGCAGATGTTACATGCTTCCTTCTGGCATGCCTTGCTTGACCCAGAGAAGCAAAGTGGAAAGGGAGTTGGAAGCACATGCCAACCTTAGCTCTCTTGGGCAGGTTGTTTCTAAAAGGGGTACTTTGGGGAGTGGCAAGAAGCCAAGACACTGTCGCCCTGGCTCATGAGCTACTTCCTCCCTCAGCCCTCAGCCCTCAGCCCTCCATCCACTTCTCCATATCTGTACAAAAATAAAATAAGAAAAACAACTCAGTAAATGCTCTCATCAGACATCTAATCATGCCACCTACAGACCTGGTTGAAATGTACATGGAGCTATTGCAAATATGATAAGAGACATCCTTGAATCAGAATGAGTCAAATATGTCTCTTACAGAAACTTCTTTGGAAGGCAAGAAGGTACAAATGTGGGCGAAGAGCTTGTCTGGGAGAACCTTTTTCTTTAGTGATCACAGTCTCCGTGCTCTGAACTCTTCTTACCCAAAAGTATGGTTCAAGGACCAGCAGCATTAGCATTACCTAGGGAGTTATTAAAATGCAAATTCCTGGGCCCCATCACAGACCTATTAAATCACAATCTTCACTTTAACAAGACACCAGGTGATGGTATGTATCCTACATTAAAGGGTAGGAGGTGTTGTTCTACACTGAATTGTGTCCCATAGGGTTGAGGGATTTTTACCAGCTGGGTTTCCTCATTCTTATCCTTGGTCCTCTTTATCCTCCAAATAAGAACAAATGATGGTTCTGTTCAGGTTAATTGCTTAAGAAGCCAGTTAGGAAAGGAGAAATAGGGAGATGCAGACAGTGGGAGGGATAGAAACACCTAATTGTCTCACCAGTGCTCAAATGGAAATCCAAAAGAGACCATTCTGGTTATTTCCGTTGGGAGAAAGGCCAGAGTGTATGCTTGAGACCAGATAAGAAAGGAATGGAGGGAGGAGGAGACTGCTCAGCTAGGCTTCCAGGTGCTTCCAGAGCTACCTTTAGTGGAATGTTAGCTGTCAAATATGGTATTCCTCATGCTATCCCAGGGAAAGGAAACTTTAATCCTGAGACCAAGCTTCCCTCTCACCTTCTCCTCTTCCATAACCTTCCTTCTGTGCCAGTGCTCACATAGGCAGCTTCAGACTCTTGAAGAGCCTCTTTAATAAAATGAATCCCTATGAAATTTGGTAGCATTCCAAATTCCCTCAAAGGCTTTTAGATTCAACCTGGAGAATTTGCACCTGCCTACGCTTTGGGTATACTTACACCCAACCTATGTGTGGATAGATTTGTACTTTGGCCTGTAAAGGTCTCTTGTGACCATAGCCAGCTGACCTTCAGTCTGGGTATATTGAACAGCCACTCTGAGCATCATATCCAGAAACGTTCCCACAGAAGTATCTTTCCTTAGAATTGAGGCATTATCATTCGCAGAGTTCCTGATTTTAAAGCAAATACTCTTTTGTCAGGTGTATTAATCCTTTTCCTG
>NW_003852505.1:6516756-6529583 GCF_000181295.1 Otolemur garnettii | reverse complement strand
AAAAAAAAAAAAAAAAAAAGGCAAGGATAAACCAAGAATAGGGCCATTCTGATGGAGAAGGAGAATTAGGTCTGGAAAAGTACAGGGTGGGAAATAGTCCCTAGGCAGGTTTAACGTAGATGGGATACCAGAATCCAGGGCCAGTCAGTGAATAGGCAGTTAGAGAACAACAAAAGACAGATGAGCTGGACAGACGGAGGAGGAGGCGGAGAAACTAATGGCAATGGAAGAGGTGGAAATACGAGTACGACAAATTCTTTCCACATTAACCTTATGACTAGGACTGACCCCTTTTGGGGGCTGCTGCCCTAGCTCAGGGCTCACCCCCGACACAAGCTAAAGCTAATTGCAGCTCTGTGTCTGGAGCCCAGACATTTCCTGAACAGCTCCTAGGAGAGAGGGAGTTTCTTTTGTGTCTGCACAACTCCTACACTCCTGCTGAAGAATACCCATCACCCCTAAATGGGGTTTTCGCTGCACCTTCCTGTGGGCATTTCAACTAATCAGATCCAGAGTATCAAAGCAAAAGGAATAGAATAAAAACTTGATCTTTTTTAATGGATCAAGTAAAGTATATACATGATTTTTTTAGCCTTCACAGAAGGGAAAACGTTTCATTAAAGGGTCCTTCAAATATATTTTGCAGCCCTGATCTAAGAAGTTCAAGGGGAAATCATCTAGATAAATATGGTTTTCCCCCTATTCCAAAATTATGAGTTCTTTTTTTATTGTTGGGGATTCATTGAGGATACAAAGATCCAGGTTACACTAATTGCATTTGTCAGGCAAAGTCCCCGCGATTATGAGTTCTATCTTCTAAAATTTTGGTCCTCTCTTGAAATGCATGCTGTCCTTTAATCCTTAAACCAATTTCACAAAAAATGACAAATATGCCTCAGCGACTTCACTGGTTTTTTTTAATGTGTTAAAATGAAACGAGCCAATCACCTCTGACTATCCCTAACAATAAAATTTAAAATTGTACCAGGCGCCAAAAACATATAACAAAAATCTCAAGCAGCCCTCACTATTTCAATTCAGTCTTCCGGACTAGGGAGGGAAATGCAGACTTAAGGAAACAACGTCTGTAAAGGTGGCAGTAGGGGGTTGTGGAAAACCAGTTTCATTTTGGGGAGAAAAAGTTAAAATTGCAGGAAGGAAGGAAAACCATGGCCCATTTTTGCAGTAAGCATAGATGGAGAGCAAAGTCATTTTCTTTGCTTCTTCCCCTCAATTCCTTCTTCCCCACCCCTCATTAGCAGATCAATAGGAAGCTGCCTTCTGGGGCAGGTATGCCCTTTGTAGAAGCTCACCTTTATAGCCTGCTGATTGCCATCTATTTTTATGGCCCAAATGAACAGCATCACCTTCCTCCCTCCTCCCCCAATAAAAAATAGATTTAAAAAACCATAATAAAGCTGTGACAAGGTGACTTAAATCTTTGGCTGGCACCACTGAGGCGACATCTTCTTGCTTTAGTGGGTTAAGCCAGCTGGCCAGAGGGGCTGAGAAGTGAGCTAAGCCAGTGGAAGGCTGGCCAGCAGACAGAGGAGAGAGGGACAGCAGCAAAGGTGCAAACAGGGGTGTGAGGGCAGGAGGTAGAAGCAGAGCACTGGACATAGGTTAGTTAGCTCGATCTGTTTGAAGATAGCAGCTTTGATCCCGGTGGTCTTCACCCTGGTTCCAAATCTTATATGGAAGGAGCAAACACTAAAATTGAACCAAACAAACCCAAACCCACCAAATCGCAGAGAATGGGATCAAAGGAGACATTTCTTTCCTAAATGAACCTAAATGGTTAAGTGGATCCTGGCAATTATATAATTAGTTAACGAGATTGTAACTCTGTAGGCAAGAGGATATATACCCATCTCATGGCTAAGTACACCTGGTAACAAAATGCACTTACTTATAAAAGGAGTGTGTTTTCAGTTAGCAGGTATATTTCAAATGGATTGAAAAATATTAATGGAATAAAAATTTACAGCTGGTGTGTTAGGTTTAGCCCACAAAAGGGATTTTTGCTGGGGCTCCATTACAGCCTGCACTCCTAAGTCCTACTCTCAGTACCACCATCACCACTGCACCTCCATCAACAGATTTTTATTTAAGCCAATGCGTTTAGAGCACAATTCCGTGGTGAATAACCTTTAAGGTTACATTTGCCTTTTCCCTGCTTCTTGCAAACAGTGCGTAATCCACGAGCACATTTGTTGGCTGTAAAGGTGTACAACAGCAATTTTTGCAATGACAGTGCGGAGAGGGAATATGAGATCTGTGTGCTAATGAGCTGACACTGCAGAGGCTGGGGCGGTGTAGTGTGGAGTGCACTACAAGTGCGGAGCAGCAAGACACGGGAGGGGACTTCAAGGGAATCGGTAGCGTTTCCCAAGGAACCAGGGCAGCAAAGGCACTCAACGGGACCCAGCAGTTTCTTGGTGTGTCCACTCTCTCCCCAAACCCTAGGATGATCGAATCTGTTTTTAAAAGAACATGTAACTTACATGTGTGTACATCTTTTCATATATACTGATCATGTATGTGTGGGTGCCTGTGTGTGTATCCTGAAAGTAAAATATTTGCATCATTCTTTCTGGGGCTATCTAGTTACATTGAAAGGTAAGGCAGCAAATTATCAATCCCTGTGAAATGGGGACATGTGCTCCAAATCAGGTGAATGTCTCTGATAAACTTCAATTCACCTCTGAGCTGAAATCCCAAAGGAACCACCTTTCAATGCCAACAAGGCTTTTATTGGCCTCTTAAGACAAAGAATAAAGTTGGCATCTGTCTTAAGCAAACCTCTTGGGGGTTATGCAAAAACACACAAACAAACAAAAAAACAAACCCAGGTTGTTAGTGAAGAAGAGTCTTTAAATAACTGATGCCTGAGATTCATTGCAAGGAAACCTTCTGATACATTGTTGGGGGTGGGGAGCAATGCAGAGGACACATACAGAAGGACTTACCCTTTGTTTATTCTTTGAATATTGTTTGCCTGCATACCTTACAAAGTGGGTGCTGCCTCAGGATTGAATGTTCAGGAAAGATCATGAGATGAGATCAATTTTAGTGCTAGGGGAAGCTGAAGGTAGGAATTATGCAAGGGAAGAGGGGAAAGTTTCTACAACTTTTGCCAGCTCATTCCATTTTAAATTGGATAGGAGAAGTGGGTGACCAGATTTGGACTCAGTTGGGAATTTTTTGAACTCTCCCGAGGTCTCCAGGGAAGGGCAGGCCAGAGGTTACAGAGGTTTTCCTTTGCACAATCGAGACAGTCAATTGGAGGTAGGGAACCTGGGGTCACCTGCCAGGGTCCAGTACTGAACTAGAATTGTAGGCTGACATCTGAAATATTTGACCTCCAATTCCACAAGAAAAAGGAAAATCAGGCTCGGCGCCTATAGCTCAACCAGCTAGGGCGCCAGCCACGTACACCTAGGGTGGCGGGTTCGAATCCCCAGCCCGGACCCGCCAAACAACAATGATGGCTGCAACCAAAAAAAAATAGCCGGGCATTGTGGCGGGCGCCTGTGGTCCCAGCTGCTTGGGAGGCGGAGGCAGGAGACTCGCTTGAGCCCAGGAGTTGGAGGTTGCTGTGAGCGGGATGCCATGGCACTCTACCCAGGGGGACAGCTTGAGGCTCTGTCTCAAAAAAAAAAAAAAAAAAAAAGAAAAAGGAAAATCAAAACCAGAGGGAGAAATGAGATACACCTCCAAGGTTTCCCTGGCTCCTAGAAATCACTGGTTTCTGCATTCATAGACTATGGTTAGACTAGTCATCTTTCTCATACTAAGCTACCAGGCAGCAGCTGCCGGGAGACAGCTTTGAGATCTGGCCCCCATTCAATGATTGTGACATTCAGAGATGACTGTTTCAGGGACTAGAGAAGATGACAGCTTTTCTCCTCTGTCTCCTGAGCTGTAAAGTCTGAGAGTGCAACAGGCAGCTGGGTGCATATCAGTGGTTTCTAAATATTTCTCCTGTATGTGCCTATGTGCACGCATATATGTGTATTCAGCATAACTAAGGGCAAGGTCACCTTTTTGTTTTGTTTTGTTACCCAGTGAGCCACACCCCTTCTCCCCAACTCTCAAGCCCCCAGCCATAATCCAGACTTGTAAGTTGAGGTGCTATGGATTCAGGGTGAGAGATTTTAATCTTCTTTCTTTCCCATGGTTGTTCCTTTATTACCCCAAGAGGTGAGACACTAAGGCTACTCAACATCAATATGGATAACTTATTGCCTGTCTCTAAACCTGAAATTTTCATATGCAAGGATCATTTCTGATTGCTCTTTGAGTGGGGTTCTGATAGCCCTAGACTGGCAGGTGTCAGTGTGATTTGAGCATAAGAACAGGACCGAAAACCTTGGAAACCAATCATTCCTGAGAAACCCAGTGGCTCTCTTATCCCATTCCTCATCAGAGGAAAGACACTGAAGGGAGTTGAAATAAATGCTATTCATTATTAGTGATAATAAATCCTGGGAGTTTCATATATTTGGCTTTAAATCTGTTTTAATTGATATTTAGGAAGCTGCATTTGCGATTTAGCCTCTTGACAAGATCACAGTGTTGCAGGATTAAGAGTCAGACGTGTGTTGTAAATGCTGTGGAGACAGGCTGGGATTACCAAAATAAGATGCAAAGTATAGACAGACATTTTGTAACTTTCACACTTAGCCGGAATTAATAAATTCCTATTTTTGTCAATGTCAGAAAGCCAAAAGAATGTCAAATATGGAGTATTTCAGAGCATGTTCATATAAGGATCTGTACCTTCAGCTAAAATTCTCTTGAACCTGGTTACTGTCACATTTCTTGCAAAGTACATCACCCCTGTCCCCTTGGCTCAAATCTTCAAATCCAAGGAACTTGTGCCCTTGGGGAACCTGTCAACAGCTTTTTGGAAATGATATATCCTTTGAGATAGAAAGATTTAAAGAAAGTCATGTACAAAGTTTTCACTGAGCCAAACCTAAACATTATTTTTCCTTTGGAAGAAAAAAAAAAAAGCAAACAAATTTCAAACTACATCAGCCATAGAAGCAAAATATATTTTATGCCATCACAAACCTTATTGTTGTGAAAACTTTTAGCAAATTTGGCTTAGATGCAGGATTCTCAGTCTTTCTCTCAAAATATTCTATTCAAGTAAAACTGTATGTCCAACAGGCTATTAGCCATTTGGATTCCTCTGCTTTTACTTCCCAAAATGTCCCCTCTCCAGAGGAATAGTCACTGGATACAAATGTGGATTTCAGAAATGGCTTTGGGGTTGATGAAATTCCTCCCTTTCAATACTCAGTTTTCCACCTCTAAGCCTTCCCCTCCCCCATTCCTAGCTCTAAATTAAGAACTGTGTTATCTTTAACAATGGGAGGGGGTGAACAACACTAGGGGAGGCAGAACTCGCTTTCCAAATAATCACCTGATCGCTGTCTTTTCCTTTCCCCCCAGTTTGTTAGGCTTTCATCGCTTGCAATCAGTTTGTAGTCTTATCAATTCCTATTAGAGCTCTCTCAGTAAGAAAGGTGATATCGTTAGGACGGAAAGAGGTCAGGGAATCCAGCCTGATCTGTACCTCAAGGTCACTTGTTTGGAGAATTTCTCATATTTGGTTCCTGCATAATTAAGCAATTGTCAAATTCAGCTCATTCTTACAGCCAGGCGTTAGCTTTAACAGTCAAGTAATGTACATCCTGAATTGACTCAATCAAGAAGCCTCTGCTTCTTTTTTTAATCCTGTCTGAAGAAATTTCTTTGAACAACCACGCTATTTTTTCTTTCTTTTTCCCCCAGCAAGAAAAGGGTGTTGGGGAGGGAATGCTGGGTTAGCAGGGAGGAAAATGAAACTTTTACATCCAACACTATTTAGAAGAGAGTTTTGCCCACTGTCTTGAGTTTTGACCACTGACTTGAGCCCCTCAGCAGTATCCTCCAGAGTTGCTTTTTTCAGGATGAAACCAGATTGCTTAGAACCCCTAAAAATGTCTACTGAGACAATCACCCTCTAGCACACACACAGACCCCAAGCACCATAAGAAAGATACAAATGACGCCCCCAAGATCCCAAAGGGAGGAAAAGCAGATCTACTTACATGCATTAGTCACAGAAAAACTATTGGAGGAATCCAAGTGATCTACGTGGTAATTCAAATGGAAGGGCTTCTCGGTGGTGTTCTGGTTGGTGTTGTATAACTGCACGGCAAAGCGGAAAGCGCTGTGTTCCTGCACCGTGTTTCTCATGAAAAGTCCACCTACAAGCAAAGGGAACCGAGATTTGGCTTGTGTCCCCCCACCCCAGGACCGGTTAGAAATTGGGGAACTCTATAGATATTAGATACCTCTCAGAGATACTGGGGTGTACAATTGAAGATCAATATTCAACCTGCGTGTCTTTCAAGACTTGTGAACTCAGATTTCAGCCAAGAGAAACCTGGTTTCTCTAGGCTGAAGAGAAGGCGCTGGAGAGAAGGGACCAAGGGAAGAGGGGGCTGTCTTGGGTTAGGACGAAGGAATCAAGAGTGGGACTTGGTTCTTTCTTAGGCGGTAGTCTGCTTGTCTTTTCCACCCCCACCCCCCGCCCATTCACACAGCTGGTTCATCATTTCCTAGGGTAAAGGGAAAGGTTGGGAAGAAAAGCAATTTTATCCCTCCTCCCCGCTGCCCCATCCCGTTCCCCATAGCCATTCTCCCCGGTGAACAATACTGGAGATTGGTTCAGTAATGGCAACAATTCTAACTTCTCGACTTGTAAATACAGGCAGAAGCCGAGAGAACTCCCTCCAGGCGCCCAGGAGCCGGGCTCCAGACAGATATAGCGGCAATTCGTGAATTCGTGGTCTGCGTGACTTCACAGCTTGCCGGCTCAGCTCCTTGGCTCACCCCCGCCTCCTACCCCGTCCACCACCGACCGACCCTGGCTGCTGCCCAGGTCTAGGTGATCCAAAGTGGGCTGTATCTCTCCCAGCACTAGCCTGTCTCCTGGTAGCTGGAGACGTGGGACGGAGCGCCCCGGGCCCGGGTTACTTGCCCTGGCGCGGCCAGACAGGCGGCATCACCCTGGGAGAACTTCCAGCGGCTGCACGCACGCCATGGCAAAGTCCGGATCAGCAACCCGAAAAGCCGCGACTCTTTGCCCCTTGCAGCACCTCAGCTTCCTGCTCGCCTCCGGTGCTCCTCTCAGCTTGAAAAACCCAGAAGCCCACCCCCACCAGCCCCAAGAGACCCCTCTTTGGTCCTCAATGCTCCCCAGAATGGCCACCTCGTTGGGGCTCAGATCCCCACAATCTCTGCCCGATCTCCTCCCCAGTCCCCTTCCCCAGGCCATGCAGGACAGGGTCTCGCAGCCGCAGTAGCCCTGCTGGGGCAGTGGTCTCCAGTGCAGGAGAGCCTGGCCCGACTGGCTGGCTCGCTCGCGCTTACCTATGCTGATGGTGTTGGGGAATCCTCCGTGAGAATGACCCAAAAGCCCTAGGACTAAAAAGAAGACCGCCCGGAGCACGCTTTGCCCCATTTTCTTCTGCTTGGCCATGCTACGCCTAAAACGAAGCTGACAAGAGCATGGGCGCAACTCGGGAGTCGTCAAAATAATAATAGAAAAAGAAAAATAATTCTCTGGCTCGTACACCCCCTCCCCTTAACTTGCTCTCTCTCACTCTTCTTTTCCACCCCACACTAGTCCTCCTTCTCCGCTGCCGCCTCCTCTTCTTCTTCCTCTTCTTCTCTCTCTCTTACTCTCTCTCTCTTATTTGCTCTCTCTCTCTCTCTTGCTCTCTCTCTCTCCCTCTCGCTCCCAGGATCTCTCACACCCCCTCCCCGCCCCCCACCTCACTTCTGTCTTCACACCAATCTGGAAGGCGGGTTCATTGGCTGTGAGCTGGGTTCGCCAAAGCGATTTCTCTCCCTATCACAGAAAGACAAGGAGAGAGAGAGAGAGCAAGCGAGAGAGAGCGAGCGAGCTAAAACACAAAACAAACAAAACATAGAAAAACAAAAACAAAGAAGCAAGAGAGAGAGAAAGAAGAAAGAAATTATGAAGAAAGACCCGAGACCCCCTTCCCCAAAATATGGTGGGTCTAAAGAGGGGGGGAGAAGATGAAAAGAGGGAAAAGGCTCAGTGCCGGTGAATACGGCTCTTCCAATTGGGCCGGTAGGGGGATATTGATCAAAGTTGATCTGACGTGGAATTAAAGCCGCACACCGCTTAGCTCTACTGCAAACTGCAGCCTCGGACTGCAAAGCTTAGGCGCTGGCGTTTGTCAACACCAGAGATGGGATCAATAGAAACACACCAGTCTTCAAGTGGATCAACCTTTCAAGCTGCAACCGCTCCCCCCTTTAAAAAATCTGCATTGCCTCTGCGTTTGTGTGTCTGTCTTAAAGAAGGGGAGTCTTAAGAGGGTGGTTAGTGGTTACTCCGGAGTCTTTGTAGAGAGTCACAGAAGCAGTTCCCATCACAATGCGCCCGAAGATGCTGCGCATGCCCGGTCTCTGCCGCTCAGCATTTACAGCAGAGATCTGAGGGCGAGTTAACAACCCCCCATCCGCATCCCCGCAGCTTTTGGAGGTGTGTCCCTCCCATTAACGCTAGTGCCCAGGCCGGCTTGCGGAGGAGGCATAGGGTGGCCAGTGATGAGCAGTGTGGAGCTGACTGCTTTGGGGAGCGTAGATAAAAACTGTGTGCACGCACTGGTAACTAAAAGGTTAATGAAAAGGACGGACGCTCAGTCCCACCGACCAAGGAGAGAGGTGTGAGAATGAGCTGGGATGGGGGTGGGGAATGAAAGTTGAGGTTCAAGAAAACTGTCTCTAGCTGCCTTGCTCCCTCAGAGGTGCCTCTGGACTTAGCAGCCTAGGCCCCTGACTCATGACCCTCAAGGTTATCCGTTCTCTCTGACTCTTCTTCCTCTTTGTGCTTTAAGGGGAGGAAAGCACCTACGAAGCTTGGGGGTGGTCCTCTCGGCAGCACGTCCTGGGTGAATATCCTGGGCTGAAGAGTCTTAAAAAACGAATCCTCTTTATCTCCCAAGTGTTTTTCAGTTCTACCCCACAGCCTTTCTGGAAGACATGGGTTTTATCCTTTACACACCTGCTACTCTTTTCATATCCTCTCTTCCTGGTCTAAGTGGAAAATAAACCTTTCTGCCAGTGTGTAAAGCAATCTGATAGACATTGGGCAGTGGGTAGAGGATGGTGGCCCGGGCGCCCAGATAAAGCATCAGTTACTCCAGAACTTTGGATTTGGCAAGACATAGGCTGGAACCTGAAAACTCATTGTAGGGTCTTTACAAACTTATATTCATTCTGATAATGCATAATTTCTTCCAAACCCACCACCTATAGAAATTTTTTGTCTCTATTTTGATAGTCCATGGCTGGTAGTGAGGGAGAAACATGGTAGTCAGAGAAAACTCACTTTTCCAGTGGGAGAAGCATTAGGGAAAAGGTAGTAGTAGAGACAAAGTTAACCACCCATTGACAAACATGGACAGTGAGATAGCATTGTTCGGGAACATAGGTTTAGGATATGGACAAGTCCAAGTTCAAGTCTAAATCCCATCACATACAGGCAGTGGGTGACCTTGAGCAACTATATTAACCTGAACCTCAGTTTTCTCATCTTCAAGATGGGGATATGAATATTTCTCTCTTTATAAGGTAATTATTAAGATTAAATATGATAATGTATGTGAAAGCACAGAATTCAGTGCCTGACTCCTATGAAAAATCAGTGCTAATTTCCCAACTTCTTCCCTCTTTATCACTTTTTAAAAGTGCCCTCTTCTCCCCAAAAGCTCCTCCTGTTGCCATCCTCCCCTCTCCTCACCATCCCCACAACCTCAAGACTTTGCTATCAAGTGTTTGCCAATGTTTCATATCAAAATCTTCCCATTCCAGCTCTTCAAGAGCCTCAGGACATAGGAGAGAGTCTGGGAGATGAATCTTTACTAAGGTTCTAATTGGCAGGCAGTGGCAATTTAATATTAAAAATGCCACATTTAGGGAACCTCTACTTTGTGTCAGGCACTATATGTTTCTCCTTAGATAACACAGGTAACACAGTTGCATTTTAATAGGAGCCTTCAATGCCTTGGTTCAAAGGAATGCCTCTAACGAGGAGGTTTCAGTTTTGGATTTCAGGTAGGTGAAGAATATATTTTGTGCTAGGAGGAGGATTCCAGACACCTCATTACACTTCTGAAAGCAGCCAGGACTCCATCCATGCTTGGTTAGCCATTCAAAAAGGTGGAAGAAGAGATTTCTGGTGAGCTTCACCGTCATTTGGCTTGAAGAGTAATGAGGGTGGGTCAGTAACAAAAGATGAGAGGAAGGACATCTCAGTGCCACTGCACCTGAAAATCCTCCATTGAAGTCATCACTGTAAATGCCACCCATCCCTTCCATTTTCATCCTCCTCTGCCCGATACCTTTATCCCTCTCTTTCATCTGCTGCCACTCTTTCAACTTTTAGCTGTCAGTGGCAGCTGTTGGCAGAGTTGAACTAGTCTCATCTGAGACAGCAGGGGTATGGTGGTAGACTAAGCATATTGCTGTTGGTTGAAAAGACTGTATAATACATGCAAATTCTTTAGCAATCAATCCCTTACCCATAAGAGCAGTGAAGCACTTTTTGAACTTCATCTTTGATTTTCCACTGAGGGGCTGGAGATTATACTAGCAGCATCATAACCCCCAGAAGTTGTCAACCAAGCCCCAAATCTAGTTCTCCCTCTGTGGTTAAGAGGTATCCCCGCCAGATTCACGATCATCTGAATAGGATACATAGTTTGTCCTTTTAAATGAGCTCTGTGATATAGTTTAAATAGCAAGAACATAATTCATTGTAGTTTTTGTCAAAAAGTGAAAATAGTATTTTTCTTTATGAGTTTTATACTTGTTTCAGGCTTTTGGGGATGGGTGCATTTATATAAGCAGAAAGAACTATTTGGGCAGTGGGATTTGGAGAGGGTATCTATACCATATACTGGGCCTCATACTTGCTAACTTATTAAAATAAGGAAAATAACAACAAAAATCATCCTGATTCATTGGAAGGAAACTGCTATACCCTTTAAAGATAATGAAACTAAGACACTATGTTTTTTGCCTAATGAAACTGTAATTTCCTCACCATTTGACTTGCTACTTTGATTTCTTCAAAAGACACTTATTGACCACCTGCTATATGACAGTCTCAATTAAGCACCAGGAATACAAGGAAGGAAGACAGTTTCTGCTTTCAATGAATTTCAAGTTTAGAGGAGGAGCAGATGTATTCACTGGCAGTGACAATGCAATATGGTAAATACTCTGAAAACAGTTAAGCCCCAGGTACCATGGCAGCACAGAAGAGAGTGTTTAAATATCTGAAACAGGTACTTCCTTTATTCTAGATTCAATCTAAAATCATTAAAAAAGAACAAGGTTTATTTCTAGCAACCCTTCCTGCTCTTATGTTCATTCATCCCATGATTCCATAAAGTGGGATTGTCATAGGGTCAGAAAAACAGCTCAAGTGTCAGCTCGGACTCTAATCAAGGAATGAAGGAACAATGAAATTGTTGAACAAATTTACAGCCCTGAGGAGCTTGAAATTCTAGACATAGGCCTAGTGGAGCTGCTTCTGGTGGATGTATATCTGTGAGTTCGAGGGGAACCCTTATAAATTTGGGTTTAATATGCCCAGAAATGGATTCAGAGAAACTTCTAGAAAAAAGACAGTTATACTGGGTGAGCAGTGGCCTTGTTTATACTGTTTTTTTTTTTTTTCAGATTACCTTGCTTTTTATACATGCTAAGGGTGTTCAGAGCTCAATATTTGTCCCAAAGACGTCCCCAGGAGCTATTTGAAAGCACAATCACTTTACTTTTAGTGCCTCTCTTCAAACACCATCATCTCTGGTTTAAGCACTTTCCCACCACTTCCTTTAAGCACCCTCGGGGTTAATGACCATGCTGTTAACCCCCTCAGCTCTTGTATCAGTTAGGATGCTTCATGCTGCAGGCAAGGAAAAAAAAGACTACTAAAACTGGCACAAATAATAAGGAAGACACATTGGCTCACATAATTGGAAGGCCCAGAGGTAGGGCTGGCTTGAGAAATGATTATACTCATTAGTTCAATTCAATCAAAGACCTGATTTCTTTTCCTCTCTCCTTTCTCATGATAGAAAATGCTTGTAGCATTTTTTTTGGCTTCATATCTATATCACATCATCTTGTATTGGTTCAGACAGAATCACATGACCATTTATGATCCAATCCTGTGGGCAGCTAATGTCATTTTTAGGCCCGAATTACATAATCCAATCACCATGGCATGGAGGACCAAAATTATGCCCCCCCTATAGAGTTTAGTGTAGAGTGAGTCCTCCCACTCACCACCAAATCACATGATTGATACACAATGAAGCAGAGACACACGGATATTGGGAAACAACCACACTAACCACTAAAATTCCTGTTTTCCTGAAAGCTTGCTCTCAGAATTGTGAGTAGTAATAATTATATTCCTAAAATGTCTATATGTCCCAGATGACTTGCTGAGTTAGTCTTGTATTTGGTCTGTTATAGGTAGACTGCTCAAGGGTGAGATCCTTCTGTTACTTTAGTAGCTCAGCCCCCTAAATTCAATTCTACATGTCTCTGTCTGATATTTAATTTATGCTCTTAAGACAGTCATGCTATATTGACAATCCAGGATGAGCAACTAATATAGAAATAATTCCATTTCCTGGGGGTAGAGGCAAATAGGCTTTCAGATCCTTTCAAATGAGGATCTCAAGATTTCTTTTCTTTTCTTTTTTTTTTTTTTTTGA
>NW_003852505.1:6514226-6516567 GCF_000181295.1 Otolemur garnettii | reverse complement strand
CTGGGTCCAGGCTGGATTCGAACCCACCACCTTAGGTGTATGTGGCTGGCGCCTTAGCCACTGGAGCCACAGGCGCCGAGCCAGATCTCAAGATTTCTTCCAGTATTCTTCTAAGGGTAGGCAGAGATCCAGGCTGTCACTCCATAGGCTATGAAACTAAGGAATAAGAGAGGTTAAGTGAACAGCCCAAGGTCACACAGCTAAGTGGTGAAGAATGAAGTTTCTTTTCCCTCTAGGGCTTTATCCACCAGACCAGAGTCTCCATGCTGTGAGGCTGAGGATGTGAAAGAACTGAATCATAACAAATATATTCTGCTGGGATGGGTACAGCTTAGCAAGTAATTATCCCCTGGTGGGCTCTGAACAGACTTGAAAACTGCAGATGAAAAGCACATGTACTCACAAAGTAACATTCTTATAAGCTGCAGTGTCTTTCTGATGTAAAATGTTAAATTATTGTGAATGAGTCCAGGTTACCTCCCAGAGATGATATTGTTGACATTTTTATGAATGTATATATTTTTTTACCCCTCTAAGAAGGTTGAATCTGTCACTGTGAAATAAGATAGGCAAGTAGGGGGGAATTAACCCCCCAACCCATAATAAGCCTCACCTCCCAGCCCTGCTTAAGGAGGCACTGCATGTTTGAATAATTTGAGAGTGTTAGAGATGTTGAGGAATTCTTGGTGCCAATTGTTTGAGGAGTTATGCTTTATACTCAACTAGGAAAGTTTATGATAATTAGAAATTGACTCTGGATTCTGAAACTTACATGACTGGATGTCAGGAACTGGGTCAGCTTCATGTCAGATAACATCATGTAAAGACAAAAATATTTTTTCCTCTTTTTTGATGTGCATATACTATATGAGTGTAGATGATAGTGAAGGGCATTGGAATGGGTGAAGCACAGTGTTAGATTGAATGAGTGTTCTAATTATTTACCTCTTCCTAAATCCATACTTTTGTCATGGCACCATTGTGGGCAGTTTACTTTTCCTACCCTTTAACTTGGCCATGTGATTTTCTTTGGCCAATGGCATATGGAAAAAAGTAACAGTATGCCAGTTCTGGCTTATGCCTTAGGAAAACTCATGCATCTCTACTCACCCTCTTAACCCGTGTCTGTGACATGAAAACATGTACCAGCTAGTGTTCTGGCTCAAAAAATTAAAGATCCGTAGCTGAGCAGCTCTAGTGGATCACAGACACATCTGCAGTGATATGAAGAGTCATCTGAGCCACTACAACCTGTAGCAATGCTGCCTTGCTAAGCCCAGTCTTGATCAGCTGAACCCCAACCAATCACAGACAGGTGGGAAAGGATAAGTGATTGTTGTTTTAAGCAACTAAGGTTTAGGACACCTTATTGCTGAGTAATAGTTAACAAATACAGCAGGACTCTGGCAGTGTATGTTTCTATGAGTGATCTATGGTTAAGGTGAACATGCTAGTTGTTATCCCTTTTCCTGGCACAGTTATTAGTAATGTCTCCTTTCACCCTTAAAAGGATCCCATTTGGGGATGGGTGTCGTGGATCATACGTATAAGCCTAGTGGTTTGGGAGGCCAAGGCAGGAGGATCATTTGAGGCCAGGAGTTTGAGACCAGCCTGGGCAACATAGAAAGACCCCATCTCTACAAAATATATATATATAAAAATAGCTGGGCATGGCTGTATGCACGTGTAGTCCCAGCTACTTGGAAGGCTGAGGATGAAGGATCATTTGATCCCAGAAGTTGGGAAGGTGCAGTGAGCTGTCATTGTCACTCTAGCCCAGGCAACATAGAAAAGTCCTATCTCAGAAAAAAAAGAAAGATTATCCCAGTTTGGATTATAATTTGTAAAGTCAATCTAGCTGAAGAAATGTGGGGCTCATGTGGTTGTTTGAAGGGCCAGATGGAAGTCTTACTATCTGCTTGTTTGCCTTTTCCACCTCTTAATTTCTGTTTCCTAATTTGTCATGTGGCGATTTGAGTTTAGCCATCTTGAGCAAGAAGGTATTTTTAACACTCCTTTAGATATAGAAAGTTCTGGGTTTCCTTCTTTGAAAGAAAATTCAGAATATTTAGGGGGAATGAAAAGATAACTGGAAACATCTGAATTTTAAGATACTTGCCTTGCCTGTGGCTAATTCTTAAAAAGGAGTTACAATTGCTGTTTTTTTTTTTTTAATCTGTTATAATCTGTATGCTGTGGGCATATTCTGTTGAATCTTTCTGACATCAATTTCATTATAATTTTGAGGGAAAACAGAAGCATATTAACCACTGTACACTTTTCTGGGTGATTACTCACAAAATTAAAATTAGTTGTTTTCTCCTTTGAAAATACAGGTATG
>NW_003852505.1:6507310-6514148 GCF_000181295.1 Otolemur garnettii | reverse complement strand
AATGGCTCTTGTGTAGGGATTGTAAGTCTGACGTTATTTTCCCAACACCAGAGGACCAGCAGAAATATTTGAAGACATTTTTGATTGTCGTGCCTGGGGATAGGGGTTGGTGCTGCAGGTATCTGGTGAGTAGAAGCCAGGGATGTTGCTAATTCTCTTCCAATGCACAAGGCAGTCCCAAATGTCAATAGTGTTTGTACTTAACTGGGAAAGTTTCCATTTTCAAGAAGCCAAAACGGAACAAAGTTAGAATACGAGTTTTAAAAATAAACCAAATTATTTAAACAGAACTTTTTAGAAATATGAGTATTGGATCAGGAATCTGAACACCTGGATTATAATCTCAGTTCTGCCAAAATTACTAAGAATGGGACTTCAGACAATCACCTGAGACTCAGTGTTTTGAGCTTTGAATTGGGACTACATCTTATCTAGTGCTCTGTACAAAGCATTAGAGAGAAGAGAGGGAAGAGAGAGGACAGGGGAGTGGGGAAATGGAAAGATCATTGATACTATACACTTAATATTGTGGCATTCAGGTTGTCACAACTCAAGTCACAGAATTAAATTATAAGAAAATATAAACTTTCTAAGAGTGGTTTTACTCCTCTCACTTTTATGGACACTCTACAATGGAAGAAAATGAGGTGGTGCAGAGTATCTGTCACTTCCACAAATCCAATGTAGAAGCCAAGGATTTCTGGCTTTCTATGCTGCCTCTTTTGCATTAACTCACAGTAAGGTACTCATGGTGCCTTTTACTAGCTATCAGTGCTTCAAGGAATATTATTGTTGTTATTATTGCTTTTTTATAGTTTAGAGAAAACATGAACAGAGAGGAAGCAGCAGTTATGAAAATATCCCTACAGTGATCCTCAGAGCTCAGGGTTAGGCAGAAAGCCGGTTCCTGCTGAGCTACCAACATTCAGTTGGACTTAAGAGTAAGAAGTTAGATGGACTGTAGGTAGCAGCAGGAAGGAGGGAGGCTAAAATCAAGGCCTATCCAGTGTTTAGAAACTCTTCAGGGAAGATAGGTCTGGCTACATAATTTGTGGACAAATGGAAAATGCTTGGCACTTTCTTCAAATATTATCAAGAATTTCAAGCCAGAGATGGTAGACATTTGAGCCAAAACATGGGCCCTTTTAGCATGGGATGCCATGAGACCACACACGTCACACTGAGGGCAGTGCCTGCTCTAGGGGAGATTTGTCAGTCTGGAGTACCTCCCTCCTTAGTTCCCTGGAATATTGGCTCTAGGCCTCAGGGAGAAAGCTTACTCACTAAGGGCTTGGTAAGGGTCCAGGGGAAACAAAGGGACTTCCTCTAGGGAGGCTGTAAAGAGCTCCTCACTGCTTCTTCCAGTCTCCCTCCATGGGTAGCCCCAGTGTCAAGAGAAGTTCCATGTTAAAGAGAAAGATGTCTTCTAGGAGGCTCAAGAGTGGTCTTACTGGTCTATAGGCTTGCTGTCTAAGCTCAAATTGAGTTCCCTGGGGGGAAGATCCTTCAACATCCAGAAGCATCACACTGGAAAAGTCCCTGTGGAGCAATGCCTTCAAAAACAAAACTAAAATAAACATTTGCTCCCCCTTAAATTGTGGTTAAGAGTTTAGAACATTAGCACTTTTTGCTAATAAAGCAGTGACTCTCCCCCAATTCTAAATTTCCTTTACTCAATTTTTGGTATATGTACATTAACTTGGTACTTTTTCTGATGATGATGATGATGATGATGATAGCTAACATTTATTTCTAACCTCATGCCAAGTATTCTGCTAACTCAGTGGTTCTCAACCTGTGGGTTGCAACCCCTTTGGGGGTTAAACGACCCTTTCACAGGGTCGCCTAATATCAGATATTTACATTATGATTCAAAACAGTAGCACAAATTACCATCATGAAGTAGCAATGAAAATAATTTTATGGTTGAGGGTCACCACAACATGAGTAACTGTGTTAAAGGGTCGTGGCATTAGTAAGGTTAAGGACCACTTTCTTAACTGGTTTCAATGTATTATCTCAATAAATCCTTACAACAACCTTTTTTTTTTTTTGAGACAAAGCCTCAAGCTTTCCACCTGGGTAGAGTGCCATGGCATCACAGTTCACAGCAACCTCCAGCTCCTGGGCTCAAGTGAGTCTCCTGCCTCAGTCTCCCAAGTAGCTGGGACTATAGGCGCCTGCCACAATGCCTGGCTATTTTTTGGTTGCAGCGGTATTGTTGTTTTGGCAGGCCCAGGCTGGATTCGAACCCGCCACCTTAGGTGTATATGGCTGGCGCCTTAGCCACTTGAGCCACAGGCACCGAGCCACAACAACCTTTTAACGTAAGTATTAGTACTTACCTATTAGTATCCCCATATTCAATGCAAACCAAAATTAGAAGAATCAAAAATAACCCTTAAAAGAAAGAGACCCTAAAAACCATTTATCAAAAAGAGAGAGATATTAAATGGAAAATAATTGCACAGTTCTCATTATTAACAAGTTAGAATGTGAAAAATGCCATCGATTTTTCTTTTTATTATGGGATAGTCCCCTTAATGTTTAATTTTGTGAACACAAAAATTTGTACAATGCTTAGTACCCAGAGGTTTCTCAACAAAGGTGAACTGAATGAATTAATAAATGCAAGCTTTCACGGACTCACTCAAGATCTACATTTTCTAACGTTTCATGAAAACATTCTAAGCTCTTTATTCATAAATTCTGCCATGAGGGTTTTGAGAAACAAAATTTTGTGCTTGAAGTACATTGTATCTTCATTTTAGGTAAATCCTACCTGTGGTATCAGCCTGACCTTTTGATATGGTTATAAACCAAGGCATCATTACCACCACCTTGTGGACATTTCTAATAATTGCAGACAAATTACCAGAGTAGAAAGCCACAGAGATATTTACTATTGAACCTCACACTTCTTCTATCAATCACTTTACATTTTTGCTTTAGCTGGATTTATGGGTAACAAATAAAAGCAATAAATTTCTGGGTCTTTTTTTTTTTTAGGTAACCTAAATTTTTTTTTTTTTGGAGTTAGAAGCAATGTGATGAATAACACCTGCATGAATGGAATGTTTACATTTCTAAACTAGTCCATTAAAAAATCTAAAGACTTTATTGTCTTTCTAACAAGCATGAAACTTAAGGGAATCAACTTCTTTGGTATCGGAATACACTGTGACTCTACATTTAACTCTAACTAGATAGTTTACTAATTTTTCTTATCTAAGATTTTGTGAGTTCCATGAAGTCAGGTATTTTTTTTCTTTTGTCCTGTTTTGTTTAATGCTATAATCCCAGGATCAATGGCTAGAACATAGTATCTACTAAATCTTTCTTTTTATTTCTTCCTTTTTCTTTCTTTCTTTCTTTTCTTTCTTTTTTTTTTTTTGAAATGGGATCTTTCTCTTTGTTCAGGCTGGCTTCAAACCCATGAGCTCAGGCAATCCACCCACCTTGGCCTCCCAGAGTGCTAGGATTACAGGCATGAGACACTGTGCCCAGCCTCTAAATCTTTTTTTTTTTTTAAGTGAATAAATGAATGCATGAATTAGCCAGAAGAAAAGCCCAGTGGTGCTCTTCTTAACATTATGGTACGTGTGTTAGGATGAATACACAAGGGAGAAAAAGTTTCTGGCTATATGGATGGACCAAACAAGAGGAAACAAACAAACAAAATTTCTGGGTGATTAGATTTGGAAAACTCTTAGAGAGCACTGACCATACATTATACTCAGGACAGTGCCTCTTGAGGTGTAGAGCATGGTGGGGAAGCGTAGATCTGGAGAGGAACAGGAGAATAACTTTTCTTGTCTCCTCGTTTATGAACTTGCTCATCCTTTCCCTCTTCTTTTCAGTATTCTATTAGATAAATGTGTTGGTATAGTTCACAAGGTACTTGGTGGAAAGCAGTCCTTGTATAACCATTAAGGGAGAAAGGGCATTTGAGAAGAATTGAAGGCCTGAGTTAGTATAACATTTTATGTTTCTCAACAATGGGAAAATTGGCTGACTATGTCTATAGCTGGCCACGGTATGATAAGAGGCTAGGTTACAAATGCCAACAAAATGGGAATAGACATCAGCAATTTGTTTGTATACCTTATAATATGGGCAAATCTTGCTTTATATAATGGGCATGCATCTAAAATTTGAGTGAAAAATGAATTTAGGTAAAAAGAATCCTATTTTAAATACAGGACGGGTGCTTGCCACTTAAAGGAACCCTGAAGCAAATAATTTTGCCAAGTGAAAAAAATTGGCTATTTTGTCATTTTTGTAGTTTCCTTCATGTTGTAGTAAAAATAAAACATAATTCCCTATAACTTAGAGAGTATATTCCATTGAATAAAAAGATGTAGTTTTGAGATGTTTATTTATCAGGACTTTTCTGATACTAAAACTTAAATGAGGAAGTATCTAGCTTTCTCAAATTCCCCACATTCCATCTATTATCTTTTCATAGCATACTTCTAAAGTAGGATCAGAAATTTGCCAATTTATATGGGACAAGGTTGAAATGTTAATAAAATATGCATAACATTGCCCTCTTTCACCTGAAATTATTACCATTCACTTCTTTACTGAAGCCTTGAATGTACAGCATAAGCTATCCATTTCATGTTAGGGAAAAGGAATTATAGTTTAAGTTATTATTTATCAAGTACTTTCTTTGTGCCAGGCATATATTAAGTACTTTCTAAGTACTTTTACAAACTGAGGAAACTGAGACACACAGAAAGATTAAGTGACTTGCCCAAGGTCACATAGTTCTAAATGGTGGAGGTGAAATAAAGTCCAGGAATCCTCTCTGTCACCCTACCTTGACATCATACAATGTGTTTATGTGTATGTGCATTCTGACATCCCAGATAGTTTGTGTGTTTCCAAAGATGAGAGAACAGGAAGATGCCTCTTTGTCATACAAACTCAGTGGCCACTCAACCAGCATTGTAGACTAAATGGGACAAAGACTTGAAAGAGAATTTTGTTTTGTTTTATAGGTTTGCCTCTCTGCCTTAGCTAAAGCAGATTTACATTCTTTAGGGGATGGAGGAAGTTCTATTTATGTGTTCCAGAAAATAGTTGCTTATTGAATCGTAATCATATCCTCTGAAAGGGTTAACTTTACTGTCTGAGAAGGGATAAGGCAATGTGTACAATTGAGAGGTGGTTTAAATCAACAGCCACTCTACCCACGTAAGCTCAAAGTCCTCCATCCATGACTAGTGTTAGATTGATTTAACTTCCTTAGGTCTTACCATGCTCATATGTACAATGGGAATGATAATAGTAACACATACTTCATGAGGATATTGGGAGGATTGAATGAGACAATTAAAGTGCATAGAATGATGCCTGGCACATAATAAGTGCTCAGTAATGTTAGTTCTTATTGTTTCTAATTCCAGGCCCATCAGCATATTTTAGCACTAGTCTCTCTGAGCTTTTGATTTAGGGGGTTCTGAGAGAGAACATTTTGCTAAGTTGGAGGAAGCAGGAAAGGCTTTTGCATTTGCAGAAATCTGTCAGCATTTGAGTTTGTTTAGCCCTGGTGAGAAATGCCTTCCCATTTTGAAAACAAAAAAAATGTATTTTTCAAGTGAAGAATACCTTTAAAAGCCTATAAAAATACTCAGAAGACTTATTAGACAGAAAACAGCTTTTACAGAGCAATGTTGTAGTGATTGAAAGGGAAAAATTGTCAACTGTAAGAATTAGATTGCCTTTAATGGAGAAGCAGAGTTGAGCATGGCAGAGACTGCTGGGATGGTAGGGGGAGAGGGGAGGGCAAGGGGATGCAAAAGGATTGCCAAAGAGCCACGGAGATTGGATTGTGCCAGTCCAGAAACCACTTGCCAAATGGAAGCTGCAGTTGTTCTCACCCACAGCCGCTCTGCGGTAATGAATGCATTTTTGATTAGCTTTGCTGATTACCTGCTCTCTATGCACACAGCAACAGCTAGAATAGGGGCTCTTGGTGAAAACTTTAGAGGCAAGGGGTTGGTGGGAGGGCTTTAATTATCTTTTTAAAATTTTTCTTTCCTTACCTGCTCCTTAGTGTACATTGAAATGACACTGGCTTTTTCGGGTAGCAGCCAAGAGGCCAGAACCTTGTTTTTTCCCCTCTCACACATAGGTGCTGTTTCAGGGAAATAAAAACAGTGCCAGAGGGGCAAGGAACAGCACCAAAGCCCCCATGCGCTCTCCTCTGATTTCTTTGTAGTGTTTAACGCATCCTCTCAACCATAGGAGATGAATGTCTTTGCATATATTGAAAAAGAAATTATGTCTTTGATTTCCTAGATACATTACAAGTATTTACCAAGATATGAGAATAAGGTGGGGAAATAGGTTTTAGGCTCAGAAGGCAATGTCTCTAAAGATTTAGTGCAGTTTGAATGGGAACATGAACTTTGGAAAGGAAAAACACAAATTATCAATTTTGGAACAATTTTCTCTCTGGTGTTGTAAGATGAGAACCGGAATCCAGTGTTTATAATCAAATTAATCTTTTTGTTTACACATCCCTATAGCAGTTTTTTCATATTGTATTTTCTCTGTGCATGGGCTATTAATTTTTTTTGGTTGTTGTAGTTGCTGTTCTGGACTCTGCGCTGTATTAGGACTGATCTCTTTCTAACAAGTTGAAGAAACAGAATTCGTTTATTTAGTCATGCTCATCTATAAATGTCAGCCCAGCTTGTGACTGAGTGATCCTGTGTAAAACAAGTACTATTTTTATTTTGGTTGGAAATGGAGAGCTTGACAACTGTTAGAATACACAGATGAGGTCTAGCCCTATGTCTAGGTGGAGCGAGTGAGTGCTTCTTTT
>NW_003852505.1:6502669-6507110 GCF_000181295.1 Otolemur garnettii | reverse complement strand
TTTTTTTTGGTTGCAGCCATCATTGTTGTTTGGTGGTCCAGGCTGGATTCGAACCTGCCACCTTATGTGTATATGGCTGGCACCTTAGCCACTTGAGCCACAGGTGCCGAGCCACCTCCTTTATATTCTAACCACTAGCCTTTCTGTGCTTTCTGAAATTCCTGTTTTTACCCATTTCTTTGAGAATCCCTCTGTTAAAATGGTAGTGGGGCCTACATCTGATACATGCTTCCCAATATTTCTCCATCACAGCACATAGGAACCTATGCAGAACTGAAGTCAACGAATTTGGAGCCTCTGGCTACTCCAGGTTTTGAGTACCGAAGGGAATTAGTAACTTAGCACACCTCTAATCTATTCTAACTGTTAGCAGTTTTCCATGAAGATAACCGTATCATTTATCATTAAGCCTGGGACGCTTGTGAGTAGAAGGGAGCATTTTTAATAATTAAACAAGAAAATCAGGCAAACTGCATAATCTAGGACATTTGGCCACCCCGGTCAATCACATATTAACCCAGGTTAGTTTTCCAGTCTAACCCTGCTGAGACTAGATCTCTAAAATGTGTACCTTTCTAGTCTGTTTGCTCCATTACTTCTCTTGTTTATCTGCCTTTTTATTTATGCAGGTACTAACACCTACTATTATTCTGTTTTGCTTCAGTCTCCATTTCACAGATGAAGAGACAGATAAGAGACTAAATGATGTTTTTTCCTCCCAGGTTTCCATCAAAAGTGAGCAATCAAGTAGTACCATGGCCATGTGGGACCCAGGGGTGAATTGATGATTTCTGGGTCTTTACTAGCTTTCCCTTATGGTTATTTTCCTCATCTCTTTTACCCTCTCTTTCTCTAGCTTCCCAGTGTCCACGCTCACTGCCATGTCCAGAATTTTCTTTTTTTGCTCACATCCATTACAGTTTAACTGTTCTCTACAATATTCTGTTCCCTTAGGACTTTGCCCTCTGTTAAAAAATGAAAACTAAAAAATTAACATATTAGCTTCTCTAGGCAGGATATTCTCATTAAATAGGGGACTTCTGGAGACAACTGTGTCAGTCCAGTGAAGTAGTGAGTGATAAGGGTGGGAGTTCACTCGTCTTGGCAAACTGGGGGTGTTTTCTTGATTAGAAGATACAGCCTCTCAGTATGACCTAATCATACCACATAGGGCCTGCCTTGGTCAGGGCTTCCAAAGTTAGATGAGCTATATTGCCCCTCAACAAGACCCCTGTTGCTATCTAGATGACATGCTCTATGAGATTTTGCCCTCATCTTAGATTTACTTGAATTTGTGAAAAAGCAATAAAAATGCTTTTTATAACGGTTAAAGCTGATGAAAGAATAAAAAATAAAATAATCCATATTTGTTTCTAATCTGCTCCAGGCCGAAACAGGAACTCACTTTAGAGTGGTAGAGGTCTGGAAATGATTGCCTTCCCTTGGGAGTAAAATTGCCTGTTGTCTTTTTGGGATGATGAGGCATAAATTGCCTGGAGGATGGACAATAATTCTTATAGCTAAAATTTCAAGCCTTCCATTTTAGTATCTTTCCCATCTATAGTGCTTTAAAACTAAAAGTTTAAAACATTAGGCATTAGGATTCTTTGAGAAATCAGTTTGAAAAGACAATTATAATTTATTTCTTAGAGTTCATATAAATCCTATACCATATCAATCACTGTCTAAACAAACTAATTGGTTCTCTCTGTGGATGTGACATTAAGTCATTTGTTTAAAAATATTTCTTGTGTGTTTACTGCGTGCCAGTTACTGTGATAGATACTGGTGAACAAGATAGACACAGGCCCTGCTCTCATGGAAATTAAAGAAAAAACCAAACTATTAACAAATATAGTTATAATTCACTTTGGTTTGCTCAAAAAAGAAAACCAACAGGATGCTGCAGTAGAGAAATGAAAGTGAGGACCAACTTTTAACTGCCAGTAATAGAAAACTGAGCCCAAATTAGGTCAAATAATAAAGGGTGTGTTATCTTGCTGAATGAGAAATCTGAAGGTAGGGCATCTAGGGTTAATTCATATATACAATATTAACATTTATGAAGGATCCAGGTACATTCCATCTTTCTATTCTACCATCCTAGTGCATGGCTAATGCTTTACTCACGGTTGCAAAATGTCTTCCACAGTTGCAAGCATCAAATATGGACCCATAATAGCTAGTTAAAGGGAATTAATGTTTTCTTTTTCTGTATTTCTCCTTCTTTATTCCCTTTTTAAATTTTCAGATAAATATGAGGGTGTGAATGGCTAGGTTACATTGTTTGATTTCTAAGGTAAAGCAAGTTGTAGTTGAGCCCTTCATCTAGGGGCTGTGCTGTATATCCTTACATCGTGCTCATTAGGTGAGAGCTTACCAATCCCTCTCCCTTCTCCCCTGGCTCCTTTCCCTCCTCCTCCCACCACTTGAATATAATTCTGTTTTTCTCTTGTGTGGGCAAGTAGTTATTTACCTTTTGGTTTCATATTAGTATTGCATATGTTGGATACTTGTATTTCTATTCTTGTGATACTTTACTAAGAAGAATGTTCTTCAACTCCATGGAGGTTAATACAAAAGATACAAAGCTTCCATCTTTTTTATGGCAGAATAATATTCCATGGTATACATATACTATTGTTTATTAATCTATTCATTCATGTGTGGATGGGCACTTGGGTTGATTTCATGTCCTGGTGATTGTGAATTGAGCTATGATAAACATTCTAGTGCAATTGTCCTTATGGCAAAATGATTTTTTTTTCCTAGGTAGATGCCTAGTAATAGGATTGTGGAATCAACTGGAAGGTCTACATTTAGATCTTTGAGTATTCTCCATACTTTTTCCCATAGAGGCTGTATTAGTTCCCAGTTGCCCCAGCAGTGTAAAAGTATTCCCTTTTCTTCACAACCATCTGCAGATTTGGGACTTTGTGATGGGGTTAGGTGATATCTCAGGGTGATTTTGATTTGTATTTCTCTGTTGATTAGGGATGATGAACATTTTTTTCATGTGTTTGTTGGCCATTTGTCTGTTTTCTTCAGAGAAGGTTCTGTTCAAGTCTCTTGCCTACTTATAAATGTGATTATTCTTTTCTTGTTGATTAGAGTTAACTGTACGTTCTAGTTATCAGCACTGTGTCAGATTTGTAGCATATAACTATCTTCTCACATTCTGAAGCCTGTCTGTTTGATTTAGTTGTTGTATGGTTAGCTGTGCAGAAGCTTTTTAGCTTGATCATGTCCTATTTATTTATTTTTGGTATTGCTGCAATTGCCAGGAGGGTCTTTTTCATAAAATCTTTTCTTAGGCTGATATTGTCAAGAGTTTTTTCCCCACCCTCTTCTAGAATTTTTATCATTTTGTATCTTAAATTTAAATCTTTTATCCAGTGAGCATTAATTCTGTAAGTGGTGAGAGGTGTGGGTCCAGTTTCATTCTTCTACATATGACTAACCAGTTCTTCTGGCACCATTTCCCCAGTGTATGCTTTTGTTTGTTTTATTGAAGCTCTAATGGCATTACATAGCTGGCTTCATCTCTGGGTCTCTATTCTACTCCAGAGATCTGTATCTCTATTTTTTTGTGCCAGTACCATGTTGTTTTGATCAATGTAGACTTGTAGTATAGCCTAAAGTCTGATAATGTGATGCCTTCAGATTTGTTTTTATTTCTTAGAATTGCATTGGCTATTAGGATTTTTTTCTGGTTCCATATGAAACAAAGTACTATTGTTTTCCAAGTTCTTCAAAGTATGATGTTGATGCTTTGATGGGGATTTGCATAAAATCTGTTTTTTAAAATTTTTCCCACGTCTCAAAAAATAAACAACTAATAAATAAAAACAGAAGATAATTTCAAAAAACGAATCATGCCTAATCTTACAGACAATAGAAAAAGAAGAAATACTTCAAATTCATTCTACTTCATCTGGATATATCTGATATTAATATTGGAAAGTATATTATTATAAAGGGAAATTATAAGCATATTTCACTTATAAATGAGGATGCAATATCCTAAACAACATATTAACAAGTTGAATTAAAAATTATTGTTCAAATAATGTACTTTGATCAAAATTAAATCCAATTTATGTGAGAATTAGTCACTATTTTCTTTTCTTTTTTTCTTTTTCCTTTCCTACACCCCTTCCCTCCTTTTCTCTCTGTCTGCTCTCCCCTTCCCTCACCCCTACTGAGTCATTAATTGTCATTAATTGTCCTTATATCAAAGTTGAATGCATAGGATTAATGTTTCTCCATTCCTGTGATGCTTCGCTAAGAATAATGTGTTCCACCTCCATCCAGGTTAATACAAATGCTGTAAAATCTTCATTTCTTTTAATGGCTGAATAGTATTCCATGGTATACATATACCACAGCTTGCCAATCCATTCCTGGGTTGAGGTGTATTTAGGCTGTTTCCACATTTTGG
>NW_003852505.1:6491244-6500763 GCF_000181295.1 Otolemur garnettii | reverse complement strand
TATATATATATATAATGTTGCTATATTCTGTTTGATAGAATTTTATTGAAAATATTTGAGTCAATATTTATTAATGCTATCAGTCTTCAGTTTTCCTTTTTTGGGGGGGTCCTTTCCTAGTTAGAATAGGTTTTCCAATATCGATATGATCTGAACTTTGAAGACTTGGTATAATTCTGCTGTAAAATCATCTTTCCAGGACTTTTGGTTATTGGAAGATTTTTTTATTGTTATTGCAATTTTGGTGCTTGATATTGATCTGTTCAAAATTTCTATTTTTTTCTGTTTGAGTTTTTGTAGGTGGTGTGATTCCAGGAATTGGCCTTTTTCCTCTCTGTTTTCAAGATTCTGGGTATATAGTTTTTTGTTGTAATCAGTGATGATCTTCTGTGTTTCTATGTATCTGTTGTTATTTCCCCTTTTTAGTTTCTGGTTGAAGTTATTAGAGCTCTTACTTTTTTGTTTATAGTTAATCTGGCCAAGGGTTTATCAATTTTATTAATCTTTCCAAAGAACCACCTTTTTGTTTCACTGATCTTCTGAATGGTTCTTTTGTTTTCAATTTTATTTAATTCTGATTTAATTTTGCTTATTTCTTTTCTTCTACTGGGTTTGGGAATGGATTGCTATTCCTTTCCAGCTCCTTGAGATGGTTCATTAGGTTGCTGAATTACCTTCTTTTTTTTTTTTTGATGTGGACATTTAATGTGATAAATTTCCCACTGAGGATTGCCTTTTCATTGTCCCACAGTTTTTGAAAGCTTGTGGCTTCATTGTTACTTTGTTTGAGTAATCTAATGATTTTCTTCATCTTTTCCTTAACCCAACTGTCCAACTGTCCTTCAGCATAAAGTTCTTTAGTTTCCATGCCTTTATGTGGGTATGAAGATTTTTCTTAGAGTTGAGTCCTACTTTTATTCTGTGGTAGTTCAAAGAGATACAAAGTAAAATTTCTATTCTTTTAAATTTATTGAGATTTGATTTGTATCCTAAGATATGATCAATTTTAGAGGATGATCCGTGGTTCTTGGTGAGAAGAACATATACTCAATTTTATTGGGATGGAATGTTCTGTATATGTCTATTAAGCCCATTTGTTCTAACGTTGTGCTTAAGTTCTTGCTTTTTTTTTTTTTTTTAGAACTGGAGGATCTGTTTGGTTTGGTCAGAGGGTGTTGAAGTCCCAAGATATTATGGTGTTGCAGGATGTCTTAGTTTTCAGATTGGTTAGGGTTAGTTTTATACATTGGGGAGCATTTAAGTAAGGTCCATAGATATTTAGGATTGAAATGTCTTCTTGTGTTGTTCTCTTCACCAGTACATTGTGTTCATGTTTATTTTTATTGGTCTAAATCCAATTGTATCTGCAAATGAGATTGCAACCCCTGCTTTCTTCTGATTTCCATTTGTCTTTAATACTGTTTTATAGCCCTTCACCCTGAGGCTTATTTTGTCCCTAGTAGTTCGATGTGTTTCCTGAAGATATTATCTAGTTGGCTTGTGCTTTTTATCCAATCAGTCAGCCTATGCATCTTCAGTGGGAAATTCATGCCATTCACATTTGCTGAGAGAATTGATAAGTATGATGGAGTTCTGTTCATCTTATTTTGTGGAGGTCCATTGCTTAATTTTGTCTCTTGCATCATTATGGAAGCTAGGAATTGTCCTTTACTCTCTGGGTGTCTTTACTTTGATTGTGGTCTATTATGAAGAACAGGTCTGAGTATTTACTCCAGAGCTGTTCTTGTTGTGGTAAATTTCATGAATGTTTGCATTTGATTTCTCTATTGAATAAAAAATTTAGGTTAGCAGGATTCAGAATCTTGGACTAAAAATTTAGTTTAAGAAGGTTAAAGGCTGCTGTCCCTCTGATCTTTCCCCTTGTAAGTAAGCAGTTGCCTACTCTATTTTCAGAATTTTCCCTTTCATTTTGACTTTGGCCATGTTAATAATAACATGTCTAGGAGATTGTTTGACTGAGTTACACTGGGGGTCTGAAATTATCTAGCATATGAAATTTTTGGTCTCTGGCAGTGCTTGGGAAATTCTTCACCATGATTTCTTGGAGTAAAGTTTCCATATTTTAAGGACTCTCTTCTTCTCCTTCATGAATCTCTATGACTCAAATACTTGTGCATTTGGTGTTGTCCTATATGTCTTTTTGAGAATTTCCTGCTTTTATTCTCTTTTGTTATGCCTCTTTGAATGATTGGGTTAGTTTAAAACTCTTGCCTTCAATTTCTGATATTCCTTCTTCTACATGTTCTACTCTGTTGCTGAGACTGTCTACTGTATTTTGAATGCTTGAATGCTTATTTCAAGAAGAATGCTTCTTAAGGTCTGCTATATTTTTTCGGACTTCCTTTTGGATTTATTTTTCCTTCTTCTTTTCAATTCTATTCATCTTATTTGCCATCCATATTCTGGACACTATTTCTGTCATTTCAACAATTTCTCTGTGGCTGGTCTTTTCAGCTATATCTCCTTTGTAATCTCTTGGGAGAGTTGATTTGCTCTGATTTTTCATGTTGTCAGGGTTCTTCTGCTGATTCTTCCCCATGTGGATTTTCAGTTTATTTATGTATTTATTATACTTTTTAAACTAGAATGTTAGATTGTACCTAAATTGTAATTATCTAGTTGGGATCCCTTATGCAGCATTTAGGAAACCTGTTTGAAAACTGAAACTGGTAGGCAGAAATCAGATCTAGAGGCTTTCGTATAGGGAGCTTGCCAGTCCCCTTCACCACTGATTATTCTAATAGCTTGTTACTTATACCTGTGGCCCTTTCCATACATAATATCCCAAAGTGCCCTTGTAGGGAGGCACTGCGTGAGGGTCCTAGTGACATAGCCTTGCTTTATTCAAGCTGTGCAGAGAGGGGCTGGGGACAGGACTTTCTGGTGATTCTCCTAGGTCAAGGGTAGCTCCTGGATAGTGAACTGAACTGTTTGCATGTCAACAAATTCAAAAAGTCATGTGGTTTTCACAAATGTCCCTGCTTCAACAAATTTGAAATGCCACAGCTTTTGCCTACAGTTGGGTAGGGAGCTTTGTGTTTTCCTGTCTGCTTCCTGGGCTTTCTCATAGTGGGAGATAGTTCTCTCCAAGTCAGCAGGAGAGCTGGGGCCTGAACTTTCTGGTGGGCTGATGGACATTGATTCTGGACAGAGGCATTCTAGAGGACAGGGAAAATTACCCTCCAGGAGGAGTGAGACTCAGGAGGGATCCCACTTTACCAAAGTTAGTGTAATTGAGCCACAATTGCCTCCAGCAGCAGGGGGTGGGGTATCCTCAGTTCACTGGGCCACACAGTGCAGAGATCCATCAGAGTTCCCACAGAAAAGTTATGGGGACAGGGTCTGTCACCCTTTCCTCCTGTGGACAGGTAAGGATCCCACCAATTGAAGTGACAGAGCAAGTGGTCTTTTTAACCCTTGCTTCCTTGGTTGCAACGGGAACTGGGTAGAGACCAAAGTTCCTTTGCCTTTCTGGTGCCTGGGGGTGGAACAGCCCCTATAGGCTATCTGGGCCAGGCTAGCACTCTAACCCTCAGGCTGTGAAGCAGACCTCTGCATGGGGCAGTCTGTTAGGCAACCAAAGAAAGAGGGGGAATGGGCAGTGACCACAAGGTGGCTGAAGCCAGAATTGCTCACTATAATTCCAGGCAGGATGGGGACCCAGAGAAGGATATTTCTCAGTGCAGGAAAACTGGGTCTTTTGTCCTTCATGACACTCTCATAGGATGAGATATCCTGTATTTCTCTGCCTGTGGAGAGTTCCCTGTGTGTGTGTGTAAGGGGGGTTCCCCTTACCCTTCTATCCAGCTCTGGGATCCACAAGTCTGGTCTGCTTCTAACTGTCCTTTGTTCCCGTCCTTCCTCTATCATCTTCATCTTCACAGCTTATCTCAGTAGGGTTGCTGAGAGCCTTGATTTCTTCTCCTTGTGATCTACCTCCCCACTTTCAACAACTCTGAGTTAGCTTCAGTCCAATTATCTGCCTTCTGGATGGGAGCTCTGGTGCAAGCTGCCTTTGGTCAGCTATCTTGCTCCTCCCCTCCTCCAGCTGTATGTATTCTTTCTTTTCTCAGCAAGAAAAACCTTTCCAAACAGATCTCAAGCAAACTTCATTTATTGTCACATTGGTCAGATCTGGGTCATGTGTCTATCCTTATCCTAGTCACTGTCATTTGGGTATGGTATGATCATGATTGCCTAGGACCAATCATGGTTCACTATCTAGGATTGGGAAAGGGCCAAGCTCCCTTGACTACATCATGGCAATATCTTTGAATAAAATTATCATTGTGCTAGCAAAAAGTTAGGGTGGTAAGTGGCTCCTGTAGTCAATATTTTCTGCCTCAGATGGGGCAGCCAGGAAAAGTCTTTTCAGTGAAACAACATATTAACTAAGACATGAAAGATGAGAATAATTTAAATGAAGTGTTGAAGATAGGGATTTTCAAGCAGAGGGAACAGCCTGTGAAAGTAACTGAGACTGAAAGATTTTGGCATCTTTGAGGATCTAAAAGAGAACTAGTGATGGGAGAGCTCCATAAAATGAGGTTTGGAAGAAAGGCATATATTAGAACAATTATGAGCACGGCATAGATTTAAGGTTTATTCTAAGTGCAATGGGAAATCACTGAAGGATTTTAAACAGGTGGAGGTCAGGATTACTAGGGTTTTTGCATCATAGGGGCAAATCTCTCATGAATAGATTAATGCTCTCCTTCGAGGGTGAGTGGGTTCTCACTTTATTAGTTCTGTGAGAGCTGATTGTTAAAAAGAGTCTGGAATCTCCCCACCTTCTCTTGTTTTCTCTCTCACCATGTGATCTTAGGATTACTCATGCTACTATATAGAGAATGAATTGAACAGTCGTCAAGAGTAGAATTTGAAGACCAATTTGGAGGTTGTTGTAATGGTTCAGGGAACAGATGGTGGGGATTTGTAATGGGGGTAGCAATATATGTGAAGAGATATATTTTATAGGTGGAATTGACATTTTTAATAGCTTAGATGTGGGGCGGAAGGGAAAAGGAGGAATCAAAGACTTTCCTGGGTTTTAAGCTTGAGAAACTAGAAAGGTAGTAGTTTCCTCCTCTTCTTCCTTTTCTTCCCCCAACCTCCCACTCATACATACATAGTATGAACATCTCATTCGTTCATGCAATAAAAGTTTTTGTTTTCCTGTTCATGCTATATATTCATATATTCAATATATTTACGGGCAGGGAGCCTCTGTTAATCATACTCATTTAAGAAGCCAGGTTGACAGAGGCCTGTATCAACACATGTTTCCATGATTGTCAAGTTAAGAAAAGGAGCATGTGACAAATTAAACAATGGCCTTTAAATGTTTCACTCACGTTTTACTTGTCTAGTTATGACACATGGCCATGCCTAACTTTAGAGGGGATGGGGACATAAAATCATATCATGTCCTTTGAAGAACAGCATGAGAATATGTATAAATAATCTTAATGATTATCAGAAATGTACATATTTAAAAAATGTTATACTCCACATACTGTTGTACAATCTGCTTTAACCCAATATAATTTTAAAATAGTAGGGTGTATAATGCAAGGGTACATGTCGGATCTATTAAATATAGAGTATAAATGTCTTAACACAATAATTAAGTAAACGAGATGAGGTATATGTTAACCAGTGTGAAGTAAGCATTCTTAATTCTATATGAAATCAGCACATTGTATACCATAATGCATTAATGTATAACAAATGAAAAAAATAAACAATAACAGAAAATCTCAAAAAAATTTTTTTCCATACTGCTATAGATTATATATGTGTCTCCCAGTCCTCATGTTGAAGTTTGGTCCCAATGTTGGAGGTGGTGCGTCGTGGGAGGTTTTTGCATCATGGGGGCAAATCTCTCATGACTAGATTAATGCTTTCCTTCGGGGTGAGTGAGTTCTCACTCTATTAGTTTTGTGAGAGCTGATTGTTATAAAGAGTCTGGAATCTTCCCACCGTCTCTTGCTTTCTCTCTCACCATGTGATCTCTGCATATACTGATTCCCCTTCATTTTCCAGCATGAGTAGAAGCAGCATGAGGCCCTCACCAGAAACAGATGCAGGTGCCATAGTTCTTGTTTGGCCTGCAAAACTGTGAGCCATATTAACTTCTAGTTAGTTGATCTAGTCTCAATATTCCTTAGTCCACAAAATGGACTAAGACATGTGCCATTAAATCTTCTCTTATAAGATGCATTTTAATAGATGTATATATCTGCAATAATTTGTTTACTCAATCTTCTATTTAAGCTGTTTCCAATATTTCACCATGTTAGGTTATACTGTGGTGAAGACTTTGTCTCATACATCTTTGTTCTCATTTGTGATTCATTCTACAGGAAAAAATTCCTAGAGTCAAAATATATTCAAAATATTAGTACTTATGCTACATATTGTTAAACTTTCCTCCAGATTTTTTTTTTTTTTTGGCTGGGGCTGAGTTTGAACCTGCCACCTCCAGCATATCAGGCTGGTGCCCTACTCCTTTGAACCAGGTGCTGCCCCAGAATTTTTTAAATCAATTTATGCTTCTACAAGCAATGTGTAAGAATGTATATTTTCTTGAATCTTGCCAATTCTTGCCATCCACTTTTTAAACATTGATCATTTTCTCAATAAAAATATTGCAATGGTTTTATTTGCATTTTTTATTGTTTAATAATGAGGTTAAGCATTTTTATATGCATTTTGTCTATTCTCATTTTGTGAATTGCTTTTCTGTGTCTTCTGTATTTATTTTCAGAGTGACTCACCAATATCAATACTTTATTCCTATCAGCCTCCACTCAAAAACATACTTCTTTTCTCTCTTCCCCTTGTCTGCTTAAAAAAAAACTGATAGTAACTAAGGCAACAAAACATGCAAGGTGATTAGACTCCAAAATAATAGCAGTAATCATCCTTAAATCCTCAACAATAGCTTGTGTTAACTGTGTGTAGTCTAAAAAACATATTGTACATTCTAAGTGTTTATCAGGATATGGAGACATTTTTATGAGCATTTTTTCTAGATATATGGAATCCCTATCCTGGGGACATGCTTGCTACATTCAATGGCAATGTTGCCACCTGGAATTGTGCAATAAACTTGCCCTTCCAAGTGCCTGAAGGGCTGGGGACCTGGTTTTTATTTGGAGCTGCTAGATTTAACTGATTACAATGTTGTTTTCTGCTTCCTCTCCCCGCTTATCCCTTATTTCAATTCTAACTATCAGGTGATAATATTTTTCACAACAAAGGACATTCTAAGTTCACATCATGAATCAGAAGTGCTTGTACAATGGATGAATGTAAAGATGTTCTGATTTAAGCAGTCATGTGATTTCCACTTGGCCTCCTCTTCATGCTTCCTGACCACTCTATGGATCTCCAAAATCTCAATGGAACACAGCAGGAATACCACTGGTCAAATGGGATGGGATTGAACTTGGAATGAGGAATGAAACTAACTGGCTAAGGACCTTAGATATATTGTTAAATACCTCTGATTCTAACGTTCTAAATTGATAAATTCAAGAAAATATAAAATTGGTAATTATATGTTGAGGACTCACTATGTACTAAATCACTGTACTGGATGCTAGGGAAGATTCAGACATTAATAATATGAGTCAATCTTTGTCCTTAAGATGTTTATACCAATTCTGATTAGCTTCAAAGATGTTTATGAGTTAATAAATTCACAGGTGAAAATAAGAATAATGTTGTAAAAACCCTTAGAAGAAGTAAAGACTCATAAAAATTAAAAATAGTATTATATGTTGGTATTATTGACCTATCATTAATATTTTATTGTGTTGTCAAAAAGTCAGAGAGGTCCTTAATGGTTAAGTGAGGCTGCTTTATAGAGATTGATCCAGTTAATTGAGAAGTGGTGTTGCTACCAAGTCTCCTGTCCCTTTTCCCATAGCTCAGAGGTATTTCAGAATCTTGAGGAGTGCTTCACAGCTGGAAACCACTGTCACATCTAAGACCTGGCATACAAGGTAGTCACTGAGGAAGTGTCACTGAGCAAACTTTCCAGAATTTTTTATTTTTTATTTTTGTAACAACCTGAATGGATTTGGAAAAAAAAAATAATAAGAAAAAAAACCCCAGCATTTTTTTTTTTTTTTTTTTGATACAGAGTCTCACTCTGTCACTCTGGGTAGAGTGACAGGGCATAATAGCTCACAGCAACCTCAATGTCTTGGGCTTGAGCAATCCTCTTCCCTCAGCCTTCCATGTAACTGGGACCACAGGTGCTCGCCTGGATAGTTTTTCTATCTTTCTATCACTGTGCCTGGATAGTTTTTCTATCTTTAGTACAGATGGGGTCTTGCTCTTTCTCAGGCTGACCTGGAACTCCTGAGCTCAAGCAATCCACTCACCCTGGCCTCTCAGAGTACTGGACTTACAGGTGTGAGCCAGCTAGACTTTCCAGAATTCTGAGGCTGGGCTTAGCTTGGAGGTACAACTATCTTAGTAAGAGTGTACTTGTATGTTGTTATGTTAGTGTATTTTAGAAGGATAGAGGGCAACACATGACAGTAGGTCTCAGGTGTCAGCAAGCAGGCAGGTACATTTGGGAAATCTGTTTATTGGTAGCAGGATTCTAACCAATGACTGGAGATTTAGGAAAGGGATTTGAGCCCAGGAGTAATGGGGCCTGAATCAGGAGAATCATGATGAATTTAGAAGTAGAAAGAAAAGGTCTTTCAGACTATAAAATTAATCATACAGGGTAAGTAGAAATCAAGCAATTTTTCTCTACAATACATATGAGGTAGTAGCTAAAATGAGGAGATGAATAAATGGGACATGTTGCTGGAGGAACTCCCAGAAAGAAACTCGTTCATACTCCTCTTCCCCCACCAAAGGTAAATTTTAAAGAAGAATTTAAAAATTCTTCATTTTATTGTTACATTTCCTGTGCTCTATGGTACAAGATACAATGTGTAAGGAGAAATGGATTTATGACTCAAATTGTTTCCCAGATACTAAAGCTGTTGTTATCCTTAGGGTGTGATTATGATAATGGTGCATTGTTTTCTGTCTGATCAAGAATGATTAGGGCAAATGCTTTGCAAATTGACAACTCTATTCACTTTCACAATACATGGTGAGGGATGAATTAAGATGAGCTAGAGTGGATATGAAGAAACAAGTTGGGTTAGAAGATTTTACCAATCCAAACGGGAGGTCTTGGTAATTGAGACTAGGGTGATGGTGATGTAAATAATGAGAAGTAGATATATTGTAAATACATTTGGATTATAAAACAGCAGAATTTGGTGAAGGGTTGGAAATGTGTGTAGTATGGAAAAGGTATGCCGGTGGTAAAATGATATGAGGGAGAAGGAGACGTCAAAGATGAGTTAGTCTTGGGCTTCTGGCTTGCATATATGAGTATATAATGGTGCCATCATATAGAGAAGGGGATACTGGAGGCAGAAAATTGCAAGTTCAGTTTTGGACATGTTGTATCTGCAG
>NW_003852505.1:6479718-6490903 GCF_000181295.1 Otolemur garnettii | reverse complement strand
ATTAGGTGAGTCATTTGTGAGTCACACTATACACAGTAGTTGGTAATTTGTTTCCAATGTCATGTGCATCCTCAATTCACTACATACATATAGATTAATCTCATTTAATAGTCATATGGTATTCCACAGTATGTGCAAATATTCCCTTATCAATGGACATTCAGGTTGTCTCCAGTTTTTTTAACTATTACAAATGATTTATTAAAGAAATTTGTATTCCTATTTTGATATATCTCACATACTGATCCTTTTATATATGATGATACATTCTCAGAAATGGGATTGGTGTGTCAGGAGTTATGAAAATTTTAATTTTAATAACTATTTCCAGATTGACAGTATAGTACAGTGGTTGAGAGCATGGGCTCCAGAATAAAAAGATCAAGTTTCAAATCTAGACTCTACACTTACTAGTTGTGTAACTATGGACAAATTATTTAATGTCCTCTGACTTACTCAATTTCCTCTTATATAATTAGAAAATAGCTAGCTTATGTGTCTATTGTGAAAACTAAATGAGATAATAAATTTATATAAAGAGCTTAGAAAATCTGACATATACAATAAACTCAGTCAATATCTTTTGTTATTGTTCTTTTTAAAACTAATATTTATTCATAGTTCCCTCCAGAGCGTTGGAGAATACTTACTTTCCCACCAACTCAATAGCACAGTATGTTATCAATTAAAAAGTTGCTGTTAACTCTCAGTTCTGACTGTAAAGGAGTAGTTGGTATTATTTTCCTGACATGAGCAAACATAAAAAATTGACAAAATAAGTAAAACAACTATTTAAGGCATTTGATAGCAATTAAAGAGGAGACGACAATCTTTGAGAGAGAGGAGGTATATAATCGAAGCCTAATATTCACCGAAGAATTCTCCCTAAGTATGTTTCTCACTGTGGAAGAGTCTAAGAAGAGAATGGTGGCTGCACTGGGCAGAAGAGGCAGAGATCAGAGATTTGAGACTACTAAGGTTGCTGAAATTTGTGGGCATGTTGCCATAGAGTGGCAACCCCATAAGACTGTGTGTTGTCATAATAACTCTTACTATGTTCCCTGGTAGTCGCCTAAATATTTTCAGCTTTAATAATCACAATTATTAGAAGTTGCTTTATTATTTTTTTTCTATCTTACATATTTAGGACTTTATTGAGGGAGGAAAAGCAAAGGAACAGGAAAGTTGAATAACTTTCCCAAAGTCACAGCTCATGGTGGTGAATGTGAACTTGATTACAGGCACGTAATATGTAATATTGCCTTTCTGAGAGATACTTGTTTCTGTGTCTTACATATATTAACTCATAAAAGAACTGTCATTATCATTCTCATTTTAAGGTCAATAACTTGAGGCACCATCTTCACACCAGGAATTACTGGAGCCAAGATTCAAATTCAGGTAGTTAGGGTCTAATGCTTTTGCCCTTAAACACCACATCCCCTCTATTCTTTTAGTTCAATTCTATTCTATTCTATTTTCTTCTTCAGCCAAAACAGCAGAAAATATGATGTATTGTATACTTGTTATACTCAGCCACAGTTGCGAACAGAACGAGTCCAGAATGTCCAGGTCAGGGCAAAGGACCAATAGGGACTGTAGGGACTGTTTTGATGTGAACAGGTGGATCTCTCAGGGATGGTTTTGGCAATTGGATGGCAATGAGATCTTAGATCCACTGAGAGCAAGTTCCAGACAGTAGCATGCAGTCTGGCAGCTTGTAGTAGTGTCCTCACTTTCTGGCATCTCATATTCCTGCTCTTGTGGCCTTCACTAGTGCACAAGCAGGCAGTTTACTTGGACCTCTGCCTCATCTTTCTCCTTTTGTGCTTCCACCTGTGCATTTGCTTCTTCCTCCACTTGGTTCTCATGGCATGGAGGTTTCTAGAAAGGTGGAGCTAAGGCTGAAAGCAATGTATTTTAATCATTATTTTTGGCCGAATTATATGGATTTTTTTTATTTTTAAATTTTTGTATGAACTATTTTGTTAATTTTTAAATGTCTTTCATAAACTCTGGAAATTTTAGATATTTTGTTTGTAATTTTTACAATTGTAAGGTGAAGAATTGCTCTTGTTTGTTTATAATGTTTTGTATCTGGGTAATTAAAATTTGTAAAATAAGTTCGGAAATTTTCCATCTTCTATATTCCAAAGTAATTTTAAAAAGTAAGGATTATTCATGCCTTATTTGACTTCTTGTGATTACTTTTCAAGGTTCATCTATATTTTAGCAGGCATCAGCGATTCATTCTTTTTTTTGTAGCTCAATTGTATTCCATTGTGTGGATTTACATTTTGCATATTCATTCATCACTTGATGAACATGTTGGTTGTTTTCACCTTTAGGTTATTATTGTTGGTGCTACTATGAACATTCATGTGCAAGTTGTTGTTTCAATATTTGTTTTCAATTCTTTGGGATATATGTTTAGGAGTGGAATTCCTGGGTCATGTGCTAGTTCTGTGTTTAAATTTTTGAGTATCCTCCTAGGTTGTTTTCCATGATGGCCTCACTGATTTGCGTTCCCACTGTGAATGCAAGGGTTCCAATTTCTCCACATCTTTCCAGCAATAGTTATTTTTGATTTTTTTATATTTTGGTTTTTTATTGATTATTATTATATTTTATTGTTTGGGATTCATTGAGGGTACAAAGAATTAGGTTACACTGATTGCATTTGTTAGATAAAGTCCCTCTTATACTTGTGTCCCACCCCCAAGGATTGTGCCATACACCATGACCACCATCCCCTTCCCCCCTCTCCCCACTTGCTCATAACCTTACCCCCCTCATATTAGCTCATCTATTGCATTCATATTAGAATAGAGTACATTGGATTCTTGCTTCTTCATTCTTGTGATGCTTCCACTTCCATCCAGGTTAATACAAAAGGTGTAAAGTCTCTATCTCTTTTAGTGGCTGAATAGTATTCCATGGTGTACATATACAACAGCTTGTTAATCCATTCCTGTGTTGGTGGGCATTTAGGCTGTTTCCACATTTTGGCGATTGTAAATTGAGCTGCAGTAAACAGTCTAGTGCAAATGTCCTTGAGATAAAAGAATTTTTTTTTCTTCTGGGTAGATGCCTAGTAATGGGATTACAGGATCAAATGGGAGGTCTAATTTGAGTTCTTTGAGGATTCTCCATACTTCCTTCCAAAAAGGTTGTATTAGTTTTCAGTCCCATTAGCAGTGTAAAAGTGTTCCATTCTCCCCATATCCACACCAGCATCTGCAGTTTTGAGTCTTTGTGATGGGGGCTATTCTCACTGGGGTTAGGTGATATCTCAGGGTAGTTTTGATTTGCATTTCTCTTATGATTAGGGATGATGAGCATTTTTTCATATGTTTGTTAGCCATTTGTCTGTCTTCTTCAGAGAAAGTTCTATTCATGTTTCTTGCCCAGTGATATATGGGATTATTGGGTCTTTTTTGTTGAGTAATTTTTCTCTATAGATCCTAATTATCAAGTTTTGTCCAATTTATTATATGCAAATATCTTTACCCATTCTGAAGGTTGTCTGTTTGCATTGGTTGTTTTTTCCTTAGCTGTACAGAAGCTTTCCAGTTTAATTAAGTCCCATTTCTTTATTTTTAGTGTTGTTGCAATTGCCATGGAAGTCTTCTTCATAAAGGCTTTCCATAGGCTGATAACTTCAAGTGTTTTCCCCACACTTTCTTTAAGAATTTTTATTGTTTCATGCCTCAGATTTACATATTTTGTACATCTTGAATGAATTTTTGCTAGTGGTTTAATGTGTGGGTCCAATTTCAGTCTTTTACATGTGGTTATCTGGTTCTCCCAGCACCATTTATTGAATAGGGATTCTTCTCCCCAGTGTATATTCTTGTAGGGTTTATCAAAGATCATGTGGCTGTACGAGGTTACTTTCATCTCCCGGTTTTCCATTCAGTTTCAAATGCCAGTGTCTCTATTTTTGTGCCAATATCATGCTGCTTTGATCACTATGACCTTGTAGTATACCCAAAAGTTTGGTAGGGTGATACCTTCAGCTTTGTTTCTATTGCTAAGAATTGAATTATCTATGCAGGGCTTCTTCTGGTTCTATATAAAATGAAGAATTATTTTTTTTCCAAATCTTGAAAGCATGATGATGGTATTTTAATGGGGATTGGCTTGAATCTGTCGAGTGCTTTGGGTAGTTTAAACATTTTCACAATGTTGATTCTTCCCAGCCATGAGCATGGTATGTTCTTCCATTTGTTAATGTCTTCTGGTATTTGTTTTCTTAGGGTTTCATGATTTCCTTTGTAGAAGGCCTTCACCTCTTTTGTTATGTATATTCATGGGTATTTCATTTATTTGAAGCTACTGAGAAGAGAATTGTGTCCTTGATTAGCTTCTCATCTTGGCTGTTATTGGCATATACAAAGGCTATTGATTTGTGGATATTGATTTTATATCCTGAGGCATTGCAGTATTTTTTGATTATTTCCAGGAGTATTGTGGTTGAGTCTTTGGGGTTCTCTAAGTATAAGATCACATCATTGGCAAAAAGCGAGCATTTGACCTTCTCTGCACCCATTTGGATGCCCTTTATAACCTTCTCTTGCCTGATAGTATTGGCTGGACCTTCCAGCATTATTTTGAATAGTAGTGGTAATAGAGGACAACCTTGTCTTATTCTGGTTCTGAATGAAAAAGCTTTCAGTTTTACTTCATTGAGTATAATATTAGTGGGTTTGTCATAGACAGCCTCAATCAGTTTAAGAAATGTGCTGCCTATGCCTAGATTCTTCAGAGTTCTAATTAGAAAAGGATGCTGAATTTTATTGAATGCTTTTTCTGCATCTATTGAGAGGATCATATGGTCTTTGTTTTTGCTTCTGTTGATATGGTGGATTACATTTATTGACGTGTGTATGTTAAACTAGCTTTGCATCCCTGGGAAGAAACCTACTTGATTGTGATGTATGACCTTTTTAATGATAAGCTGTAATCTATTGGCTAGGATTTTATTGAGAATTTTTGCGTCTATATTCGTTAGTGAAATTGGTCTTAAGTTTTCCTTTTTAGTTGAGTCTTTTCCTGGTTTTGGTATCAGGGTGATGTTTGCTTCATAGAATGTGTTGGGGAAGATTCCTTCCTTCTCCATTTTTTGTAATAATTTCTGCAGTATGGGTATAAGGTATTTGAAGGTTTGATAGAATTCTGGTGCAAAGCCATCTGGACCAGGCCTTTTGTTGTTGTTGGGAGATTTTTTTTATTGTTTCTTCAATATCAGTTCTTGAAATTGGTCTGTTCAAGAGATCTAGTCCTCTTGATTAATTCTAGGGAATGGGTGTGATTCCAGATACTGATCCATTTCCTCCACATTGTCAAGTTTCTGGGCATAGAGTTTTTTGTAGTACTCAAAGATGATCTCTTTTATGTCTGTGGCATCTGTTGTTATTTCCCCTTTGTCATTTCTGATTGAGGTTATTAGAGATTTTACTTTTCTGTGTCTGATTAATCTGGCTAAAGAATTATTGATTTTATTTATTTTTTCAAAAAACCAACTCTGTTTCATTAATTTTCTGAATGATTCTTTTGTTTTCAATTTCATTAATCTCTGATTTAATTTTGGTAATTTCTTTTCTTCTTCTGGGTTTGGGATTAAATTTTTCTTCTTTTTCCAATTCTATAAGATGGTTCATGAGATTATTGATGCATTCTTTTTCTGTTTTTTGAATATAAGCATTTAATGTGATAAATTTCCCTCTTTAGAATGATTTTGCACTATTCCACAGGTTTTAGTAACTTTTGTCTTCATTTTTGTTAGGTTTGAGGAATTTAACAATTTCCCCTTTTATGCCTTCCTGAACCCAACTATCATTCAGCATAAGGTTGTTTAATTTCCAAGTCTTTGTGTGAAGATAAATGTTTTTGTTGGAGTTGAGTTAGCCTTTATTGTCTTGTGGTCTGAGAAAATACAAGGTATGATTTCTATTCTTTTAATTTTGCTAATATTTTATTTTTATCCTGGGATGTGGTTGATTTTGGAGTACATACTATGGGCTGACAAGAAAAATGTATATTTCTTAGCTTTGGAATGGTGTGTTCTTTATATGTCTATTAATCCCATTTGTTCTCAGATCACATTTAAGTCCCTTGTATCTTTTTTTTTTTTTTTTTGAGACAGAGCCTCAAGCTGTCCCCCTGGGTAGAGTGCCATGGCATTACAGCTCACAGCAACCTCCAACTCCTGGGCTCAAGCGAGTCTCCTGCCTCCGCCTCCCAAGTAGCTGGGACCACAGGCGCCCGCCACAATGCCCGGCTATTTTTTGGTTGCAGCCGTCATTGTTGTTTGGCGGGTCCGGGCTGGGGATTCGAACCCGCCACCTTAGGTGTACGTGGCTGGCGCCTTAGCTGGTTGAGCCATAGGCGCCGAGCCAAGTCCCTTGTATCTTTGTTTAGTTTCTGTTTATAGGATCTTTCCATTTTTGTCAAAGGGTTGTTGAAGTCCTCAATTGTGGTGTATGTGATATTATATTGCTTAGACCCATCCAGGTCTGTTTCATAAATCTGGGAGCATATAAGTTGGGTGCATATATATTTAAAATTGAAATGTCTTCTTGTTGTATTTTTTTTTTTACTAGTGTAAAGTGTCCATCTGTCTTTCTTAACTTTAGTTGCTTTAAATTACTTGTGTCTGAAAATAAGATGCAACCCCTCCTTTCTTCTGATTTCCATTTGTTTGAAATACTGTTTTCCATCCCTTAACCCTGACTATTGCTTTTTCCTTTAAGGCTAGGTGTGTCTCCTGGAAAGACCATATGGATAGCTTATGCTTTTTTTTATCCTATCTGCTAGCCTGTGCTTCTTCAATGGTGAATTCAGTCCATTGACATTTATTGAGAGAATTGGTAAGAGTGGTGAAAATCTATTTATCTTTTGTGAAAATGTGTTGTGTAGTTTTATCCTTTGCACCATTGTGGAAGCTCAGTTTTGGCTTTTAGCTTCTGGGTGTTTACTTTTCTGGTGGTCCATTGTTGTGGTCAGTGTTGAGAAGTGGTCTAAATATTTCCTGTAGATTTGGTCTTGTTGTGGTGAATTTCCTCAGTGCTTGTATGTCTGCAAAAGATTTGTTTTTTCCATCAATTTTGAAGCTCAGTTTATCAGGATATGGAATTCTGGGCTGAAAATTTTTTTGTTTAAGAATATTGAAGGTAGATGACCATGCTATTCTGGCTTGGAAGTTTTCAGTTGAAAAGTCTGCTGTCATCCTAATAGATCTGCCTCTGTAGGTCAGTTGGTGCTTATTCCTGGCTGCTTGCAGAATTTTCTCTTTCATCTTGGCTTTGGAAAGGTTCATTACAATGTGTCTTGGAGAGGCTCTGTTTGGGTTGAAATGACCTGGGATTTGATATTCATCTGAAATGAGTGTGTTGAGATCTTTAGTAAAACTTGGGAAGTTTTCATTTATGATAGTCTCCAGTAGGGCTTCCATTCCTTTGGGACAATCTTATTCCCCTTCAGGAATCCCTATTATTCATATATTTGAATGCTTCATGGAGTCTTGTAGTTCTCTAAGAGACTGTGCTGCTTTCTTCCTCTTCTTTTCTGCTTCTTTAACTATCTGGGTTAACTCAAAGACTATCCTCTAGCTCTGAGGTTCTTTCTTCTCCATGGTCTAAACTATTTTTGATATTTTCTACTGTATCTTTACATTCCCTGATTGTTTCCTTCATTTCCTTAAGCTCCACCATATCCTTTTTGTGTTCTCCATATCTCTCATCTGACTTTTGGTTGCCTTTCCATTTTCTCATCCATTCCTTTTATTGCCTTTTTCATCCACATTTTAAATTCTGTTTCTGTCAAGTCCATTAATTCTTTGCATGTGGAATCTTCTGCATTAGCTGCCTCATGGTCCCTTGGGGGAGTTCCTCTGTTTTGGTTTTTTATGTTGCCTAAAATTTTCTATTGGTTCCTCCTCATGTGTACTTTTTTCTTTTTCACCTCCATCCTTCTTTTTCCTCCCATTGCCTCCTTTGTTTCAAACAGAAGTCCTTGCTCTTGATGACAGTATGTTGCAATGTCGCTGAGACATCAGGTGGTGCTGTGGTTTTTAAGGGTACAAGAACACAGCCAGCAACCTCTATTGTCCTTATTTCAAACTTAGTTGACTTTGGTGATCACCTGATGGTTTCTTCAGCATTCAGACCCTGCTGGGTTGGGATCTAAAAGCTCACAAGAATCCTTCAGGGGCAGGTCTCACACTGCCTGCTGACTTTAGTTTCCATAAGGTCTGGGATTCTGTCAGCCTGTCCCAAGAGTGGAGTTCTGATATCGGTAGGCAGAATTAAGATGGCCATGCTTTAGGCCCCAGCAAAGACCTTCTCATGACCTTCCCACAATGGCAGCCCCCTGGCCACCAAACCTCAGTATTGCTGCCTCACCAGCCACCAAACCTGTGGGAAATCTACTCTAACAGGCATTCAGATCTGGTTGCTGTATACTGTTTGAGTCTGCCCAGTCTTTTAAGCTTTCCACTTAATTTGCAGCCTCTTCCAACAACTGAAATCTCTGGAAATGCTTCCTCCCCTCCTGGACCTCTGTTTGAGGAGGCAGCCAATTCTAGCTGGTCACAACCTCTTGCCGAATTCATCAGATTTCCACATATGCTCTATCTATATCACTACTTCCTTGCTGTGCTCCCTGGGCTATGACTCTGGGTAAGGTCCCCAGGCCAGATGTGGTTGGGTTCTGTAGTTTATTCCACTTGTTTTTAGAGAGTTCAGCTGAATGATCCTTCTGTGGTGCCATCATGCTCTGCCCTGAATTTTGGTTTACTTTTGATTTATTTTTTATTTTATTTTATTTTATTTTTAGAGATCTAGTCTCACTTTACCACCCTTAGTAGAGTGCTGTGGCATCACAGCTCACAGCAACCTCCAACTCCTAGGCTTAGGTAATCCTCTTGCCTCAGCCTCCCGAGTAGCTGGGACTACAGTTGCCTGCCACAACACCTGGCTATTATTTGTTGCAGTTTGTCCAGGGCCAGGATTGAACCCGCCACCTTCTGTATATGGGGCCAGCACCCTACCCACTGAATCATAGGCACTGCCCTTCTTTTGATTTGTTTTAATAAAATAGAGTCATTCTAGTGGATGAGGGGTGGCAGCTTATAGTGGTTTTGATTTTCATTTTTCTGGAGATTGGTAGTGTTGTCTTTTTTTGTGTGTTTTTAAACTCACTTTGTCATCCTGGGTAGAGTTTCATGGTGTGGTAGCTCATAACAACTTCAGACTCTTGGGCTTAAGTAATCCTGTTGCCTCAGCCTCTTGAGTAGCTGAGACTACAGGTGCCTCCCAGAACACCAGCTATTTTTTTTTTTTTGAGACAGGGTCTCACTCTTGCTCAAGCTAGTCTCAAATTCCTGAGCTCAAGTGATCCACCTGCTTTGGCCTTCCAGAGTGTTAGGTCTACAGGTGTGAGCCACCATGCCTGGCCTAGTAGTATTGTCTTTCTGTGTGTTGACTATTTTTGTGTCTTCTTTGAGGAAGTGTCTATTCAAGTCTTTTGCCCATTTTACACTCAGTTTTTGCTCTTTGGTTGTGATCATCAGGCATCAGGGAAGTGCAAATTAAAACCACAATGAAATATCACCTCATATATGTTAGAATGATTGTTACAGAAAACCATGAAAGATAATAAGTTTTGGTGAGGATTGAAGAAAAGAGAACCCACTTCTGGGTATACAGTATATTCAAAAAAATTAAAATCAGTATGTTGAAGAGATATCTGCACTCTCCTGATCATTGCAGTATTATTCATAATTGCGAAGATCTGGAGTCAACCTAAGTATTCATAAACAAAGTGAATAAAGAAAATATGGTATATATATACACATACATACCTTACAAAGGAATTAAATTGTATCATTTGAAACAACATGTATAAACCTGGGGAATATTATGCTAAATGAAGTAAGCTAGGCACAGAAAGACAAATACTGCATGATCTCACTTATATGTAGAATCAAAAAAGTCAAACTCAGAAATAGGGAATAGAATGGTGATTACCAAAAGCTGGAGATGGAGTTGGGAACAGGGTTAACGTCAAAGAGTTAAAAGTTTTCATTAAGAGTAGTAACTTCTGCTGATCTGTTGCACAGCATGCTGACTATAATTAATAATAATATATCATATTATACTTAAAATGCAATATGCAATTCCAAGTACTGGGCCCCTAGGTTACCCACACTTCTCTGACTTGGACACAGATCAGAGGTTCCCATAACTCTCTCCTGAGTTCTGGTAATGTGCTATATATTATACTTCAATATATGTAGACTTCAAAATTGCTAGAAGAATAGTCTTTAAATGTTCTTACCATCAAAAAATAAGTAAGTAAGGTGATGGCTATCTTAATTAGTTTGCTTAATTTCTCAGTGTTTACATATATCAAAACATCACATTGTCTCTTAGAAATATATATATATTTTTGCCAGTTGAAACACACGCACACATATGTATATATATACATATAAAATTAAGATAGCCATCTCCTTACCTACTTATTTTTTTATATATGCATACAAAAGGGCTTTCCAGAGAGTATCCAGACATGTAATATGAAAAAATAGAGACATACATGGCTGGATACTTTCCAGACAGTCCTCCTGCATTACCTACAATTTCATCCAGCCATTCTATTCCTGGTATTTACTCAAGATAAACTAAAGCATAATACCACAAAAATTTGTACATATGAGTACATGGCAGCATTATCTGTAACAGCCAAAACTTTGAAACAACTAGATGTCCATCAGCAATTAAGTGGATAGTGATACATCCATACAATGAAATAGTATTCAACAATAAAAAGGAACATATTATTGATAGATGTAATAGCATGAATGTATCTCAAAATAATTATGCTGTGGTAACAGAAGCATGCCAAAAAAGAAGCATATACTGAATGATTGCCTTTGTATAACATTCTAGTAAATGCAAACTAATCTTAAGTGACAAGATTCACTAATAATCTGAATTAAGGTTGGAGGAAGAGAAGAATGGAGTATAAAAAACACCAGAGAAACTTTTTGGGATGGTGAATATATTCATTTTCTGGATTGTAGTGATAGTTTCATGACAATATAAGTATGTCAAACTTAAAAATTTTTACACTTTAAACATGAACAATTTATTGTATTGCAATTACAACTCAATAAAAC
>NW_003852505.1:6478052-6479698 GCF_000181295.1 Otolemur garnettii | reverse complement strand
GATAAAAGGAGACTGTCAATGTGTATTCTTTCTTTAAAGGAAGCAGAAAAATATTCTATTTTTATTTTTAATTATTATGTGTATATAATAGTTGTATATATCTGTAGGGTACATGTGATGTTTTGATACAGGAATACAAATGTGAATTGATCAAATCAGAGTAACTGGGGTATCCATCACCTCTGGCATTTATCAGTTCATGTTAGGAATTTTCCAATTCTACTCTTTTAGTTATTTTAAAGTATACCTCAACTTGTTGTGATATCAGATATTTTCATTCTACCTACCTAATTATGGAACAGAAATTTTTGATTGAATTCCTCAAATCCCTATGTTCTTACTATTTTTTTCCTTTGTGATCTGTCGTATTCTGAAAGACATTTATTAACTTCTCCACATCATGTTATACTTTCTGCTTCTGGGAATTTTTGCTGGTATATTGTTTAGTCACTTAGTTCATAAAGATTTGTGGCTATGATGTCTTAGTATCTTTTACTATTATACCCTTTCTATGTCCTTGCTCAAATGTTAACTTTATCAGATTGTATTTTCACATCCACCTAAAGCATTCCCTACTCTTCTTTCCTGGTTTTCTTTCTGTTCATAGCATTTTTCATGTTCTAATATACCAAATAATTTAATTTTTTGCTTAATATATATTTCCTTCTACTGTACCGTGAGATCCTCAAGAGTTTCTTTTATTCTGTTTGAGCATTGTTTTTTCCTTGACCTAAAACCATGCCTGACACATAGTAGGTATTCAATGAATTATCCAGTTGAACAATGTTTCTTCTTGCCATTTAATACTTTTGAATTTACATTTCCTGATATCAGTTTAACCACTCTTGCTTTCTTTTTGTTTATATTTGCCTGATATAATTTTCTTATTTCTTGTGTGTAACATTTATTTCTTAATTCAATTTAGGAATTTGTTTTTATAGGCAGTTCAATACATCTACATTTGTTGGAATAATGGATATATTTGTATTTTTCCTTTTATCATATTTTATGTTTATTTTTTATACTTGCATTTATTTTCTCATTTACCCTTTCTTAGATTTGCTGGATTCTCCAGAGTGAGAAAATTTTTCTTTTGTTCACTGATGATTCATGACTTTTCTATTTTTCCAGTAAATTTCATAGTATTTAAAGTTATATTCTTCTATATAAAGGCCAAGATTAAATCAGTTATGCTTTTCAACCCTAAGAATGTTTGATTGCAAATTCCAACAAATTTCTTACCCACAGTCAGTCATTTACAAAGCCTTGAATATCTTGCACCCTCTTTCCTCCACCTAATCCAGAATTTTGTTAAAATATTTTATTTCTAGTATATGATTACATTTTACTTTACAAGGTATAAATTATAGCTCAATATGCTTTTCTTAGCATTTATGTTATTTTCATATTATTATCCATTTAGATTTTAACTACAAATTTTTAAAAAATCACTGCTTACTACTCTTCTATATCTTAAGTTCTTTGATCGGTCAAATTTTTTGTTTGGAAAAAGTCTTTGAGTGTTCACTTATAAATATTTGATGAAATCCTTTTCCACTAAATATATGTACATATTATTCCAGTGTCCTCCAATTTCCAGCATTGAAGAGAAATTTAGCGCTAGCCTAATTCTCTTTTTTTAATAC
>NW_003852505.1:6467646-6477786 GCF_000181295.1 Otolemur garnettii | reverse complement strand
CTCCTACTTTCTGGACTATAGTTATGTTTTACTATTCGTATGAATGTATAGGTGATTATATATTGATTTCATAGTAGTATTAAGTACATTTGTCAGGTACCTGCATGAGAGAGAGACTTCTCCTGACCCTGCGTGAGGAGGGAGAGTTGACCTGAGTGGAAATGTTGGGAATGAAGAAAAGGGTCACACACAAGAACAAAACACACATGAGAGGAGAAATAGAATGGTGTCAGGAGGACTGATGCACCTGATGGCTGCAGCCAAAACCTGACCCATGGAAACAGCTTTATTTATACAGTATCTTAACAAGGTTGTATGAATCTGAGCACATAGGATAGAGATCATCCTTAAAAAGGAAATTCTATGGGCTTGCTGATAACAAGGAAAGTATGCATGGGCTATGTGACTTCTGACAGGTAGAAAGAATGTTGTTAGAAGAAGAGAAGTGATTGGGGGGGGTGCCTACCTTAGCATTTTCCAGGCTGTGGGGACCCTACCAGCCCCAGCCCCCTCCCCACATACATTAGATACTTTTTCTTCCATTCTTGAGATAGTTCACTAAGAATATGGTCCAGCTCCATACAAGTAAACATAAAAGATGTGAAGTTTCCATCTTTTTTATGGCTGCATAGTATTCCACGGTGTACATATACCACAATTTGTTAATCCATTCATGAGTAATGGGCACTTGGGCTGTTTCCATGTCTTGACAATTATTAATTCTGCTGCAATAAACATTCTAGTGTAAGTGTCTTTGTTGTGAAATGATTTTTGATCATCTGGGTATATATGTAGTAGAGAAATTGCAGGATCAAATGGTAGGTCTACTTTAAGTTCCTTGAATATTCTCCAGACTTCTTTCTAAAATGGCTGTATTAGCTTGCATTCCCATAAGCAGTGTAGAAGTTCTCCTTCTTTCTGCATTTTGGGGATTTTATTATGTGGGCTAATCTTACCAGAGTTAGGTGATATCCCAAAGTGGTTTTGATTTGCATTTCTCTGATGATTAAATATGATAAGGATTTTTTTTTTCATGTGTTTGCAGACCAATAGCCTGTATTCTTCAGTGAAGTTTCTGTTCAGATCTCTTACCCACTTAGAAATGGGGTTATTTTTTCTTTTCTTATTGATTAGTTTGAGTTCTCTGTGGATTCTAGTTATCAGAACTTTGTCAGAAGCATAAACTGCAAAAGCCTACCATTCTGAAGGTTGTCTGTTTACTTTACTTACTGTGCTCTTGGCTGTTTAGAAGCTTTCTAGTTTGATCAGATCCCAGTAATGTATTTTTGGTGTTGCTTCAATTGCCTGGGGCAGGGTGGGGGTCCTCCTCATAAAATATTTTCCCAGCCTGACTTCTTTAAGCATTTCCCCTGTACTCTCTTTTTGTATCTTTCTTTCTTTCTTTCTTTCTTTCTTTCTTTCTTTCTTTCTTTCTTTCTTTCTTTCTTTCTTTCTTGAGACAGAGCCTCAAGCTGTTGCTCTGGGTAGAGTGCTATGGCATCACAGCTTACAGCAACCTCCAACTCCTGGGCTCAAGCGAGTCTCCTGCCTCCACCTCTCAAGTAGCTCAGACTACAGGCACCTGCCACAACGCCCAGCTATTTTTTGGTTGCAGCGATTATTGTTGTTTGGCAGGCCCCGGCTGGATTCGAACCTGCCAGCTGAGGTGTATGTGGCTGGTGCCTTAGTCACTTGAGCCACAGGTGCTGATCCTCTTTTAGTATTTTTATAGTTTCATGTCTTAAGTTTAAATCTTTTATCCAGTGAGAATCAATTTTTGTTAATGGCGAAAGGTGGGGGTCCAGTTTCAGTCTTCTATATGTCACCAGCCAAATCACCTAGCACCAGTTGTTAAATAAGGAGTCTTTCCCCCACTGAATGTTTTTGATAGGCTTATCAAAGATCAAATGATGATAAGTGGCTGGATTCATCTCTTGGTTGTCTATTCTGTTCCATAAATCTACCTCTCTGTTTTTGTGCCAGTACCAAGCTGTTTTGATCACTATAGATTTATAGTATAGCCTGAAGTCTGGTAATGTGATACCTCCTAATTTGTTTTCATTTCTGAGTAATGTATTGGCTATTTGAGTTTTTTTTTTGATTCCATATAAAATGAAGTACTATTTTTCCAGATCTTTAAAGTATGACTGTGGTGCTTTAATAGGGATTTCATTAAATTTGTATATTGCTTTGGGTGATATGAACATTGTAACAATGTTGATTCCTCCTAGCCATGAGTATGATATGTTTTTCCATTTGAGTTTCCTAGTTCTCTTTATAGAGACCTTTGTTAGGTTAATTCCTAAATATTTCATCTTCTTTTGGACTACTGTAAAAGGAATAGAGGCCTTGACGGTTTTTTTCCACTTAACTATTGTTGGTATATATAAACACTACTGATTTGTGAGTATTGATTTTGTATCTTGAGATGCTGCTGTATTCCTTGATCACTTCTAAGAATTTCATAGTTGAGTCCCTTGGATTTTCCAGGTATAGGGTCATATCGTCAGTGAAGAATGAGAGTTTGATTGCCTCTGACCCCATTTGGAAACCCTTGATCACCTTCTCTTACCTGATTGCGATGGTTAAGGCTTCCATTACTATTTTTAATAGCAGTGGAGACAGTGGGCATCCTTGCCTAGTTTCTGATCTGAGTGAAAAATGTTTTCATTTTTACTCCATTCAACCTGATATTGGCTGTGGGTTTGCTGTATATGGTCTCTATCAGTTTAAGAAATGGCCCATCTAAGCCTATTTTCTTAAGTGCCCTGATCATGAAAGGATGATTATCAAAAGCTTTTTCTGCATCAATTGAGAGAATCATATGGTGTTTGTTTTTTATTTTATTTATGTGATGTATTATATTTATAGATTTATGTGTGTTGAACAAACCTTGTAACACTGGGATAAAACCAACTTGATCATGGTGTATATATTTTTTGATGTGCTTTTGAATTCTGTTTGCTAAGATCTTATTGAATATTTTTGCATCAATATTCATTAATAATATTGGTCTATAATTTTCTTTCTTTTTGGATCTTTTTCTGGTTTGGGGATCAGGGTGATATTTGTTTCATAGAATGTGTTGGGAAGTATTCCTTCTTTTTCTATGCTTTGGAAAAGGTTGTATAACATAGGTAGTTTTCTTTAAAGGTTTGGTAGAATTCTGATGTAAAGCCATCCAGTCCCAGACTTTTCTTTTTTTGGGAAATTTTGTATAGTTGATGCTATTTCAGTGATTGATATAGGTCTATTCAAAATTTCTAATTCTTTCTGGTTGATTCTAGGAAGGTGGTGTGCTTCCAGGTATTAGTCTATTTCCTTTAGATTTTCATATTTCTGAGAATAGAGTTTTTGGTAGTAGTCATTGAGGATTTTTTGAATTTCTGAGGTGTCTGTTGTTATCTCTCCTTTATCATTTCTGATAGATGATATTAGAGATTTTACTTTTCTGTTTCTGGTTAGGTTGGCCAAAGGTGTATGAATTTTAGTAATGTTTTCAAAAAACCAACTTTTTGTTTCATTGATCTTCTGAATAATGATTTTGTTTTCAGTTTCATTTAATTCTGCCCTAATTTTGGTTATTTCTTTTCTTCTGCTGGGTTTGGGGTTGGAATACTCTACCTTTTCTAGTTGCTTGTGGTGACCAATTAAGTTGTTGGCTTCCTTTCTGTTTTCTTGATGAAGGCTTCCAATGCTATAAATTTCCCTCTTAAGTCTGCTTTTGCAGTATCCCACAGGTTTTGATAATTTGTGTCTTCATTATCATTTTGTTCCTAAAATTTGGTGATTTCCTTCTTAATCTTATCTTTGACCTAGCTATCATTCAGCCTGAGATCATTTCATTTTCATGACTTTGTTTGTGTATGAAGATTTCTGTTGCTGTTGAGTTCAACTTTTATTTTGTGGTGGTCTGAGAAAATTCAAGGAATAATTTCTATTCTTCTAAATTTGCTGAGGTTAGACTTGTGTCCTAAGATTGATTAATTTTGGAGGATGTTCCATGGGCTGATGAGAAGAATGTATATTCAGTTTGATTAGGATGAAATGTTCTGTAGAGGTCTGTCATGTCCATTTGTTCTAGGGTAGTTTAAGTCTAATATTTCTTTGTTTAGTTTCTTCTTGGAGGATCTATCCAATACTGTCAAAGGGGTATTAAAATCTCCAACTATTATAGTGCAGGAAGATATGAATTTGTTCATATTTGTTAGAGTTTGCTTTGTAAATTGATGAACATTCTATTATGGTGCATAAATGTTAACTATCAAAATATTTTCATGTTGGGTGTTTCCTGTGACAAATATGTAGTGACCATCCTTAGCTTACCTTATCTGTGACCATCCTTATCTTTCCTTATCTTTGTTGGTTTAATGCCAATTGTATCTGCAAATATAATTGCAACCCCCTGCTTTTTTTTCTGATTTACATTTTCCTGTGGTTATAGATGTCCATCCCTTTACCCTGAATCTATTTTTATCCTTTAAGGAAAGATGAGATTCTTGTATGCAGCAGATATCTGGTCTGAGTTTATTTGTCCAGTCAGCCATCCTGTGCCTCTTTACATGACAATTTAAACCATTCACATTAATTGAGAGAATTGATAAGCATGGTAGTGTTTTGGGTGTCATGTTTTTGAAATGTCCAGTGGAAATTTTTAATCCTTTCACCACTGTTGAAGTTGGATTTTGTTCAAAAATTTCTGGGTGAGTTTACTTTGGTGGTAGAGCATTGTGCTGGTCATTGTGGAGGATGAGTCTGAGAATATGCTGGAGAGCTGGTTCAGTTATGGCAAATTTCTTCCACATGTGTATGTTAGTAAAATATTTCATTTTTCTATCACAAATGATACTCAGTTTAGCAGGATACAGGATCCTGGGCTGAAAATTGTTTTCTTTTGGGAGATTGAAGGTCGATGACCATCCTTTTCTGGCTTGAAAGTTTTTGGCTGAGAGATCTGCAGTCATTCTGAAACAAGGGGAGGGGAGGGAGGTTGCCATGTTGAAGGAGGGTAATCGGTGGGACCTTACCTATTGTGTATATTGCAAGGGTACATGTCAAATCTATTAAGAGTAGAGTATAAATTTCTAAACACAACAATTAAATAAGTGAGGTGAAGGCTATGTTAACCAGTTTGATATAAACATTCCAAATTGTATATAAAATCACCACATTGTAACCCATGAATGCAGTAATGTACACAGTTATGAAATAATAAAAATGATAAAAAAATTAAAAAAAAATTTCCCTTTGTAGATAATGCTTTTCTTATGTCTGGCTGTTTGCAGAATTTTCTCCTTCGTACTAACTTTGGCAACCTTAATCACAATGTGTCTAGGACAGTAGTTCTTAAACTATGGGTTGCAACCCACAGGAACTGTATTAAAGGGTGGCATTAGGAAGGTTGAGAACCACCTGTCTAGGAGATGCTTTATTTGGATTGAGTCTTGCTGGGATTCTGAAACTGTCTACTATCTCAATTTCTTTATCTCTTGTAATGCTTGGAAAATTCTCCTCTACAATCTCTTGGAGTAGAGCATCTGTACCTTTAGGACCATCCTCTTCTCCTTCAGGAATTCCTATAAGATGAATGTTTGATGTTTTGGAATGATCCCACAACTCTCTCAGGGAATGATCGGTTTTTGCTCTCCATTTGTCAGCCTCTTTGAGTGAGAATGTTCAAAAGCTTTGTCTTCAGTTTCATGGATCCTTTTGTCTGTCTGGTCAACTCTATTACTGAGGGATTCTACTGTGTTTCAGATCTCCTCACATAATTTTTTCTATTCCTTGAGCTCTGCTCTTATCTCATTATGTCTATATATTTGGTGACTTTGTCTTTGAGTTCATTAATTTCTTGAGACAACCCTAGAACTACTCTTTAGATTTCAATTTCTAACTTTTCTTCCAATCCATTCATCTTATTTTCCATCCATATTCTGAGTTCTATTTCTGACATTTCAGTCATTTGTCTATGCATGGCATCTTCAGTTGTATCTCTTTTGTTGCTCCTTGGCAGGGTTGATCAACTCTGATTATTCATGTTGCCAGAATTGCTCTGTTGGTTCTGCCCCATGTTTATTTTCAACCATTTGGTTATTAAAACTGATAGGGTGAGATTGAATTGGAGGTCCCAGGTAGTAGAGTTAATCAGCCCCTTACCAATTGCTAGGCCTTGAAATTGTGGCTTATCCCTTACAACCTTACTAAGGCCCCTCTAAGAGTTTTGGCCAGAGACTCCGAGGACCTACTTGGTGAGATAGGACAAGTTGGCTCTGTTTTGAAATCAGCCAACCTCTACTCTATCCTAAGAAGTCATAGTATTATGTTTAAATCTCTGCTGGGGAGAAATACAGAGAGCTGCAGTGCCCTGCCACTATCATTCAGTTTTTTTCTGCTACATAACTTTGAAGATTAACCTCAGACTGTTGCTGGGTGGACAGCCCCAGATGCAAGTTCCAATCACATTGTACAAACTCTGCTCAACAGAGAGGGATCCAAAGGTCTCCACCTGCAGATAGAAATCCATGGTCAGTTCTGTCCTGCAACTCTGAGGGTTTTGTGCCCGGTCCCCTCTGTTGAGCCACCAATTGCCTGTCAAAATCCCAACTGGGTGTTGGTATCCGTACCACCCCCCCAACAGTCAAAGCCAGGAGTCTGGGACCCCGCCCGCTGGACTCAGTCCACTCTGGCATCTGCATCTCTGCTCACTGGCTCAGCCAGGGACCACGCTCTGCCCACTGGGCTCAGTTTGCAGGCTCACATCAAGCTGGGCATCCTTGCCCCTGCCCCCTGAGCTCAGTCCACACCGGCTGACCACTCCCCTCCTTGTAGGCACCATTAGAGCCAGGGTTTCTGCACCCCCTCGCACCAGACACAGCCCGAAGTGGGGGTCAACACCACCATTGGCTGGGCAAAGTCATAACCTGGGGATTGCTCCTCCTTCTGCTGTCTGTCCCTTTCTTTCCACATTCTGTTTCTTCCCCATGAGTCACAGATTCCGTGTTGATGTTCAGTGGTCCACACTATGTCCAGACCTCTCAGGAAAAAAAAACAAACAAACACTCTGGGTTCTGCAGTGGGCATAACTTCTGTTCAATTTTATGCCAGGCAGGGTGGTGTTTAGGTTCACAAGTGGGACCTCCCTGGAAAAGAAGATCCAGTGTTTAGCAGCTCTCTCCAGAGAGGTAAAATGAGAGGTCTTTTGTCCACTGCTCACTTGCAGAGACCCTGCAGGCAAACTCCCACTTTGAGGAATGGTTTTCTGTTCTTTGTCCTCTAGGAGATAGACTTTATACCTGTAATTTGTTTATTTGAATGCTCTTCCTTGGAGTCACAGCTTGCTGACTTCTTTCTTGGCTCAGCTCCCCAACTTTGGTATCATAGAGTCCGATTCTGATCTGTTTTTCTTCCTCTGGTCAGAAGCCTCTTCTAAGAGTTGTTACTAGTCTGTCATTTCCCCCTATCTCTCCACATATGTCCTCAGATTTTCCTTTTTTGAAGCTCAGATATTTCAATGTGTTTTCTATGTATGTAATATTCATTCCTTCCTTTTTAATTGTTTCAGGTTACTTTGAGGGTACAAATAATTAGGTTATAATGTTTACATTTGCTAGATAGAGTCCCTCTTATAATTATGTCCACCTCAAGAGGTGTTTTATACACTCTTACATTGTCCACATTAAATTGGAACAGACCCATCCCCCTCCCTCTTCCTCTCTTCCTGCTCCCTCTTTCCCTCACTCTCCACCTTGAATTGACTTGCATTTTTCTCTTGTGTGGGCATGTATTAGATCATCTACTGGCTTCATATTACTATTGAGTATATTGGATACTTCCTTTTCCATTCTTGTGATACTCTACTAGGAAGAATGTTTTTCAGCTCCATCCAGGTTAATACAAAAGATGTGAAGTCTCCATTGTGGCTGAATAGTATTCCATGGTATACTTATACTGCAGCTTGTCAATCCATTACTGGGTTGTTGGGCCATTTACAATTTGGCAATTATAAATTGAGCTGTGATAAATAATCTTGTTCAAATGTCCTTATGATAAAATAATGTTTTTTTCTTCTGGGTAATTGCCTAGTAGTGGGATTGCAAGATCAAATGGGAGGTCTAATTTGAATTCTTTCAGGATTCTCCATACTTTCTTCCAAAAAGGTTGTATTAATTTGCAGTCCCACCAACAGTATAGAAGTATACCCTTCTCTCCACATCCACTCCAGCATCTGCAGCTTTGAGACTTTGAGATACTGGTTATTCTCACTGAGGTTAGGTGATATCTCTGGGTGGTTTTGATTTTCATTTCTCTTATGATCAGGGATGATGTACATTTTTTCCAAATGTTTGTTAGCCATTCATCTTTCTTTCCTTGATCCCTTCCCCCATAGTCGCTAAAAATGGTACTGTGCACCTGTTATGTCTTCTAGGGAAGTGTCAGCCTTAGATCCAATTAAGATTTTTTCTAGGCTTTTCCACATCATGTCATACTCATTTAAATTAAGTAGTCATCAAATGTGGATGGTATAGTTAGAATCACCTTGGAAGATTTTAAAACATACTGATTATCTGCCTTCTTCCCATCTCCCAGGCCAATGGATCAGAATTTGTGTGGCACTTAGGCCACGTTTTCTGAATTGTTCACTTTTTGTTTTCCTCTGCTAGATATCTTGTTTATGGCTCTCCGTCTATGTAAGAGAATAATAAATGTTTGCTGAATGAATCAATTAATGCCTATAATTTTTAAAAATGACATTAATTACTTATTTTAATATATAGTATTTGCACATTATATAAAATCCTAAAACATCAATGTACTATATATAGCAGATTTCTCTCTCATTTCTTTTTCTCAATTAATCAATTTCTCTCCCTAGAGGCAACCACTTGTTACTAGTTTCTTGTATATTCTTTCAGAGACATTTTATGCATATTCAAGCATATCGTATAATCCAGTCTCCTGTTAATAATTGAATTATTGGGACTAAGGGTATGAAATATCCTTGCATTCCTTCAATTAGCTTCACTTAGAGTCCTGATAGTTTATTCTTTTAATGTGTTATCGACTTACTTCTATCTGATAATATTTAATTTGGAATTTTTGCATAGAAATTCATAAATGAGACCCGTGTGTATTTTCCCCAAACTTCCTGTTTTTTTTAAAATCAAAATTTTGGTAAGGATTGATAAAGGATTAATGTATTACTTCCCCATAGGTAACACATCTGCTTTCAAGTCAAAGTCTACTAGCATATGATGTTCTAATTCAGTGTTTTTTCCAATAGTTTTTGCTAAGCGTTTGAATCACTTGTAGAACTTTTAAAAAATTATTGGAGTCCAGGTCTTGCCTGAGACCAAAAGTTAGCACACTCTGGCCTGAGGTCCAAATCCAAGCTGCTATTTTTTTTTTTTTTTTTGAGACAGAGGCTTACTTTGTACCTTGAGTTGAGGGCCATGGTGTTATCATACCTCACAGCAACCTCAAACTCCTGGGAATCAAACAATCTTTTTGCCTCAGTCTCCCAAGCAGCTGGGACCACAGGCCCCCACTGACAATGTCTGGCTAGCTTTTTCTATTTTTAGTAGAGACAGGGTATCACTCTTGCTCAGGCTGTTCTCAAACTTGTAAGCGCAAGCAATCCACCCACCTCAGCCTCTCAGAGTGCTAGGATTACAGGCATGAGCCACCATGCCTGGACTGGCTACCTGTTTTTATAAGAAAAAAATTTTGGAATACAGACGCACTTTTTTATCTGTGTATTGTCCATAACTGCTTTCACATGACAACACAGAATTGAATAGTTTTGACAAAGCATGCTAAAATATTTTGTACAGGGTTATCTTGATTTTACAGAAAAAGTTCATTGATCTTGCTCTATACCAATGGAATCAAATTCCCTTTTAATGTGGCCTGGGTATGCATGGGTCATTATGAAAGGTTTGAAATACACAAAAATCAACAAACATAAAATCCATGTAGATGGAAACAAATGTTGATCTTCTAGCAACACCAACAAGCCAAGGAAGTTGAAAAGCCCATGGATGGGCTCGGCTCCTATAGCTCAACTGGCTAAGGCGCCAGCCACGTACACCTAAGGTGGCGGGTTCGAATCCCCAGCCCGGACCCGCCAAACAACAATGACGG
>NW_003852505.1:6461377-6467556 GCF_000181295.1 Otolemur garnettii | reverse complement strand
GACTCACTTGAGCCCAGGAGTTGGAGGTTGCTGTGAGCTGTAATGCCATGGCACTCTGCCCAGGGGGACAGCTTGAGGCTCTGTCTCAAAAAAAAGAAAAAGAAAGAAAAGTACATAGATGAATAAGAAAGGATGCTGCTGACTGTGTTTCTTGGAAGTAAAATAATAGACCATAACACGGTCTGTCTCAGAACATTTGTAGGGACACACATTTGAATTGTGAAAAAGCCCCATCAAAGCTGATCCTTATTTGTGCTAATGTTGAGAATCAGTATTTTAATATGAAGTTAAATAACTAAGTGATTGTCATTTTCTTCCTCTGTCAGAGTCTTCTTTCTGTTTCCTTGTCTACTGCCTTGCCCTGCCTTTGAACCTCTGATCCTTTGGTTAGGGCTCTATTAGGTTCCACCAGATCATCCTTCCATTATGTTCCCATTAGTATCTCCCAAACAAAGACACAGTGACCAATGAATAAATGTTTAGAGAATAAATGACTTGCCCATCCCTATTTTTAATATTTTTAGCCTGTATTTTGTTTTACATATCCCTACAGATATATGGGCATGAATCTCAGTCCACAAACTTACATATACAAAAAATTAAATTTAGGTTGGATTCATTGGCTCACACCTATAATTCTGGCAGTTTGGGAAGCTGAGGCAGGGGGAACATTTGAGGCCAGGAGTTCAAGACCAACCCGGGCAACACAGTGAGACCTTGTCTCTACAAAAATATTTTTTAAAAATTAACTAGGCAAGGTGGTATGCATCTATAGTCCTGGCTAGTCAGGAGGCTGAGACATGAGAATCATTTGAGCTCAGGAGTTAAAGGTTATAGTGAGCTATGATGATGCCACTGTACTCCAGCTTGGGTGACAGAGAATTTTTTAAATTCTCATTTATAAAAAAGAAAGAAAGAAATTTAACTTAAATTTAGAATATTGATTTCAGGTTTCATTTAGAAACTTAATTGTAGTCACTTTGGGGCTATCAGATTTCTTTTTCCTGGGTTGTATCTAAGTTATTGAGTGGTAGGTGGAGAACTTACATAGTGCCAACATATTTGGATGTGACATATGACTATTACATCTCTAACATTATCTGCCTATGCAGGCATTTGCTGAGATACCTATATCCCATCTGAGCCTACAGGGGTCCATAGACACCATCAAGGAAGATGCCATTTGTTATCTTTTTCATGAATCATTTAGGTTGATTTTTTTTTCTGCTATTTCCATGTCATTCTTGTGCCCATAAGAATCACTCAGCTGTTCCTGCACCATGATGAGGTGTAGTAAATTTCTATGATACAGTCTACGGCTCCTTCTGCCTAAACACATGTAAGAGCCCTTTTGTCTCTGATGTATCATATTGTCTCCCAAGGATTTTACCAGAAATGGGGTCTAAATTCCCTATCTCTTGGCAACCAAAGACCTATGTGGCTTTTATTTCTGGCTCCCTTTCTGGGATCATTTGACATTTATATTCTTATTTCTTCCTTTCCTACTTTCCTTAGTTCTCTCATTCTGGGAAATCTTTTATTATTCTTATGAGTGATAAGTGGGGTAATCTTTGTTTTCTCACAAATATTTTTTTGTCTATGTTGTGAACCCTTTGCTAGGCCTTTGAAACCCAAATGCCAAAATGAGAAGCTTTTTGCTCTCCACTGCTTTATGCTGTTTCTGCTGTCTGCTGCCTGCTAAAGAAAATGAGCACAGAATTGTTTAGCTGTTTGATGAAAGGGAGAGGAAAAAGAAAATGGAATTCTCAGGAAGAAATGGTTGATATTTTTGACATACTATTCTGTCAAAAAGGTACATCACTATCACTTAATGACCGGAAATTAGCATGCACGTGTTTTGTCATTGCTTTCTTTTTCCCAATGTGTTCCTTTGTCTTTCCCTGTTAGGTCCCGAAGGGACTTCAAAGCATACTCTTTAAACTTACCAACAGTTATTTATGAAGCACCTATTTCTAGGTTCAGCCTCCTTCCCTTGAAGTGAATCAGGCGATGAATATAGGTGAAATCCCATTTATTTGCTTCTGCAGCTTACTCAGATGCTTATTTTTCTTAGAATGGTCAATGATCATAAAAGGTTGAGTCCCTGGTGGGTGGAAATGTAAATGTGGACAAGCAGTAGATGACAAATGAACTATCTCAAAATAAATGGAAATTTTAAGAAAATTCACATCTATTCCTTTAGGTCCCCAGGTTAAGTATCACATAAAGACTGTAAATGAAGTTTATATCTCACTTTTAGAATTTAATATACTGGATTTCGTATTAGTCCATTATGTTTATATGCAGTGTGGTGATTTAAGGGCTGAATAGAAAAGTCTTGCCTCCAGAATTCATGTTTGTTTTTCTCCTTCCTAAGCCAGAGCTTTTTACATTGGTTTGATGTACTGTAGTTACTTGGGGTTTAATCTTGTATAATAATTAACTTCAATTGATCCACTGCAGTGTGTTAGCGAAGTGCCCAAGCCTATTAAATCCGACTAAGAATCCTCCATTGCTTTCCTAATTTCCGGCATCATTATGCTACCAGGAAAGCTGATTAATGTAATGGCATTCCAAACTGGGGTTTTTGCCTGGTGAAATTTTGGAGAGAGTGCACACATATTCCATTTTAAAATGTTGCATCTAATGAATGGCAGCATAAAGGATCTCCATTCTTAGGCTATCCCTGGGTCAATGAGTGAGGTTTCTATTTCTTATAACAGAACTCTTGTGTTAAAGCTAGACTCATCACAGCTTCATTTCTTAATGGGGGGCACATATGGTTGATTTAAAAACAAGAATAAAATGGAGCATTACTGAAAGTATGCCATGCTCAGGAAGCCTCTGGGAAAGAAAACAAAAAGCTGCCGATGAGAGAAGATAAGAGGGAGGAAGAATGTACAAAAAAAAAAAAAAAGGTTAAGAGATAGATGTAAGTGAAGCTGTTAAATTAAAGGCTTTCAGTAGACATTTTCAGCCTTTAAGGAGAATTGAAATAAAACATCCAAGTACAACTGTTGAAAAGCTCTGGGTAGGGGATTTCTTTACTGAGACTCCATTTTATGTCAGGGGAGACAATGATTATTAAGACTTGGTCCATATCTCAAGGAAGCTTATACTTTCTTTAAAATCTACCTGAGTGACCAGGAGATTTTGAACTTCTTTACTTTTGCAGATTTACGGGCTTACCACCTTAAGAATCAGTTCTCATACTCCAAGAATGAATGGTACAGATGTTGAGCATGAGGCTGAGTGCCTACCATGACGAAGACACCCCTTGGAAAATGATTAAAAAGTAAATTAGCTTAGTTTTTGTTTTGCCTCATTATCTTAAAAGTTGTATGCAAAGGCTCAGTGCCCATACCTCAGTGGTTAGGTTGCCGGCCACATACACTGGGGCTGGTGGGTTGGAACCCTGCCTGGGCCTGCTAAACAACAGTGACAAAAAAATAGCCAGGCATTGTGGCAGACACCTGTAGTCCCAGCTAATTGGGAGGCTGAGGCAAGAGAATCACTTAAGCCCAAGAGTTTGAGGTTGCTGTGAGCAGTGATGCGACAGCACTCTACTGAGGGTTACAAAGTGAGACTCTGTCTCAAAAAAAAAAAAAGTTGTATTGAAAAATAATTCTATTTAATTAAAGGCTTTGGTAAGTTTGGTTTCAAATAGGTTATTCATGGTAAATGATTATATTACTCTCAATGGCTTAATTAAAGTTATCAAGAATATTAGAGGTAGTCAAACTACTGAAACTTGGACTCCTGAGGAATGGATCATTTCCTAATGTTTGGATTGTAATCTCAGTGATGTTTTCTTTACTTCCTATCAAGACACAATTAGATTCCAAAGAAAAGAGAGGCCACTGAGGACTACAGTTGTGGGGGAAAGCTTTATGGACCAGGTGGGATTTCAGATAGGCCTTAGGGAGATTTAGATATTCTATTCATGAGGAGAAAGGGGAAAAGTACTTACGTGTAGATATTCTATTCATGAGGGGAAGTGGAGGGAACGGCATGAGCAATGGTGTTGAGGTGGCATAATGCCTAAAAAAGGTATTATTAAGACTTGTTTGACTTGAGAGAAGTTTTTATGTGGAGGAAAAACTTTTGGTTGAAGACTGGAATGAAGGTGAAAGTATTTGCTGAAAAAAATTGATTACTAAACTAAGGACTTTGGATTCAAGACAATTGGGATATGAAAGCATGTAATAAACATTGAACAAATGATTAAGAACTAAAGTATTATGGGAAAAACTGTAGCTATTATTAGTTGGACATTATAAATATTAACCACATTTTAGGCTTTTTCTCCATTGTCTGCTGCCACATATAGTTTAAACTAATTCTTTCAGAACAATTAATTGAATGAATTTGTGATAGGCAGGAAGCCAGACAATGCTTCATCATAGGCAAGCTAGAACAATTCTTTTAAAACTTTTGGAGAACTTGGAAGCTGCCAAAAGTAATTTAGGAAGATGTCCTCATAATACAATTTATGCAAATTATTTTATGGTAGGGAAGCAGTTTTAGGTACTCAGTGGACTGGAATAGCATTCAAAGTAGTCATAGTTTGGGAACTGGTTTTCCAAGTAATTGGCTTTTTGTGTCATTGTGCAAGTCCCTTAACTCCTCTGAGGTTTAGTTTCCTTATCTTCAAAATGGGAATAATGGCACTTACCTTATTGTTGTATTGTCAGAAATAAATGAAATGATGTGTCTTATGAACTATAATAAGCTACTCAAGAATAAATGATGCTAATGATGATTTCCATCAAGTAATTGTAGGTCATTATAAGCTGAATAATGAAGCCATCTAAAATATGTCATAATAATGTGAATCTGGATTTGAAGCATGGGGGGAGTCTCAGTAGAAGTTTGTCAGAGAGGGAAAGCAGTGAACTAGGACTTGAAAGTAGGACGGGGCCCCGTGGGCATGGAACTCATTGGAGCTGTCCCAAGAAAAGGGTGGCCAGTACTCCTGTTTAATCTCAGTAGACCCCCATACCAAAGGGGCCAATGTAAGAAGTGGACATTGCAACCCACATTCATTTCTTGTGGAAATATAAAATTGTGCAGCTGGTTTGAAAAACAGTTCAGCAGTTTTTTAAAAGGTTATATAAGGAATTACCATATGAGTCAGCCATTCTACTCCTAGGTAGATATCAAAGAGAAATGAAAGCCTATGTCCACTCAAAAACTTATACTGAAGTATACACAGCAGTGTTATTTGTAATAGCCCCAATGTGGGAATATCTCAAATGTATATTAAGTGATAAATGAATGATTAACATATGGTATATTTATGCAATTTGACAATAAAAGAATTGAAGTTCCTATGTATGCTATAACACATATGAACTTTGAATTTATTATGCTAAGTGAAAGAAGACAGGCTCAAAAGGTCACATATTGTATGATTCCATGTATGTAAAATGTCCAGAATAGGCAAATCCATTGAGACAGAGAATGAATTGGTGTTTGCCAGGGACGAGGGGTAAGGAGAAATACAGAATGAATGCTAATGGAAATGGGGTTTCTTTTTAGGGTAATAAAAATATTCTGGAATTATGTGGCATTGGTGGCTGTACAGTTTCATTAATACCTTACAAACTGCTGATGTGTATGCTTCAAAAGGTTGAATATTATGGCACAAGCATTATATCTCAATTAAAAATGCAAACAACAAATAAAAAATTACTATGCAGCTCAACAAAAACAAGTATCTCAACAGAATGAACTTGTGATATACAAGAATAAATGTGAAGTTTCTTCCTCAAACTAATTATTATAATTTTATTTTATATATTTATTGTCAAGTAAAATATTTGACAGTATAGTACAAGAATAATTTCTTACTACTGTTTTATGTTAGATCATTCTTGGGTCATTCTACTATACATTGGTGATCCTAAACAGATGATCATTTTAAATTGAGGTTTGTGGAACAGTAAGACAGTTATAAAGTGACCCATTTTTCTCTACTTCCTTCTTTATTTGTACTCCATTTTCTTTATTCTTTCTGGATCAAATACACTTTATCATGGAGGTTGTTGTATGTAATTTTGGAGTGTTTTTCTTCTTTATTAACTTTTAATATGGCAAAATTGACATTCTGCTTAAATTTCTTTCTTTCTTTTTTTTTTTTTTGAGACAGAGCCTCAAGCTATCCCCCTGGGTAGAGT
>NW_003852505.1:6449485-6461145 GCF_000181295.1 Otolemur garnettii | reverse complement strand
GCCGAGCCTTAAATTTCTTTCTTATAAGATATGCCCATTACTCAAATTATGACTTTCTTCTTGGAATAAATGGAATTAAATCATGGTAAATCAGAATTTTAAAGTTTTATTTTACTTAATATAAACTAGCATACCAAATAATTTTATAAAGATTAAAATTATAATACATCTATTATTCTGATTTTATAATCATTACATTATATTATTATTATATAATTATCTGCTTTATTTGTTGGCTCAAAAGTATATAATCATTTTCCTAAAGTTTTCTACTGTACTTTCTTAATATCTGTATTGTCAATCTGTTTATCTATATAACCATTTGGAAGTCTTTAATAATTGTTTTGGTATATTAAATGAATAGCTTTTGCAATTACCATTATTATGATATTTTATTATTATAATAATACATAAACATTTCCACTTCAACTGGGTAATAAGAATTTCAATATAAAGCAGATTTTGATGTGAGGTATCAACATGAAGAATGTTTACCTATTTTGCAAGTAAGCTTTTAGATATTGACAATAAATTTAGATGGTATGTTTTAATTCTCTTACTGATATTGGTGTGCCAACTACATGTGATGGTAACTTCATGGACTCATGATTCAAGGTTGCTAAATATAAAATCAAAGTATATAGTTTGCCATTTGACCTTGGAAAGGTGAAGCTTGACTTTGTTGCACTTCTGATACATAGGTTGTTGAGGCTCATCCCGATTATACTCATGCTAGGCTTTAGGTCATAGGCTTATTTTATACCTCTGCCCTTTGTAAGGTAGGAGCTCCTCATCTGTTTCCAGAGCCAGTTCTCAGTAGAGATGGAGCAGGTTTCCCCCTAGCTTCTCTTTCTCTTTCTTTTTTTAGACACCCCAGATACCTTATACCTCACGACATCCTAATCTATTAATTGACTTCTCTGTTTTGTCCTTGAAACTAGTCATTTCCTGTCATTCAATAAAGATTTTTTTAGTATTTGATCCACTTTCTTCCTCTTCCTCCCTAATGCTGATAATATGCTTGGTGACATTAACCTATTTATGCCAGAGTTGTAATTTTGGATTTTTTTTTGTGTGTGTATGAAATTCATATGTGTTACCTAGAAAAATTCAAGGAGCAAGAATTTGAAGAAAAAAGTTATTATATTCCATCTTGAGTTATGTGGTAGTCCAAAAATGGAACATTAGGAATAAGCTCAAGTACATTGCACATAATTTATAAAATCATGTTTCTTATCTCAGGACATAGTGACGCTTGCTATTCTGTATGATATTCAACAGAACACTTCACACGTAAGGCATCATCACATTTTTCACATTGAAAAGTGGTATTCTTATGACATTCAGTACACCACTCCCTTTGCTTTCCCTGTTTGACTATCACATTATAACATGAGTTAACATTGTGCTTCTGAGAAAGTCTTCCTCTTAGGCCAGGTTCTGAAGGATGGCCATGGGTCACCAGATACTGGCATAGCACATGTTGACGAAACTTGAGAAAATCCATCAGCTTCTCATCATATGTTTTATGCAGTTGCCAAGCATTTTGTAAGACCAATTCAAAACAGAACAAAAGAGGGCTTGAATACCATTTCTTTCCACAGATTGATGCCCAATACTTATCAATGTTGTCAACAGCTCTGTCTGTGCCACTCATGAAATGATTATACACTTTGATTGAGTTTGGCTGCTGAACTTGGATCTTCTTTTTCAGTTTCTGGGAATAATGATTGACAATACACAGGCAATTGATAAAAGCAGCAGATGAGGCAACAGTGACAACACTGTTATCATTCCATCTGCAGACAATATTGCCTTTGCCATCAATTCAATATTGGAATGTGCCTCCTTCTTTTTTCTTTAGAGCTATATCTGATTCCTATGGAACTTGGTCAGCACGATCCTTTCTCACTGTACTTGTTACCTTGCCTAATTAATGTCCCATTGAACTGAGCTTATCAAGAAATGCAATATCAAAGAAAAAGTTAGTGAATACAAAATGATATTGTCTAGGGTGTACCTCTGTAAATGCCTCACTAAACTGAAGAACAAGTGATGCACCAACACAGCATTCCTCATGTTTATTATTTGGATTTTTGCCCTGAAATGGATGATACCAGCTAATGTAGCCCTGACGTGTTGCACCACACCAAAACTTACAGATAAACAGACTGGGCTTTCCTCTAATAAATTGTTTGCCCCTGTGATGACCAAAATAAGAAATCATGCATTCATCAAAGTGGAAATATGTTTAATTTGGAACAAATTTCATATGTCTTTCATTGAATATGCTTACAAGAGTTTGCAACTTGGAAAACTTGTCCACTGAGTCCAAATTTGCATTGTCAGCACAACATGCAAATTAGAAAATATAGTTTCAGAGCAGTCACGTCTCATGGCAACACTAATGAGTACATTATGCACATCTGTTCTTTGTTCCCAGAACATATGCTTTCTAGGAACTGAGATGTAACCATTCAGAAAAGTAATTCCCAGAAAACATTGAATTTGGAGGTAGTCAAGCCAAGATTTACACTTACTTACAGTGTATAAGTTGAAGTATGTGACAATGAATTCAAGAGCCTAGTAATCAAGAAAAAGTTCAAGAATTTCTGTGGAACTTCTCTGTTAGGTCAGCTTTTTTTCCATTTGGAAACAATTTTTATCACTTTCTTTTTCTTTGATAGAGGAGGTTGCTGCACAGTAGAGGTAAATGGAACTTCCCAATCAAGAGAGTCATCTTCAGGTGCATATGAGGGATCATCTGAGTCAAACTCAGCATCAGAGCCATCTGGAAAAAGATATGCAGGTGTGCACAGAAAAGAACATGGCAGATTACTTACTGTTCCACCTTCTTCAACTTTTGAGTCCTCATCAGAAATAGGTGATGTAGCATTTTCAGGTAGTTATATCACTATAACACTTGCTGCTATGCTATCACCTGTCTTTAAAAGGTCAGTTATTTCATGTAAACTTAGAGTTTGAGGCAACTTGAGATTTGTAAAATGATCTGAACTAAAAAGGGGGGAAGATATTATTAGTCCTAGTGTTAAACAGTTTGCCTAGTGTTCCAAGACTGGAACATATAAAATGTTTTAAACCCATAACTAATACAACAATAATAACTTCTGTATTTTCTTTTTATAGTACAATAGCATCATTAGTAGAGAAGTAATAGAATAAAATTACTAGAGTAAAATGTAGTGCAGTAAAGTATTTACCTGGATGGTTCTTCAAACATTTCTCAAAAATTCACATTACTTTTTTACAAGCTCCCAGCAAGCTAATATCTGCAACGGTGACTCATTCTATGGACCACATGATAATATGTACCCTTAGGAGGCACATATGTGTGAAAAATCAAGGCCTCAGTGATGATCTTGAGCAGTAGGATATAAATAACTCCCAATAATGGAACATGAAGCATAAATCAGTTTTAACATTCCCATGCATGAGTCATACAATACTCTGGCTCTCCAGTTCCTTGATTTTTTTCATCTCTAATTATCTTTTTCTTTATTCCACCTGATCTACCTATTCTCAGGGACATATCCTTTCTGATTACAGAAACTGAACCAACCACCTCTAAAATCTTGATTTTAATTATCATTTTAGTCATTTCCTTGCATACCTCTTCAAGTCTTTTCCCTTTCTCTCCTAACTGTACTTGTTTGAAAAAGCCAAGTCCTGTTAATATCCTGCCCTTTGCCATTTCCAGGGCTATACATGAGCAGCTGAACACTAATGGCAAAAAATACATAATGTTGCTATGCTATTCAGAAAATTTGCCCACTAAAGATGTCATGCCCTAATTCCAGAAACCTATGAATATGTAACCTTACATGGCAAAAGAAACTTTACAGGTGTGATTCATGTTACAGGCCTTAGAGACAGGGAGATTACTCAGGATTATTCAGGTGAGACCAATCTAATCATGTAAGTCTTTAAAAGTGGAAACGTGGAGACTCTTTCTTAGGTTAGAAAAAGACAAAACCTAAGAGGGTAGAGAGATGTGACCTGAGACGGACTCCCATCATTATTGGATTTGAAGATGGAGGAAGGGTTCCATAGAGCAAGGAATGTGGTAAGCCCAAAGAATGCTGGATGGAAAAGACAAGGGAATGGATTTTTTTTTCTTCCTGGAGCCTCCAGAAAGGAAGGTAGTGCATCTTGACTTTAGCCCAGTGAGACCCAAGTTAAACTTGTGACTTATAGTGCTCAAGGATAAATTTGTTTTATTTGTTACAGCATCGACAGAAATCTAATCAACATGCTAACTGTTCTCATTTTAAATTTATTAATATTTCCTCAAATTTGAAACTTAGAACTGCCTGTGAATTCCACTGTATTGTCTTTGCACATTTGCTTTTCTACTCCTTGAAACAGCTATTTTAATTCATTTTGCTCTCTACTGAGGTCTCCAAAACCCTTCAACTCCACCAAAAAACACATTTTCACATGGGAGCTCCCTTGCATTTGTACTATTAAATCTATCTTCTGCATATTCTTTGCATCTATCAAAGGCCAAGCTCTCCACTTGTGCTCCGCTCTTGACTGCTCAAGGACTTTTCACCTGCCGTTGTCTCTTTTCTGCATCATTAGTTTTCCTTTTATCTTAAAATAGTCCGCTATCTATATAAACATAGTCTTGTATTTCCCTGGATCTCACATTTCCCTCTCAGTGCTGCTCATTTTTCTGCTGTCCTTCATTAAAAAACTTAAAAAAAGATTTATTTATAGTTACTTTCTCCATTTCCTCATCACCCATTCTCTTCTCTCAATCTACCACAATCAAGGCTTCTGTCTTCACCATTCCAATGACCTTTCTGTTTCCAAATCCAGTGGCCCCTTTTTTTTTAATAGACTTCTCCAAGATATCTGACACAATTGATCATTACCTCATTCTTGTAGTTACTTTTGTCTTTCTATCTTTTCTTTCTTTCTTTTTTTTTTTTTTAGGATACCATATTTTCCTCCTAACTAGTAGGCCATTTATTCTGCTTTGCTGGCTCCTTTCCTTGGCCCTATTTCTAAATTTAGAAATGCCCCAGGACTCAGGCCTGGTCCAACTTTTTTCTCTATTGATTATCTCTTTATATAATTAATTTTGTCTAGTCTCATGAATTTAAGTATTACTCATATACCAATAATTCCAAATTTTGTATCTCTAACCCTGACTTATCTAAATTAAAGGTTTTCAAAATTTCAAAATATTAAGGGGTTACAAGTAGTTTGTTACATGTCAGAAATGAATATTACTAAAGGCAATGCTTTTAGCATGTTTGTCACAAGAGTAGTGTACATTGTATGTGAATGGTGTGTTTTTATCCCTTGCCCCCTCCAATCCTCCCTACTTTTTGTTTCTGATGTCTTTTACACTATTATATACTAAACTCAAGATTTATTAGTGTTAATTTGAAATATCAACTTGAATATCTCATAAACATGTCAGACTTTACACATTCTAAATGGCTATTTCTCAAGAAAGGGAGGTATTTACTATGAGCCATTCACATTTTCCTACCCAATGACACATATTTTCAAGACTTTTGGCTTGGATGAGAACTGTAGTCTATAACCAAAGAGCTGATTTCATAAGGAATCCTTGATTTTTCTTAGTCTCATTAATGTTGTGGGCTAAAGCTTTTCTTTTGGTTATAAGAAGAGAGGCCCACTCAGGCTAATTTAATTAAAGGGTGAGTGATTTGTGGAATAAAGGAAGATATCATTCAAATCTAAATAAAGAAAATGAAGTATAGCCAGGCTTCATTGAAACTTGGAACTAAACTAAAATACCATCCAGAATAGAGAATTCTTTCTCAGGAGCAGACTCTCAGTATTTCTCTGTTTCTCTCTGTGAATCTGCTCAATTCCCTTTTTTCTGCCATCTTTTGCTTACTCATCTTATGTATGAATTCTCATGACTGTCCCAACCAAATCTACCTAATGGCCAGAGCTTGAATTCCTATCAAGAAGCTGATACCATGATGTTCTGCTAAATGTTTACTAACTAGATCACGAGGAGAGAGAAAAATGCTCTGATTTGTCACACTTGGTGATTTTTGTGGTTTGAATATTCCCAATATTCCCACTATGGATGTTTTGAAGCTACCAACATGTAATCAACAAACTGGCAAAATTCTTTTTTTTTTTAAATTCAGATTAATATGAAGGTATAAATGATTAAGCTACACTGTTTGTGTGTCTAAGGTAAAGTTCAAGTTGTAGTTGAGCCTTTCAACCAGGGAGTGTGCTGTATATTTTTACATTGTGCACATGAAGTGGGAGCTTACCAATCCTCCTCCCTTTTCCCTACTATTCCCAAACACGAACATACCTGTGTTTTTCTCTCATCTGGGTCTGTGATTGCTTTTCTATTGGGTTTATATTAGTATTGAGTACACTGGATACTTGAATTTCCATTCTTGTGACACTTTATGAAGAAGAGTGTTCTCCAACTCCATCAGGTAAATACAAAAGATGTAAAGTCTCCATCTTTTATTGGCTAACTAGTGTTCCATGCTATACATATGCCACAGTTTATTAATCCATTTATGGGTTGACAGTCACTTAGGTTGCTTCCATGTCTTGATAATTGTGAATTGAGCTGCAATAAACACTCTAGTGCAAATATTCTTGTGATAAAATGTTTTTTTTTTTCTTCCGGGTACATACCTAGTAATAGGATTGTGGGATCAAATGGATAGTCTACATTTAGCTCTTTGAAGATTTTCCATACTTCTATTCCAAGAGGCTGTATTAATTTGCAACCCCACCAACAGTGTAAAAAAGGTTTCCTTTTCTCCACATCCATGCCAGCATTTGCAGCTTTGGGATTTTGTGATGTGGGCTATTCTTACTGGGATTAGCTGATATCTCAGAGTGATTTTGATTTGCATTTCTCTGATGATTAGGGACTATGAACATTTTTTCGTGTGTTTCTTGGCCATTTGTGTGTCTTCCTTGGAGAAGTTTCTGTTCATGTCCCTTGCCCAGTAATAGATAGGATTGTTTGCTCTGTTTTTTGTTGGTTAATTTGAATTCTCCATAGATTCTACTTATCAATCTTTTGCCAGATTTGTGGCATGCAAATATCTTTTCCCATTCTGATGTTTGTCTGTTTACTTTGATGTTGTGTCCTTAGCTGTATAGAAGCTTTTTAGCTTAATTAAGTCCCATATATTTATTGTTGGTGGTGTTGCCACTACAGTTTTCTTTATAAAATGTTTCCCCAGGTTGATATCATCTAGAGTTTTCCCCATGCTTTCCTCCAGAATTTTTATCAACTTGTATCTTAGATTTAAATCTTTTATCCATCTAGAGTCATTTTTTTAAAGTGGTGAAATGTGTGGGCCCAGTTTCAGTCTTTTACATGTGGTTATCCAGTTCTCCCACCCCCATTTATTGAATAGGGAATCTTTTTCTCAGTGTATACTGTAGTTTGGTTTATTTAAGATCAGATGGCAGTAAGATCATATGGCTGGTTTCATGTTTGGTTATCAATTGTTCCATAGATCTAGGTCTCTATTTTTGTGCCAATATCATGCTGTTTTGATCACTGTGGACTTTTAGTATAACCTGAAGTCTCGTAAAGTGATGACTCTGGCTTTGTTTTGTTACTAAGGATTGCCTTGATTATACAATTTTTTCCCTGGTTTGTACAAAACAAAGAACTATTTTCTAGAGTTCTTCAAATTCTTGAAAATTTAACATTTGTCTTTTATAAAGTGGATATGAGCTGGCACTAGTATACTCCTATTTAATGAGCTGAAGCTTTGTGACTCCTTACTTGCATAGGCCTCTTTTAAAAATTTGTGCCTAATTTTAAATTTTATGTTCTTCTTCTTAAAGTTTTTATACCCTTCCCTAATGGTATAAACTTTATAATGCATAAAACCTGGATCTGCTTTGATAATGAATGATCTTTCAGCTTGATTCTTGGAGCTGACTTACAATTGCCCTCTGTAAATTTTTGTTTAGAATACTAAGAAAGGAAATATGGTTGGCTTAATTCATTTCTTTTATGGCTGACCCCTTTTGCTAGGCTGTGTCATAGGTCAGTTTTAAATCTATAGCTGAACTACACTGGTTTGGGTTTCCATCTCTGGTCCAAACAGCTATAGCTAAGAAGGTGGAAGAGTATGTTTTACTATCACCTAAACAGGGCTGTATGTGGGCTAGTTTCCTTTGGAAGAGTTTGTCAGTGGAGTATGTTTTACTTGAGCATCCTATCCATTAATACAAAGGAAATCTTTAACACAATAAATCACAAATTCTCTTTTACTTAATAGTTTAAAGCCAAAATTATCTGGTTGCTTTGTAAGTAAAATCTTGAGAAATATCTTCTAATATACAGACTAATTACTTACTTACTTCCTTATTTAGACTCCCTTAAGAGTTATTGAAATAAATAAGCAGATAATGACATGAGATTTATAGTGTTGATCAAACTTAACAAATGTCCACATGGGAATTACAAGTGGTGACCTAAGACATGTTAGCATTGGTATAAACTAAGTTAGACTATAATTTGTATGACTGAACTTATGGGATGGGTCCAGATGGTTAGTGATTAACCTTGAAAATTCTTATATGCCAGTACCACAGTGATGAGTTCCTCTCTGTGAACCCTTTTCACAGGAACATTCTTACTTCTAATTGTCTAAAATTTATAATATGCAAATTCCTCAGGACCCCAAACCTTTTGAATCAGACTCTCCAAGAAAAGGACTCAGGAACCTACCAATCTTTTTAGCACAATACTGGAATCTGCATTTTATTAGACAATAAATACACACATAAATACACATTAAAGTTTGGTAACCCTTGTCTCAGACTATCTCATACCATTTGCCATGCATCTCTAACACCTAGAAAAGCTCCTGACATTGACAGTGAACAAAGATGACTAAATGAATGAATGAACTAATATGTCCCCTGAGGTCTGATAAATAGTCACCTATATATTTTTTTAGAAATCCAGATAAAAGAATGGTGGAGGTATGGACTACACACTTTTTGATTGCTGGGAACACTAGCTAGTTTTGGATATTATCCAGGACATATGTGTGGAAAATGTAATCATTTTTATTCACCTTCTTCACCCACCTAATTATCCAAATCTCTGTTATATTTAGCCCATTTAGTTCTGCAGGCTTCCTTGCTCAAGAGATTCACTCTAATTGCTCACATTATCAGGGTGGCATTTCTCAAGTTGTCACTTTCACCAGGGGTGATATTCAAAATATTTAACAACTGCTACAGCACAGGCACCAACCTGTCAGTATGGATGCTGGCTCTGAACAACTGGTAGGGCCATTATGGGTGCTGATGATAAGTCTTGACCATTAGCCTTGTATAGAAGATGGCGTTCCTAGGTGTTTAGTTCTATGGGTTCTTACAAGAAGTTATCCATACAAGGGTAAGGCTTCTTGGATCTTGGGTCACAGCTCTGATTACCCTGTATAGTAGGTAAGATTGATAGTACATTAAAGATAGTCACATGTATCCCTGGGAGAGTGTGATAATGAGAAAAGAGAGAGAGAGAGAGAGAGAGAGAGAACGAGCGCGCGCGAGAGAGAGAGAAAGAAAGAAGAAGGAGGAGAAAAAAGAGAGAAGAAGAAGAAGAAGGAGTTGAAGATATTAAATGTTTTGTTGCTGGAAGATGGAGTAAGGGATTATGAGCTAAGGAACTCAATTGGTTCCTAGAAGCTAGAAAAGGCAAGGAAACAATTCTCCCTTGGAGCCTCCAAAAGAAATACAGCCCTGTTAACACCTTGATTTTGGTATTTTTAACCTCAAAAAATAAATTACATTTTTGTTGTTTTTAAGCTACTAAATCTGTGGTAATTGACTACAGCAACAACATGAAACTAGTACATTTTATAGTAGGTATGGCTTTCATCATCTTTTCAAGTATGTGAAAATGAGATTCTCCTTTCCCATTACTATTTGAAGCCCCATATATGTTCAGTTTCAGAAATCTTAATGTTGACAATTCAAGGTACTGTTAGTCAAATTGGTGATTAAGTATTCTTTTCTGGTAAAAACTCAGTAAAAATCAAGATTTTGCTCTTCCTCCCTGTTCTTTGGGGGTGACATCTCAGTACAAAAATGAAAGGAAGAATATTTTGTTCATGGTTCTTCTCTGCTGTCTGTGGGTATCTCATAGGGAAACCTAGCCTGTATTATACTTGGATATTGGTCTTTATCCCTACCAGAGGGCCTTTTAATATCTGTAGTCCCACCAGACCTGAATACTGCACTGCTAACATGAAATTCATTGTTAATGTTTCTTGGCTAAAATTATAAGGCCTCTTGTAGCCTATCATACATTTCCTAGTCATTTGTAGCCTGCTTGAAGGTACAGATAATGTTGGCATATCTACTAACCTTTTGGGGTCCTGAAATTTGGAAGACTTTCTGGCTTTTTCTATTTAGATATGTCTGGTCACTATTTTTATAAGGCTTTTTACCTTCATCGTGGAGGTAAAGCACAAGCCTCTGCTTTCAATATTTTCTAAAAACTTTTAGGGTTTTCATTACCACCCTCCCCAGAAATTAGTCTCAAATCTCTTATACTTTCCTCAGCCAATCTAATTTAATTTCATTTTGGATATAGAAAATATAATAGGATCTTCTTTTATCATATTTTTTTCCAAATCTCTTGTTTATGGGATAGCCTTTAGGCTCTTAGTCTTTGCACTAAGAGTCCTTAAACTTTTGAAACTTGAAACCCTTTTCTCTCTCAGGAGTCTTTTGTTGTTATAATCCAAAACTTAATTTCTTGAGATAGTGGCTCTGCTAAGAGTTTCAGGGATCTAATTCCAAAGAAAACTCCAAGAATGTGACTCTTTGTTTTATGTGTTGGGCCCTTGCCTGAGGTAGTAAGTCTTAGCCTCAAGGTCTTATTTTAATGGGAAATGTTGAGGGGTAATGAGGGGTAAAAAGAGAATGAAAACCCACCATTAATACTTCAAGATATTATGCCTCTTCATTTCTCTCCCTACTAAATCATTGCATTTGGATTCTTTAATGCAGTTCTGCCCACAGTTCCCCTGACAAGTTATGCAAGGCCCTTGCAAGGCTTATCTGAGCCTTGTAGAATCTCTGCCTTTTGTTATGGCATAATTCATAGAACTAAGTGTTTTACCAGAATCTGGTTTTAATATGTAAATAGTCAGAATTCATAGGGGTTAGTTTATTGGAATGAACTCCAAGAATGAAGGCAGGACATTTTTAGCCTGTGAGCTCACAAAAAGCTATTAAGTATAATTTAGAAAAAGTCAGGAAAAGAAACCAAGATCAGTCTGAACAATTTCTCTTGACTACATAGTCTTCATATGTGCAATGTATTCATACACACATACTTCCACACAAAGACCTTTAAAACAGAGAATGATAAGAGGAGATGATTTTGGAAAGGTGCAGAGTCAGATATGAATTTGGGATGTACTTGGATTCTGTCCTTCCAACCTATTGGGCCAGATCTTAGGGATGGTAAAACATGATGGAAATCATCACTTAAAGGTTGAGGAAATCAAAGGAGGAAGGGCTTAAGTTTTACATCCTGGGTGGAGACTAGTGACCTGGGAAGCCTGGCTGAGCAACATACTTCCTCTCCATTCAGTGTAGCAGTCTTTTTTTTTTTTTTTTTTTTT
>NW_003852505.1:6446801-6447920 GCF_000181295.1 Otolemur garnettii | reverse complement strand
TTGCAGGATCAAATGGGAGGTCTAATTTGAGTTCTTTGAGAATTCTACATACTTCCTTCCAAAAGGGTTGTATTAGTTTGCAGTCCCACCAGCAGTGTGGTTCTCTTTACAATCACACGACCATCTGCAGCTTTGAGTTTTTGTGATGTGGGCCATTCTCACTGGGGTTAGATGGTATCTCAGGGTGGTTTTGATTTGCATTTCTCCAATAATTAGGGATGATGAGCATTTTTTCATATGCTTGGTAGCCATTCATCTGTATTCTTTAGAGAAGGTTCTATTCATCTCACTTGCCCTTTGATATAAGGGATTGTTGGCTCTTTCCTGTTGCTTAATTTGAGTTCTCTGTAGGTTCTAGTTATCAAGCTTTTGTCTGATTCATAATATGTAAATATCTTTTCCCATTGTGATGGTTGTCTATTTGCTTTGATTTTTGTCTCCTTAGCTGTACAGAAGCTATTCAGTTTAATTAAGCCCCATTTGTTCATTTTTGTTGTGGTAGCAATTGCCAGTGGAGGCTTCTTTATAAAGTCTTCCCCCAGGGCAATAACTTCAAGTGTTTTCCCCAGATTTTCTTTGAAGATGTATATTGATTCATGCCTTAGATTTAGATCTTTTATCTATCTTGAATCAATTTTAGTGAGTGAAGAAAAACGTGGATCCAGTTTTAGTCATTTACATGTGGATATCCAGTTCTCCCAGCACCATTTATTGAATAAGTATTCTTTCCCCCCAGTGAGTGTTCTTGTCTGGTTTATCAAAAATCAGGAGGCTGTAAGATTTTAATTTCATCTAATAGTTTTCTGTTCGATTCCAGATGTCTATGTCTGTATTTTTTTGTGCCAATACCATGCTGTTTTGACCAGTAATGCCTTGTGGTAACAGCCTGAAGTCTGGTAGGCTAATGCCTTAGTTTTTTATTACTAAGAATTGCCTTAGCTATATGTTTTTTTTTTTTCTGGTTCCATACAAAATGAAGAATTGTTATTTTTTTCTCTTAGTCTTTTCTTTTATTAAATCATGAATGTATACCTTATTTTTTTCAAAATCCTGAAAGTATTATGTTGATGTTTTAATGGCAATTGCATTGAATCTGTAAATTGTTTTGGGAAGCATAGA
>NW_003852505.1:6444369-6446781 GCF_000181295.1 Otolemur garnettii | reverse complement strand
GAACCCGCCACCTTGGGTGTATGTGGCTGGCGCCTTAGCCGCTTGAGCCACAGGCGCCGAGCCCAGTGTAGCAGTCTTATAGTAGAGTTGTACTGTGTGGTAGGCATAGGTATGAAAAGACCAAAGATAAGTATCCTCTGCTCTTATTACCTGCTAACCCCCTCCTCCTAAATGTTATGAACCTCCAGGTACATAGAAGATCATATGAAAATGTCTTATGTTCCTCTGAATTGGGAGAGAATGTTACCTGGGAGGAGAGAAGGTCAATGTGTTTCCAAGATCCCTTTAGCCAGAATGTGAGGATTCTGCATATAATTTGGACAGTTTCTGCCATTAATTGGAGTATTCAATACCTCTAGCTGGCTCACCAGCACAGGGTATCTGAGTTGGAGCTAAATATCCATAAGACAAGCAATTTCCATTTGTTTCATGTTGATGTAGTAATGGCTTCTGATTTATTCTTGTCTTTCTGTTTCTATGCTCTTTAGTAATGACCCTTACATTGTAGGTTTGGCCATGTGGCTTGATTTAGCCTATAAAGCAATATCAAATGGGATGACAAGTAGAAACTTGAGTGCTTTAATATTGGGATTTGCTTTTCATTGCTTCTGTTGGAACTCTTGATCACTTTGTGATCAGCTTGTTGGGTTATGAAAGACATGTGGTCCAGTTACTCTCTCATCCCATCTGACATCCAGCCAACCTCCAGACATCTGAGTGAGTTCCTTGACTTCTAGCTGACTAGGGATGCATAAGTTTGAATTTAGCCCAAATTGCTTACCCACAAAAGTGTGGCCTAAATAAATGGTTGTTATACTAAGCTAATGAGTTTTAAGGGTTTTGTTAAATGGCATATTAACAGATAATGCTATTCAAGGGAGCATTGTGTAACACACATGCCTAGGATCAGATGAGATAATTTAATTTACATCTGGAGCAGGAAGAAAGCAAGACTAACACAATGCCATCTGCTTTAGCTGCCTTCCCACCCCGTAAAATACCCAGAGCTGATCATTGATCCAGGACAAGGAAGGAATGAAACAAAGGGAATAATGGTGATTATAACTGAGGATTAAACTTGAATTAACTGAAAAGTTACTGAACCTACCCAGATATGACTGGCTTAAACTTTCTGCATTAGGTAGAATGGTAGCTCAGAGAAAGACCCTTTTTTATAGTACACCTGAGCCTCTGACAAGGGAAATCTATAGTATCAATCCCCTAGACCTACGGTTCTCAACCTGTGGGTCATGACCCATAGGAACTGTATTAAAGGGCTGTGGCATTAGGAAGGTTGAGAACCACTGCCTTAGACTATGCCTGATATATGACCAGCCTAGAACCATGTATCATACTTATGTGCAAATATGAAGGCCTGACTAAAAGTCAGTTTTGAGTAACTTTCTAAGATGCAGGAAAGGGGTTCCCTTGCTGTGAGTTTGAGGAACATAAGGAAATGTGGATGCCTGTAATTAGTTCTTATTGTTCCTTTAGCTTTGTTACACTAGGGGGCAAAATAGAAGAGAAAAAGATAAAAATTTTTCTAGAGGTCAAATTTATTATTATTAATACTTTCAAATCTAATGTTAGATTGAGATTAATATTTTCACAAATGTTAGATGAGCTTATTCATCATTGTGCTAAGCTCTTTTTATACACTGTTTTATTTAATTCTTCCAACAACTCATGAGGTAATGTATTATTTTCCCCATTTTACAGGTAAAAAACCTCTGAGATTCAGAGATTAAATTACTTAAGTTTATGCAATGAATAAAATGGCTGAAATCTAGAACTGTCTGATTCTCAAGAGCTTGATTTCATTTTGGCAAAATATTGCTTCTTAAATACATGGTAGTATTTAAAAATGTATTGGTAGTGATGATTTTCCATACAAGACAAAAAAAACTATTGAGAAGTAATGGGATTGGATAATTAAGTGCTGAAGGACCAGTTATAATTCCATGTGGGGACCTAGGACATTGGACAGAGTAAAGTTAAGAGCGGGGCCTTTGCTGCTTTTGGATGAATGTTTTTGCTCCAGATGCTTCAAATAGAATAAAGATTATGATAGTGATTCCTACTGAATTTGGCCTGGAGAAGGAAAAGCCAAGCTTTTTTCTTTAAAGGAGCAGTTCTTTATAGTGATTTTTTTCTGATAATAGTTTTCTTGTAAAGAAAATGAAGATATACAATCAGAGGAAGCACAATTGGTCTGCAGGCCTCCCTCAATATCTATGTATTAATTTCTAGCATTTGGGAATTAGTGCATTTGGTAAAATGTATCCTGATTACAGTTTTCTGGATATGATCACTAACTGAAAAAACTAGATAAGAAAATACTCATCCAAAATAACTTTCTATGTATCACAGGCATCACACTTCTTTTTCATTTTTAAATCTTTTTTTTTTTTT
>NW_003852505.1:6441456-6443645 GCF_000181295.1 Otolemur garnettii | reverse complement strand
CCTTCTCTTGCCTAATTGTATTGGCCGGAACTTCCAGCACTATGTTGAATAGTAGTGGTGATAGAGGACAAACTTGTCTTGTTCCAGTTCTGAGTGGAAAAGCTTTCAGTTTTACTCCATTGAATATAATATTAGCTGTGGGTTTGTCATAGGTGGCCTTGATCAGTCTAAAAAATAGGCTGCCTACGCCTATATTCTTCAGAGTTTTAATTAGAAAAGGATGATGAATTTTATGAAATGCTTTTTCTGGATCTATTGAGAGGAGATCATGTGGTCTTTATTTTTGCTTCTATTGATATGGTAGATTACATTTATGGACTTGTGTATGTTAAACCAGCTTTGCATCCCTGGGACGAACCTAATTGATTGTGATGTATGACTTTTTTAATGATAACCTATAATCTATTGGCTAGAATGTTATTGAGTATTTTTGCATTTATATTCTTTAGTGAAATTGGTGTTAAGTTCTCCTTTTTAGTTGGATCTCTTCCTGGTTTTGGTATCAGGGTCACGTTTAATTCATAGAACATGCTGGGGAAGAATCCTTCCTTCTGTTTTTTTGGCCAGGGCTGGGTTTGAACCCACCACCTCTGGCATATGGGGTCAGTGTTCTACTCCTCTGAGCCACAGACGCCACCTGAGTCCTTCCTTCTTAATGTTTTGGAATAGTTTCTGTAGTATGGGTATAAGCTCTTCTTCAAAGGTTTGGTAGAATTTTTTGTTTTAATATATACCTCATCTCGTTTACTTAGGTATTGTGTTAAGACATTTATACTCTATACTAATAGATCCGACATGTACCCTTGCATTATGTACCATTGGTATGATTCCACCATTCACCCTCCCTCAATCTGACCTCCCCCTCCCTTCCCATCTACCCCCCTTCATCTTGGGCCATAGTTGTGATCTCTTCTTCATATGAAAGTGTAAGTGATTGTAAATTGGTTTCATAATAGTATTGAGTACATGAGATATTTTTTCTTCCATTTTTGAGATACTTTACTAAGAAGGATATGTTCCACCTCCATCCATATAAATGTAAAAGAGATAAAGTCTCCATCTTTTTTAAAGGCTGCATAATATTTCATGGTATATGCATACCACAATTTATTAATCCATTTATGGGTTGATGGGCACTTGGGCTTCTTCCATGACTTGGCTATTATGAATTGAGCTGCAATTAATAATCTGGTGCAAATATATTTGTTATAAAGTGATTTTTGGTCTTTTGGATATATACCTAGTAGAGGAAATGCAGGATCAAGTGGCAGGTCTACTTTTAGTCCCCTGAGTATTCTCCATATTTCTTTCCAAAATGGACATATTAGTTTGTACTCCCACCAGCAGTACAGAACTGTTCACTTTATTCCACATCCATGCTAACATCTGTAGTTGTGGGATTTTGTTATGTGAGCCTATCTTATGGGAGTTAGATGATATCTCAAAGTGGTTTTGATTTGCATTTCTCTGATGATTAAAGATGATGAGCATTTTTTCATGTGTCTGTAGGCCATGTGCCTGTCTTCTTCAGAGAAACTTCTATTCAAGTACCTTGCCCACAATGAAATGGGATTACTTGTTCTTTTCTTTTCTCTCTCTCTTTTTTTTTTCTGCAGTTTTTGGCCAGGGCTGGGTTTGAACTCGCCACTTCTGGCATATGTGACTGGTGTCCTACTCCTTTGAGCCACAGGTGCTGCCCTACTTGTTCTTTTCTTAATAAAGTTCTCTATGGATTCTGGTCATCAAACCTTTATCAGAAGCATAACCTGCAAATATCCTCTCCCACTGTGAGATTCTGAGGGCTGTCTGCTTGCTTTACTTACTGTGTTCTTGGCTGTGCAGAAGCTTTTAAGTTTCATCAGATCCCAGTAATGTATTTTTGGTGTTGCTTCAATTACCTGGGTGGGGGGTGTCTTCCTCATAAAGTATTCTCCCAGGCCAATTTCTTCAAGTGTTTCTCCTGCACGCTCTCCAAGAATCTTTATAGTTTCATGTCTTAAGTTTAAATCTTTTATCCAGTGAGAGTCAATTTTTGTTAATGGTGAAAGGTATGGATGGGTCCAATTTCAGTCTTCTACAAGTCACCAGCCAATTCTCCTAGCACCATTTGTTAAACAGGGAATCCTTCCCCCAGTTGATATTTTTGATGGATTATCAAATATCAAATGATGATAAGTGTCTGGGTTCAT
>NW_003852505.1:6398419-6441094 GCF_000181295.1 Otolemur garnettii | reverse complement strand
TTTTTTTTTTTTTGCAGTTTTTGGCTGGGGCTGGGTTTGAACCCACCACCTCTGGCATATGGGGCTGGTGCCCTATTCCTTTGAGGCACAGGCACCGCCCTCATAATTCTCTTTATAGAGATCTTTCATGTTCTTTGTTAGGTAAATTGCCTAATATTGCATCTTCTGTGGCACAACTGTAAAGGGAATAGAGTCCTTGACTTTTTGGGGGCTTGACTATTATTGGTATAAATAAAAGCTACTGATTTGTGAGTATTGATTTTGTATCCTGAGATGCTACTGTATTCTTTGATCACTTCTAAGAGTTTTGTGGTTGAGTCCCTGGTGTTTTCCAGGTATAAAATCATATCATCTGCAAAGAGTGAAAGTTTGATATCCTCTATTTGTATACACTTGATTGCCTTTTCTTGTCTGATTGTGATGGTTAAGACTTCCAATACAATGCTAAAAAGCAGTGGAGACAATGAGCAACCTTGCCTGGTTCCTGATCTGAGTGGAAATGTTTTCAATTTTATTCCATTCAATATGATATTGGCTGTGGGTTTGCTGTAAATGGCCTCTATCAGTTTGAGAAAAGTCCCTTCTATACCTATTTTCTTAAGTGTTCTGATCATGAAAGGATGCTGGATATTGTCAAAAGCTTTTTCTGCATATATTGAGAGAATCATATGATCTTTGTTTTTTAGTTTATGTCATGTATTATATTTATAGTTTTATGTATATTGAACCAACCTTGAGACCTTGGGATAAAACCCACTTAGTCATGGTGTATAATTCATTTGATGTGTTGCTAGATTCTGTTTACTAGGATCTTATTGAATATTTTTGCATCTATGTTCATTGAAGATATTGGTCTATAGTTTTCTTTTCTTGTTGGGTTTTTTTCCTGGTTTGGAGATCAGGGTGATATTTGCTTCATAGAATGTGCTGGGAAATATACCTTCTTTTTTGATGTTTTGGAAAAGGTTAATTAATATAGGTACTAGTTCCTCTTTAAAAGTTTGGTAGAATTCTGATGTGAAGCCATCTGGTCCTAGACTCTTCTTTTTGGGAAGATTTCGTACAGTTGATTCTATTTCAGTACTTGATATAGGTCTGTTCAGCATTTCCAATTCTTTCTGATTAAGTGTAGGCAGTGGGCCTTCTAAGTATTGGTCAATTTCTTTCAGATTTTTGTATTTCTGAGAATAAAGGTTTTTGTAGTATTCATTAAGGATTTTTTGAATTTTTGAGGTATCTGTTGTTATTTTGCCTTTGTCATTTCTGATTGATGATATTATGGATTGTAATATTCTATTTTTCATAAGGTTGGCCAAAAGTTTATCAATTTTTTTGAATTTTTCAATAAACAAACTGTTTGATTCATTGATCTTTTGAATAATTCTTTTGTTTTTGATTTCATTTAATTCTCCTCTAATTTTAGTTATTTCTTTTTTCCTGCTTGTTTTGGTATTGGATTGTTCTTCATTTTCCAGTTGCTTAATATGTCCCATTAAGTTATTGACTCCCTCTCTTTCCATTCTCTGGAGGAAGGCTTGCAATGCTATAAAATTCCTTCTTAGGACTGCCTTTGCAATATTCCACAGGTTCTGATAATTTGTGTCTTCATTATCATTTTGTTCTAAAAATTTGGCAATTTCCTTCTTAATCTCATCTATTACCCAGCTACAATTCAGCATAAGGTTATTTAGTTTCCATGACTTTGTATGAGTATGCAGATACCTGTTATTGGTAAGTTCAACTTTTATTGTGTGATAATCAAGAAAATACAAGGAATAATTTCTATACTTTTAAATTTGCTGAGGTTAGACTTGTGACCTAAGGTGTGATCCAATTTGGAGGATGTTCCATGGGCTGATGAAAAGAATGTATATTCGGTTTTGTTAGGATGAAATGTTTTGGAGACATCTGTTAAATTTACATTCAATTGTTGTATGGTGAAGTTTACGTCCAAAATTTCGTTCCTTAGTTTCTTCTTGGAAGATCTATCCAATACTGCCAAAGGGGTGTTAAAATCTCCAACTATCATGGTGCTGCAAGATATTAAATTGCTCATGTCTGTTAGGGTCTCCTTTATAAATTGAGGAGCATTCTGGTTGGGTGCATAAGTGTTAATAATTGACATCTCATCATGTTAAGTGTTTCCCTTAACAAATATGAAGGGACCATCCTTGTCTTTTCTTACTTTCATTGGTTTCAAGCCTAGTGTATCTGCAAATAAAATTGCAACCCCTGCTTTTTTCTGATTTCCATTTGCCTGGACTACAGATGCCCATCCCTTCACCCTGAGTCTTATATTTATCCTTTAAGGTAAGATGAGATTCTTGTATGTAGGAGATATCTGGCCTGAGTTTTTGTATCCAGTCAGCCAACCTGTGCCTCTTAAGAGGACAGTGTAAGCCATTCACATTCATTGAGATTGATAAGCCTGGTGTTACTTTGGATGTCAAGTTTTTCGAAAGTTCAGTGGACATTTTGAATTTTTTCAGCACTGTGGAAATTGGTTTTTGGTCAAGAATTTCACAATGAGTTGACTTTTGTGGTAGAGCATTGTGCTGGTCATTATGGAGGATGGGTCTGAGGATATCCTGAAGACCTGGTTTGGTTATGGCAAACTTCTTCAACATGTGTATCGCATTAAAGTATTTAACTTCTCTGTCATAAAGAAAGCTCAATTTATCTGGATACAGGATCCTGAGCTGAAAGTTGTTTTTTTTTTTTTAGGAGATTGTAGGTCAGTGACCATCCTCTTTTGGCTTGAAAAGTTTCAGCAGAGAGATCTGCAGTCATTCTAATATTCTTCCCCTTATAGGTTATGATTTTCTTATGTCTGGCTGCTTGTAGGATTTATTCCTTCATATTAACTTTGGCCAAGTTAAATACAATGTGTGTTGAAGATGCTTTATTTGGGTTGAGTCATGCTGGGGTTCTGAAACTGTCTGCTGTCTGAATTTCAGTGTCTCTTGCCATGCTTGGGAAATTCTCCTCAATTATCTCTTGGAGTCGAGTGTCTGTGCCTTTTGGACTATCCTCTTCTCCTTCATGGATTCCTATGAGGTGAATGTTTGCCCTTTTGGAGTGGTCCCACAATTCTTTCAGGGAATGATCCATTTTTACTCTCCACTTCTCTTCCTCTTTGAGCATTTGGGAGTGTTCAAAAGCTTTGTCTTCAGAGATCCTTTGTTCTGCCTGCTCCATTCTGTTATTGAGGGAGTCTACTGTATTTCTCAGATCTTTGAGGGCTGCTAGTTCTTGCCTCAATGTGTCAAAATCTTTGATTATTTTGTCTTTGAATTCATTGAATTCTTGAGAAAACTTTTGAAATGGTCCTTAAATTTCAATTCAATCTTTGCCTCCATTCTGTTAATCTTATTTGCAACCCAAATTCTGAATTCGATTTCTGACATCTCAGCCATTTGTTTATGAATGGAATCTTCTGTTGTGTCTCCTTTGTCATTCCTTGGGGGAGTTGATCTATTCTAAGTATTCATGTTGCCAGAGTTTTTCCACTGATTCCACCCCATGATTAGTTTTTAACCATTTGGCTAGGGAAGCTGGCAAGGTGAAATTGAATTGAGGGCTCCTGGAGATGTAATTGACCAGCCCTTTACCAAAGAACTGGGAGTGGTGATTGTGACTTTACCCTTAGAGCTTTACAAAGGTCTCATTCAGAACTACAGCCTGAAACTCTGGGGACCTCCTTGGTGTGGTGGGGCTAGATGGCACTGGCCAGTCCTCAGCTAGTCTCTGCCCAATCCTAGTGAATCAGTGGCTTTGGGCTGAAATCTTACCTGTGGACATATATAAGCAACTAAGACATTCTACCCACCACATGTGACAACTGGCAGGAGAAAATCCCATACTCCTACAACAACACAACCAAGATATGTGATCGGCCCAGGTCAAGAGTACCAAACCAATTATTCTGGTCAACACAAACACTGATCTGGTGGGAGAGTTCAAAAGTTCTTCAGCATCTAGGCAGTATGGATCCACTGGTAGCTCAATTTGACCCCAGTGGGAAGAACTGTGGAGCCACCAGCACTGTTGCTGTCACTCTCAGGGGTGGTACTGTTATTCTTGGGTACTGCTGTGTGCAGGTCGCTGAAGCTGGCAGGGAGCTAGAGGGCATTGCCACCAGTTGCAAGAGTCACAGGGGCAGGGCAGGGAACCAGAAGGTGGAGCTGCTGACCTTCGACCTCAGGCTGCAGGAGCCAGGCAGGAAGCTGGAGGGCAGAGTCACCAGCCTCTGGAACCTCAGTGGTTGCAGGAACCAGGCAGGATTTGTTCCTGGCCAGGCAGGTCTCAGGAACTGGGTGGGAATTCAGAGGGTGAAGTCCTCAGCCTCCAGGGCCTCAGGGGTTGCAGGAGTTGGGCAGGAGTTGCTGGCCAGGGGCCACAGGTTGCAGAGGCCGGGCAGAAGTCGCTGTCTACAGTCCTCGAGTTGCGGAGCCAGCCCAGGAGCCAGAGGGTGCAGTTGCCAGCCCTGGGTCACATGGGTTGCAGGAGCTGGGCAGAAATTGCCAGGCGGGAGTCGCCGACTGTGGGCTATGAGTTGCAGAAGCTGGGCAAGAGTTGCTGGCTGTGGGCCATGGGCCATGGGCTGCAGGGGCTGGCAGGTGTTGCCACTGCAGCTGCTGGTCACGTGAGCCTGGTGGGGAGCCGAGCCACCCACCGCAGGCTGCTGAACCAGGGACCCAGTGGGCCATGCGGTCCCTGGTAGTCAGTAACACTGGTCCTGAGCTATGCTCTTTCCAACACGGGGCAGGTCTCTCTCTTTGTGACTCCCTGCCTCTATTAAAGTTATAGTTTCAGTGCAACTGCCCCACAGCTCATGAGGTGCCCCACCCTAGCCAAAATCTGTCAAACACTCCAGATTTTGCAGACAGTAGTCTTCCAGACCACCAAGAGAAGGGAGAGGAATGGATTGGGAGTTCAGGAAGGTAGGGAGAATACTGAGCAAGAGACTGCCTGGGCTTGCAGCAGTATCTCTCATGGAGAGAGTCCCAACCCTCAGTTTTCTCTCCTCTTTAGTAAAACAAAAGGTCCTCTGTTCTCTACTCGCCTGAAGCCGCTCTCCTGGAGGGGGGCGGGGAAGGATTCCCATCCTCTTTGGGATGGGTTTTGTACCTGAAATTTGTTTCCTTGGAGTCTCAGCTTGTCGCAGCAGGGGTGATGTGAACCTGTCAATCCTCTGTCTCAGCTCAGCTCCTGATCTTCCACTTTTTTGGGTTATTTCTGGCCATTATTTCTCCCTCTGGATGGGAGCCTCTGCTGAAAGCTGGCTTCAGTCCCCCATCTTGCCTCCCTCCTGGTTTGATAGAATTCTGATATGAAGCCATTTGAAACGGCATTTTTTTGTTGGGAGATTTTTTTATTGTTTCTCATCTCAGTTCTTGAAATTGATCTGTTAAGGAGATCTATTTCTTCTTGATTAAGTCTAGGAAGAGGGTTTGATCCAACTCTTGATACATTTCTTCCACATTGTCAAGTTTCTGGGCATAGAATTTCCTATAGTATTCAGAGATAATCTCTTGCATCTCTGTGGCATGTTATTTCCCCTTTATCATTTCTGATTGAGGGTACTAGAAATTTTAATTTTCTGTTTCGAGTAAGTCTGGCTAGAATAGATAGGTTTATCTATTCTGACATTCTTCCAGTCTGTGTTAGAGTTCAACATGTCTTTTCCTTGTAGAACTGATCACTTTGGCCATTAGGTCCCTGGAGCTCCAACTGCCGGAACTGTTGTCAGACTGGCATCCATCCTTGAGTGCCAGTCAATGCACAATCAGTCAATGAACTTACTACATTTGACTGCTAGTTTTTCCCATCATAGCAAAATGTGTTTAGTAGGAAACATCTCTCCTGGAGTCAGAAGACAACATGATTAGGTTGAATTTATGGCATGAGAGAAGTCTTTAGACTAAAAAGAGATCATGTGTATGGAAGCACCTAGGCAGCAGGCATTTACCGAACATTTATTTCCCTTCCTTTTCAATTCCATTTTCAAATGAATAAATATGATGTGGGAAAAATATGTGTACTTTCTTTTCTGTAACAAACCGAGCTGTTTTGAAGAATGTCAGTCAACAATTGATCTAGTTTCTAAACTTTTTCAATTACATTTTCTCCATAATTCTTTGAAATATATGCACTTTGGTTAGACTGGAAATTGTCAACATTCATAAAAATCACTCAATATCTCCAAGTACTTTCCATTTTCTTCTTTTAACACTAGGCAAAAATGCACGATACTGCATGAGATACTGCATCCTTTTAGAATATAATTTCTGAAATGTGAGAGTTCATTTCAACTCCAAACAACCAAGTTGTAAGTTCCTTGTTGCTAAGGAAACCATTGTGTACTAATCACCAGTAAATACAATAGATGGTAGTTAGATTCTTGTTTGTTGGGGGCAAATGCCTCTCTCCTTTGAGATTAGAAAATTACTACCTTTTGATTGGAAGGAACACGTCATGTGGATTTAAGGCTATTACTGTAGAAAAACATACCTGTGTGACTCTATCATTTTTTTCTTCTGTTTTAGACATGGATAAATAGGCAGAGGATCTATGGGTAGCTTTTAGAAATAATTGGTAGCAAAGCGATATGGTCTTTCTCTTTCCCTGCAGATGCCCCTCTCCTAAAGGTAGGAGGCAGACATCCTTCACGAGTGTCTTTCAGATGGATCCCTTCTTCTCTTTGCCATGTTTGTTACCCTGATTCAACCCTTTTCACCTTGAATCAAGACTTTTACAAGAACCTCTAAGTTGGTCTCTAAACATTTAGACTCTTTTTCCTGTATTTCATCATTCACACTATGTGTCAGATTAACTTTTGAGCCAGACTGCTTTGCTCAAATCCTAGCTCTGCCTCTTATAAGCTGTGTGGCCTTTGGACAAGTTACTTAACCTTTTTGTGTCTAAGTTTCTCCCTCTGTGAAATGAAGATAATAATATCTATCTTATAATGTTGTTGTGATAAATAAATAAGTTAATTCATGTGAAGCACTTATGTCTGACACATAAGCTCTCAATAAAAATTAGCTCTCATTAATTTCCCTAAAAGATCACTTTCTAAACCACTCTCATCCCTTCTCAATTCAAAAACTTCAGTGATTCTCTACCATACTGCTTTCTGAGAGCCTTAAGAAATATACTCTCCATTCCCAAATTTCCACATGTACCTCTCAAAGTAGCCCTGGGAGATGGCAGTGTATAGTGACAAGAATACCAGCTTGGGAGTAATTCAACACCTGGGATTGAATTTATACTCAATTACTGCATAATCTTAAGCTATTTGGTCTTCAGTTTCCTCTTCTATAATATGCAGATAACTGTCATTCTCATAGGGGATATTTTGAGAATGAAACAAAAAAAAGTATTTAGAGAAGCACCTGGTGTAGTATCTCTTATAGCAGATGTTTAACAAATATATTTCCTGCCCTCATTCCATCATCTACTCTTTAGTCATATTGATTGCTATAGGATAAACTGTGTCTCCTCAAAATTCATAAATAGAAGCTCTAACCCCTAGTGCCAGAGAATGTGACTATATTTGAATATAGGATCTTTAGAAAGGTAATTAAATTAAAATAAATGTATTAAAGTAGGCCCTAATAAAATATGACTGATGTCCTTATATGGAGAGAAAATCTGGAAAAAGGAACACTAGAGATATGGAAAAGCACAGAGAAAAGTCCACATGAAGATAGAGAGAGCAGGTGGCCATGTATAAGCTAGTGAGAGAGATCTCAGGAGAAAGTGAATCTGCTAATACCTTGATCCTGGACTTTTAGCCCCTAGAACTGTGAGGAAAGAGATTTCCGTTGTTTAAGCCACCCAATCTGAGGTATTTTGTTATGGAAGCCATAGTAAACTAATATATTGACCTCATTTGTGATGGTTATTATTAGGTGTCAACTTGCCTGATTAAAGGGTACCTAGATAGCTGGTAATACATTAATTCTCAGTGTGTCTATGAGGGTGTTTTTGGAAGTGATTGGCATGTGAGTGGGTTGACAGATTGGGGAAGATTCACCCTCAGTGTGGGTGGTCACCATCAAATCAGCTAGGGGACTGAGGGGGCAAGAAGGCAGAGGGAAGCTAATAAATTCACTTTCTTCTGCTGCTAGGACAGTCTTCTTCTCCTGCCCTTCAATGTCAGAATTCGAGATTCTCTGGCTTTTGGACTCTGAAACTTGCACTTGCAGCCCCCAGATCTTGGGCTTTTGACCTTAGACTAAGAGTTACATCATCAGCTTCCCTTGTTCTGAGGTCTTTGGACTTGGACTGAGCTCTGCTATTGGCTTCCCTAGTTCTCCGGCTTATAGATGGCCTACTGTGAAACTTCTCCGTCTCCATAATTCTGTGAGCCAACTACCCTAATGAATCTCCTCCCATATGTAAAATATACTTCCTATTGGTTCTGTTTTTCTGGAGAACCCTGACAAATGCACATTATTTTCCACACATGTGTGAATCTTTACCTATTTAATTGTTGCTTAAGCCTTTCCTCCAGCTTGGTGGGCAGACCATGAAAGGTGGAACCATATATATTAACCTCTGCTGAGAAGCATTGCCCTTGTCCCCTTCTGTGAGAGCCTCTTCATAGATCACCACCATACCTTGTGCTAAATGACAAAACATCTCAATCATAGCTGATTGGGCCTTACCCAAACTCTTGTCAACCAAGCAGGTCAGTTATGTATGGGGGCTTAGCATAAGAGCTCTACTAAAATGGGTACTCTAAACTCAATGGTGACAGGCCTGTCCATTTAGATCTTCCCTGTTATGGCACATGTATGAAAAACAGAGATGATAGAGTGGATCAAAACCTAGAACACACAGGGATATTATAATAATCAGAAGCTACAAATAAACAGGGCCCACAGAGAGTTGAGAGACTATCAGGTAATTTGTCAGAGAGTAGGAACACATAAACATTAACGTAGAGAACAACAGAGAAAAAATGAAAATAGTTCAAGATGTGAAGTAATTGTTAGAGCTGAAAGTAACAGAGGTCTACTTTGTCATGTTACTTGTTGGATTTTTAGAGTTGTTCAATTACTAAAACCGCACATCTTAAAAGATATTTAAGGTTCATACAGTGCCTGACGGTGGGGCTGCTGAGATAATTTCCTGTATTTTCTACTTCCCCCAGCAGCCTTACATTAGAAGGTTAACTTCTTTTTCACTGAAAGACACTGATTTTTGTCTTTGTTCCTCATACTTAAAATACCTAAAATACCTAGAGAACCATCACCCTTTCTCTTTGCTTTTCTAAGTCCTGCCTGCCCCTTGTGGCTCAAATCCTATTGTTCTATAAAGCCCTGTTTGACTATTTCAGGATTGGAAAATGCCTACAGCACTTATTGGCTTTACTATGTATCTGACCCTCAGCTGTTAATTTAAAATATTTATTTCTGCACCAAGAACCCCTAGAAGGACCCTTTGCTTATGAACTTCTATTTACCTGAGTCACTGGTTATATTTGAATATCCTAAGCCCTGTAGATTTTTAAATGTGGAATTTAGACTTATACTAATTAATAGTAATCTTCTTCATATCATTCAAATTAGTGAGGTAAGATCATGTCAGTCCAATCTCACATAGTACTTTTCCTCGTTACCAAGAGAGGTCCTGTTTGTGCTTTGTTTGGCACACAATCTTCTAGTGTCTTAACAGCTATGGCACTCAAATGAGGCCTGATGTCATGTGAATTGTATCGAGGCACCAGATTCATCTCCAGAGTCATACTTCAAAGACCAAAAGGTCAAAATTATGTCCTGGGATGGCTCTGTTGTGTGTCTTTAATAAGTAGCTATCAAAAATCTTGTCCCTTTTCCTTATGCTGCTCATTGAGATGGACCTCCCTTGTGGTGGCATGATGGCACACTGACAATTGTGAGTGCTTGACTGCTTATAGTAATAAAGGCGACGGCCACAGCCAGCTCCTGAGCACCTGTCAAAAACTTATAATTTGATCTTCTGTGAATCAGACCCTAGAGGTACCAACTGCCTGCCCTAACAATTACATGATGACCAAAAGTGTTTCTAAGCTAATGTCTGGCCCTCTCTATCCTCTACCCCCGGATGTATTAGTATGCATGAGATTTGATGAGTTTGTTTGAAAATGTCTGGAGTAGGAATTCTGAGAATGTTAAGGCACTTATGTAATATTTGGAAAAAGTAGGAGACATGTGCTATTATCACTCTCAGGAAGACAGCCGAGCTATTTCCTGAGCACTAAAATAAGAATGAATTTGTCCTGGAATAGCTTTACTGTAAGCTAAGGGCCCTCCCTTTACTGCCCCCTTACCATCACTGCTCCTTAGATGTTGATTAGCTCCACTAAACGACTCTGGAAAGTATCGCACAAATCAGGAAACATTAAATTGTCACTTACTCTGCATTCATTGAAGGCATCAGAAGCCAGCAGAATTTTATATTGGAAGATAGAAGCATGTTGCAGGTCTGGTTAATAGCCTCTCGTAGCAGTTTGGGTGCTGACATATGAGACTTTTCAGTTCCGTTACCGGGATAACTGGTCAGTCATCTGGGTGGAATCAAAACAAAAAATCATAGAGAGCTAGAGCAAGTAAATTGTTTTGTCAAAAAGTGGAGATTAGGGAGGGAGGAACACAGGTAACAGATACTGAATACCTTCTCTATGCCAGTTATCCTATTTGGTACTTTATTGTAACCAATAAGTACTACCCAATTTCTCAGGGTGGGGAAACTGAGGCACAGAGGATTAAATGATTTTTCCAAGGTATCAGAACCCATATCTTTTAATCTAAGAGCTGATATTTTTAACCACAAAGGCAATATTTATTGATATATTGTCATGTTACTATTAGGCTTTGAATGCTCACTAACCTACTTAAGAGACTTACCAGATTATAGAGCATTCACCTTGCATGGGCCCGAATTAATAGTACGAAGGGCAGGAGAGTTTTAAAGAAATTCTCTTGTTTCTTTAAACAGGTTATATTTGCTTCTCCTCCCTTCAGCATGTTGCATGCTCAAGAATGTTCCCTAAGTAATCTTTTACAGATTAAATTAAAAAAGGGATGCATAGTCCAGAGCAAGGATCTCAACCTGATCTATTTAACTGAGGAGTAAATTCTGTTGGAGTAATAGGAATAGTCTCAACAGATAGCTCCCTCTTTACTAGTAGATCCTAAATTTTTTTTTCATATGAAAACCTGACTAAGAAGTTTAATAGTGTGGTGATGAAAGGCAGAACATACACACCCCAAAGGGTGTCATCCTCCCCCCACCCCATGGTTCCTACCTGAAACAAATTGTTGACCCATTTAAACATAATATATTTGATGAAACAAAGTAAACCTTGGCTCCAAAGGAAACAAAATAAAATATAACATGCACTTTTGGCTTTAGCTACCATGCCAGTTCTACAAAAAATCTACTTGTCAAGCTGGAAAAGTGGTAGGAAGATACAACATCAACACAGTAATAAAGGGACATCTATATAGATCATAAAATTTTACCTGGTATATTTCCAAGCTAGTAGTCACTGTCATTCCCTATTCATACATAAAAACTTGTTCTCCTGACAAGATTACTTACAGCTTAGTGTTTAATGCTGACAAGGTTCTAACATGGCAGGATGTTAGTAATACTTAGATTTATTTTATTTTATTTCATATTTATTGTATTTTATTTATTTTACCATCTTCGCAAAGGCAACTCTGCAAGGCTAAGTGATTGGGAATTGGATAGTTCATGTGGATAGTGACTATATTCACTACAGTCAACTTCTGACTAAGCACAAGGACAAATCTTTCTATGCCCTTACTGACATTGTCTACCTAGTCTGCTGATTTAAGCCTTTTGTTGACAGAGAGAAGATCATTATTTATTCTAGCTCAGCAAGAATACAGACAGCTCTCTCCCTTCCCCGTTACCGCTACCCACCCCCTCTTGATGCCTTCAGGCTGGCTTTCTTATCACATATTTTAAGCTCAAAGTAAAACTTATATCTATTGGTCATAGAATCTTAGCATTATTAGGAACTTCAGAAATCACTGGCTAGCAACCATCATTCATGCATAAATTGAAAACTGAAATCAAGAGAAGCGATGTGACCTGCCCAAAGTTAGTCAGCTAGTTATTTAATTAATGTTAAATTTAGAAATCCCCTGATCTCTAATTCAATGCTCATATTCTGTGAGAGTCCTGTTTTTCCCTTCTTTTTTTTAAATGCAGGTATCATAATAGGAACTTTATTTCTCCTACTTTTGCTATTATTATTAATGTTATTTTTTTCAAAATATCCTCAGCATTGAAAAAAAATAGCTTTAGTCATTACTGAACTTTATCTTTTAGTGTGACTTTCCTGACTGGAAATTCATGCTTTAGCTGGACAAACAGGGGTTAGGGGTAGAGGTACAGAGAGAAGGAGCAAATAGGTTCTCTGTTGCTGAAAATCACATTTCTCTCACGGTTTCTGCAGTCACCATTCCTCTATAGCTAGCTTAAATGCCAATGGCAGCTAAAAGTCTCACAATTTTTAATTCCCTTAGGATTAAATTTCCTAAGTGGCAGGATAGGTGATTGAAACGCAAATTCCCTTTCATGATCAACATCTCAAATTACAAATAATGCATGAGACTTAAATATTCCTTCTGTCTCAATCTTTGATTTTTTTATCTTCTGGAAAAGCTAGCAAAGGTTTTCTGAAATTTCTTTGCTGAAATATTCATGCTTGGTATATGGGGCTGAAGGACACATTTATAAGACAGAGGTCTCTCTAACATAAACAGAAGGCTTTGGGCCCAGCTGGTGTTTGACAGTGGGGATATTTATCTTCAGTTAGCCTTTTGTTGAGGGACTTTCTTCCTTCACAAAAGCCCCCTTTTAGTATTCACTAGTGGAATTCATTAACTCGTTTGGATCTGGACTATTGCTTATTACAAACTGATGTCTTAAGAAACAGCACTTTATAGGGACATATCAAACATCAAAATCATGTAAGAATGTAGCTTTATTTGGCAAAATGGGGCACAAGTCTGATCTGAAAGTGAAGCCTGAAGCGACCATGTGGAAAGAAATCATTTTATTTAACACAAATGAAAAATATAAACAAAAATTTTTGATGTTCCCTAATTGTGTCTTAGAAACAAAGGCTCTTAATATAAAAGCATTATTTACTTATGACTTCACCTGGGGATTGTGGGGAAAAAAATAAATTTCTTGAACCATTGGAAGTAAGAAAAAAAATTAACATGTATTGAGTGTCGCTTTAGGCCAGGCGGTATTTCAGGCACTTTACCTTATACGCTTTAATTAAATTGTCTCAATAACTCTGAGACGTAGGTACTATTGTTTCTACTTTATAGAAAAGGAAAATGAGCATGCCAATTTTGGGCCTCTCTGCCCTCAGATCCATTTCTGGCCTTTCCTGGATCTTGCTTTGGAGCGCAGGGATGCTAATTCCTGTAGGCTAAATTTCTTAGGCTCACCAAAGATCACTAGCTTCTGTCTGTGTTCAGCCAAAGAGAGATAACAAGTAGGAGATTAGGGGAGGAGGGATGAAGGAAGAAGCCAGGGTATTTCTTATGTCCCTCCCCACATTCTCCAGAGTGAGGCAGCACATTAAGCTGTACCCCTCCCCCAAGACAGGCCTTATGTGATTCTAGCTTCTTATGAAAGAAGTGGTGACTCTGGCCCCAGGGCTCTGGGAAAATCACTTTTTTTCTTTGCCTTTCCAGTTCTAGGAGTGGTGGTGGCCTCCTGCTGTTGCTAATCCCTAGATTGCCTTCTTTTCCTCTATGTGGTTTCTCAGTTCCTCCATCAATTGCATAATGCATTTTCTTGTCTTAAATATCCTCTATTTCAGGGGTCCTCAAACTTTTTAAACAGGGGGCCAGTTCACTGTCCCTCAGACCATTGGAGGGCTGGACTGTGGGCCCCGGGAGGAGTCGGCTGCTAAGCAGGACAGGCAGCAGAGGCAAAAACACCTGGTGGGAGGAATAAATGTCCTCGGTGGGCCGCAGGTGGCCCGCGGGGCCGTAGTTTGAGGACGCCCGCTCTATTTCAATGACTATATTTAAAATGGTTTCTGATTTCGTGGATGAGGCTGATGTATACACGGAAGCTTTATCTCAAATCAGATAGCTAAGAGGTAATTAAAACTCCAAAGTGTATATTCTCCTTTTGGTTTCGATTGTTCTCCTATTTGGTTTGAAAATATCAAAGATTTAAAACTTGCCCATTTTTCTCTCCAAAACTTTAAAAATCTTTGGAGTAAGAAAGAGTTTCTAAATATTTACTCAACAAAATCATATTTCTGTTTTCTCCGTGGTCTCTATCCCTACCCCTACCATCTAAATTGACAGGAGTTTGTTCTCATACCTGCTAGCTAACCACTGTTGTTATAGCTTTCATAGAGGTTTTCAAAAGCCTTCCAGTATAGAGCTAGTCCTTTTTTAGCCCAATGAGAACATGTAGATCTTTTAGATTTCTGCATTCCTCACTGCCATCTCATTTTACCTTTAATCAGAAAAATTTTCCCTTTCTATTTTTCCCATTTTATTACTTATATCAAATCCAATGTAATAGACTTTTTTCTTTGCATTAATTTTTTTTTTGAATATTACGGGGGTACACCTGTTTTGGTTACATAATTTGCTTTTGCACATTTATTTTTTGAGATAGAATCTCACTTTCTTGCCCTCAGTAGAGTGCTGCATGCTTTTGTACATTTTAAGTCAGAATCATAAGTGTTCCTTTAACCCACAAAGTGGGTTTACCTCTTAGGTGTGAATTTTCCCATCCCCTCCAAAGTGCCTAAGGTCAGTATAGATCTGAGCTTCCTTTAAGTCAGTGAGAGGGAAAGGTTGAAGGAGGGAATGATGAATGCAGAGAGAGAGAAGAAGAAAAGGAGAGAGAGAAAGAGAGAGAGGAGAAAGATAAAAGGCAGTGAAAAGCAAAAGAGGGAGGGGGAAATAGTTTTAACAGATTAAGGCAAATGTTTTGTTGTGTTCTTCCAGACATTTTTCAGAATACAAGAAATTCTAATGACAGCATATGAAAATAATAATTGCTAATTTTCCATCATTATTGAATGGTCTAATTTTCCTCATGGAACTGAGATAATTTTGTAAATAGAGACATTACTTTACAGAAATGATAGATCTTGCTTAAAAAAGAAAAAAACCTCCCCCTTTCAAAAAACCAACCCTTACCATTATTGAAGAGCACATTAACAGCAAGCAAATTAGGCCTTCATCCCCCATATATGGTTGATATTAGCTTGATTTATTCAAAATTTTTGTATGAGTTTATGGAAATTAAGTACCGCCTCCCTCATTTCCCATCCATAAAAAAGAAATGCTTTATTTTGGGGCTGATAAGTTGGGGTAGGTACAGTGATTTTCTGGCATTTTATAAAGATACCTGGCTCAGCTGAACTCTACTAGTCTCATGTTGGAATGTTGCAGAGTGTCATTCCCTTCATTTGATACATGATGCGGCAGAAACTTGGTTTAAAATACAACACAAACTTTTTCTTGGTTTGAAGATTTATGACTGACTTCCCCTATAAACAGGCGGCAGATGACTTGACAGAAATAGCATTTTTAGTGATAGCCTAGTAGAGGGAGCCCTAAAGCCTAAGGAGGGAGCTTTGGGAAGTTTGTAAAGCAAACTTTCCTCCGCTGACACTTGGACTAGACCCAGGAAGAGAGAAAAATCAATGGTCTTTTTCTCTAATGCTCTCTCCACTTTCAATTTCTCTTTCTTCTATTTTCTTTACCCAATGTTCCCATAACACAGACACACACACACACACACACACACACACACTCACTCCTTGTCCAGAACCCCAGGGACCTCAGGACACTCTACTTAGGAAATAAACAAGACTTATTCTCCTTGCCTATTATATGTTCAGGCCCTGTTTTTTTTTCCCCCTTAGGATAACTCCTCAGCACAGTCTAATTTGAGATCTAAAATCCTTTTTAAAAATGCCTACAAGTGTCTTAATGCCATTCTTTTTTCAAGAATTTTACATTTGCTGGAGGTCCTTAATTCATAGAAGCAAAGAAACAGGGATGCTGATGACTTAGAGGTCCTGCAAGAAAATTGGTTTGTTCATTTATTGATTGGTCTGTTTGTTTGCTCTTGTCTTTTCAAATTCCTCTTAGATCCAGTGTGCCATAGCGCTTTGGGGATAGTGCAAAAGTCTCTTTTGTCTGACGTGTTAAGAAGACCTTGGAATCTGGAACAAAAAGTAAGCCAGTGTTTAGACAAGTGTCATTACTTTTTCAGCAAAAGTGCTTTTTGCTCTTTTCTTGGGTGAATCTTTAGAAGCCCTTCTAGTCCGTAATCTATAATTAAAATGTGGAGATTCTCAACTAGATAGTTATTGGCTTTTTTATTTAAACTTTATGTTAAAAACCTAACTCTGATAAAGTCAATCTCATAGCCTAAGATTTCTCCATTAAGTGATACTCCTTTGGGCTAACGCAGGACACAAATTTACTAACCAATATGCTAGCCGGAGATTAATTACTAAATCATTGCCACTGGAAAGTATGTTGAGGCAAGAGGATTGGCTCTATGAGGCAGGCTTTTTGTCACCGTTTTGTTTATTTTTTTTAATTTTTAATTGACAGATAATAATTATAAATATCTATAGGGACAGTGTGATATTTTGACCCACGTATATATTGTGTAATAATTTGCTTCTCTTTCAAATTGTTTGAAATTACTATTTCCCCATAGTAAGTGTCTCATTCCAAATTTTTCTCCTTTTTCTAGGAGGAGAAATCTCTTTAGGGAGTATTTTCCCAAAAGCTAAGTTACTTTACTTGATTTCTGTAAAGGGAATAGGAATAGGTGGAAAGGAATATTCTTGATATATTAGCCTTACTATTCAACTTTCATCAAATTCTAAAAGTTGCATAGATTGGCCTGCTGATCCATGACGAATCCTATTCTCTCCTCTTAATTCTCTATTATTCTGCCCACCTCATTTGGAGAGAAGGGAAAGAAGAAGCCATTCAAAAAATCAGTGCCAGAGAACTATAAATGGTGATATTATAGCTTAATTTTTCAGACTAATTTGTTCTTGACTTTCAGTTCATATAGTAGTAAATACATTTATAAATATTACTTGAGATAAGGTGTAAGGCTATGAGCAGTAATTCTTTAGTGCTATTCTTTCCTAGTTCATTCTATCTGCTGTATGTCTACCTATTTGATTTGTTTCTCTGTGGATTGGGTCTATGATAAATCAATTCCTGTACATAAGTCAGCCCAATAAATTTTGTATTTCAATGTATATTTGCCCAGACCCCATCCTTTTCAGTAACATTGGTGGAAACTGAGGCAGCTTAATAGTTTAAAAAATAGACACTGTGATTAAATACCTGTTCTGTATTAGCAAGGTTGTAGGACTTTGAAGCAGAAGACTAGGGTTTAACTCCTAACCTTGTCACTTATTAACTGTGTGGTATTTGGGTGAATTATTCAACCTTTCTCTGTTTCCTCATCTTCCAAATAAGAATGCAGTTATGCATTGCCTAACCACGGGGATATGTTCTGGGCAATGTGTGGTTAGGTGATTTTGTTGCTGTGTGAACATCATAGGGTATATTTACACTAATGTAGGTGATATAACTTGCTACACACCTAGGCTATATGGTACATATTGCTCCTAGGCTACCTGTCAGTATGTTACTATACCAAATACTGTAGGCAATTGTAACACAATGGTATTTGTATATCTAAACATAGAAAAAAAATAATGCATTGTGCTACAATGATGCACCAGCTCCAACATCACTGGGTGATGGGAATGTTCAGTTCCATTATATTCTTATGGAACTATCATTCTATACATGGTCCATTGTTGACCAAAACGTCATTATGTGGCACTAACACTTACCCTGCAGAACTGCTGGGAAGATGAAATGGGCTAACAGGTAAGAGTTTTAGTACAGTGCTTAGAACATAGTACAGCCTCAACAAATGTTTATCAGATTTATCAATTCCTAACTTGATCATAGACAATGAAAATCAATTATTTTTCGTGTTGACAGATTGCAGTCCCTGCGGATGTGGATTCAATTTATGCAGATTCAGCCTCACCACAATTGGGGTGTCATTCACTTTACAAAGGTGTACTTCATCTGTCTATTTGTTTAACTCCTTTGAGTCTTTTATCCTCTCTTATCTTCTTTTCAGATTAGGAAGTATTTGGCTTTGTGGAATAGCAATGCACATATACTGTCAATTGCCCATTTAAAAAAAGCAGGGTAATTGACTTGTTAGCAAGAATTTGGTGACCACAATTAGTTTTCCTAAGACAATTCTCTACTCTTCTTTATAGCTTACACTAAATAATGTGGTGTCAGCCTTCCAGCTGAGAGAAATAAACAGATTCAGTGCTAGAGGCCAAGGCCCCTCTTGTTAAGCCTATTAGAATAGGAGGTAAGTAGTTCTGACCTTTCTCTTGGCCTATTTGGTACGTTGTGTGTCTTCTGTACTTACCCACTAGCAAGTGCATCGCCTCTGCCAGCATTTATTGGGTCAGAAGTATAGGATACTCTATTCCAGGGTTTCTAATATCTTTCTCTTACAGTAACTACTGGTCATCCTAGATGCATCCAATTTTCCAGACTTAGTTATGAAGTTTCAGTCTTTAATAGTTCTTCTGCTGTTTATATTTCCAATTCGTTACTCATTTTTCAGTCTCAGTTTAGGCACTAACTCAGCTTAACAGGCTGACCTCTCTTCATACAGCCAGGACTGGCCCTGGCCTCACTCTGTGTCACTTTTCTTTGCCTCATATCCTGCATGAATACCCTTGATGCTTCTCTGGTAAGGTTTTCCCAATGCCCACATTTCTTGGTTTCAGTATTTCTGTCATAGCCCAGTGTTGTTCTGTGTTTGAAAGACCTTGTTTTACTTTGGAACATTTGTAAACTTGTCCGCAATGTTGTGTCACTCTTGTTTGGATTTTGAGGCAGTGGAAGCAACCTTGAATCAATGGCCTTTAAATATCACATATGTCACATTCTGAGTCTGGCAATGTGTGGCATGTTGAACTCTCATGAGTGTTGCCTCAGTCCAACATTACCCCTTATCCTGAAAGGTTCTCACTATAAGGGGATCAAATACACAAATATACAAACATAATCAGGAGGGAAATTATTCACATAACATGAGAGATTGTCAACTTTACAAAAGATTTAACTTTATGGTTTACTTAAATAACAAGTCCCCATAGTGGATTTGAAATGATTTGATCTTGAAAAGGGAAGTTTACATTTTTCAAAGACATTTATGATACTACATGATATAAGCTTGTATTAACTCTGTAAGTGCTATGACTAATTGAATGTGATATTTGGATTATCTTTATTGAGTTGATGATGTAGCTCTGATCTTACAAAGTACTGTGTTCTAAGAAAATAAGGCTTTGTAAATATGTATTCTTACATCACTTTGAAAGGGGTACATTACCAGCCAGTCAGAAATCCATATGGACCAGATCCTAATTGGTAAGCTTCTACATCCCTCTTTTTTTCACTGTGTAGATCTTCTCTTTCTCCCCCCTTTCATCAGCAATGGGGGACAATTCATTTTCACTTTAGGATATGTCCCTGCCAAAGGCTTTCAGCAGTTCCAGACCAATATTTTGGTATTTATTCTCAATGCCCCTTATTGCCAGGCTAGCTCTGACCTTTCCCTCCCATTCTGATAATTGTCCAACTGTCTTACTCTGAGAGCCAGTCCTTACTTAGTATCTTGGCTCTGATTAATGTCTTGTTCCCTGTGCTTGAGACCTTATCTTGGTAGCCTGCCCAACATCTTCATTCCCCTAGGACTGGCTCCTATCTAGCCTTTGTCAGCGCTATTTCCCCTCCCATCACACTGTGAATAGCCCCTGAATTCTAGCCCTTGACTGGGTATGGCTAGCTGCTAACGTGTAGTTAGAGAGTCAGCTTGAGATACTGTCTAAATATCACCCTCTTTTGGATTTTCTGTTTCCATTTTTCATCTAAATAATCTGAGGGCAGGAATCATGTCTCATTTATTGCAATTTCCCAGGTTCATACCTCAAGGCTTTTCATGTGCTCAGTAAAGTTTATTCAATATGTGAGATACTGAGCAAATGAATGAACAAGTAAATCAATAAGTAAAAAAAAAAAAATCAGAAGACAGCTATTACTTTTGTATTGGACCCCCAATTTCAAGTGATTGTTTGAACTACTACCTATTACATATTGTTCATCTTTAGATGTCCTGCTCTGCCTGCCAGATTGGATTTCCTCCCATCACTAGCAGCTGGATATATCCCTTGAATGTCTGCCCAACATTAGTATGTATATTTATTACCAGATCTTGGCCTTATTCAACTCATTCCTTGTCCTCAAGGGGTCTATGTTCTATTAGGGGATTCAAGACAAATGTAAATCAACACAGAGAGCTGTGATTGAAGGATGAGCAATTTCTGGATTCATTTGAGGAATCTATAGCCATGTTAGCCTCAGAAGAATTTACTCATTCATTCATAAATATTTTGGAGGTACTGTGTATTTATCAGGCTGTCACAGGAAAGAAAGAGAATAGTTACATTAGGATAATTCTAGGAGAGTTTATTTACAAAAGGACTCATTAAAAAGATGTGTGGGGGGTTAGGGAAGCATAAGGGATAGTAAGCAATAAGTAGCTGTGGAGCTGTTGACATGCAAAGATGAGGGCACAGAAAATGGAGGGAAGATGTGAACCAGAAGGAGAAGGTAAAGTAGAAGGTTATGTTGAGAGGAACAGGAATCTTCTGTTGAGAGACATGACCAGCTCAAGATGAACCTGAGCCCGGGTAAAAAATACTATGACATTACTCTTTTCTCTCCCTCCAGTTTCCCACTGGAGCTCCTCGTTAGCTGAGCCCCTCTGGAAGCCAGAGGACAAGAGACTCGTCGTATGACAAAGAGCAGGGTAGAGAAGCATAAGGTGTGGCACTGGGGAGGGGACCTAAAAAGAAGACATGTAATACAGTTTGCTATGGAGATAACTGTGAGTTAAGTGTTGAGAGGCATCTAGAAGGTGTTGAGTTTTCATTGGAAAGTTGAAAAAGGAAAAACATCATTTATGTGATATGAAGGAGAAGGGACATTAACATTAATTTGTGGGGAGTTTTAATTAATTTAAAACAATGCACATACATGAATGTGGTAATTCAAGACCACTACCTGGCTCACACAATTTGAAGCCCAGTATTCCTTTTCTTAGTTAAGGTTCTTCTTGTGCTTAGATTCCTTCTCTGAAACTCTTATGAAGACAAGTGCAAGTGAAGCTTTTGATTTAGCTTTCTTGATTGACTTTCAGTAGCTGCTAGAGATAAATATCCCAACCAGAAATGGGTCCTGTTTTGATCTTGCCCCCTGAAAGCTGGTGATTAGTGGACGTTAGACTTTCTGGTGTTGCGTGATCTCTGGGATGTGGACTCTGGCTTGTGTGGTATCCTAATACTATGTTCATTAGTTTCTTTAGGAGATTTGGTTCATTCATTCCCTTTTTACTACTTGATATGGGTTGAGCTCCAGGAGGACGGTTAGCAGTGAGACCAATAGCAGTGAAGACATTGATGAAGACATCAGAATGAATTTACTGGGGTATAGTAGAAGGCAGGCCCTAAGACTGCCCTGAGGTTTGCAAGAAGGATGGAGGCTGCTATAAGGACTGTTGTCATAGTGAATCAACAACAAAGTAGCCAGAATCAGGCCCCAGTGAGAGAAAATACTCATTGAATTAATAAACCACATAATGTTGCAAGTTGGCTGGCTCTACATCAGGAAGTAGAGCAGCAATCTAGTCTAAGAGCATTCACAGACACAATTTAGAACAATCCTGTGCAGGCCAAACAAAACCTGGATGAGAGACGCATCTGGCTTTCAGATCCATATTTTATGACTTCTAAATTCTATGTGACTAAGAACTGTGAAATTGATTGAAGGCCATGGTCAGGAATGGGGGAAATGTGGCAAGATGACTATACATATTGTGCATAGCTGAAAGATGAGAAGGGTTTTTAATGCTCAGTTGAGGAAATTCTCAGGACAAAATTCCCAGATAGATGATGATTGGCATGCTTTCAGAAGATTCCAGTGCCACATTAGGGCCAGACTGCAGCACCTTGCTTACTGCTAGATTTCTGGGAACAATTTACTGATAAACAATACATCCTTTCTTCACTGACTCTTACCCAGTAGGGATTTGAGGGAATCAGATTTAACAAGCAGGAGATAGCTTGAGCTATTTTTATGACTATTATTTAAAAAAATTAATATAGAATATAGTTTATGAGTTAGGTATTTATATTAATTTTAAAATTTAGTGCAATATTTACTCTTCTAAGCTGCCTTTATGTTAGTAAATCATGATAAAATTAGCATTAAACTGGCAGTAATATATAGAGCTATCCAATTCTCTGGTTAATTCTGTTATGCAAATTTTCTACCTCCTTCTTTAATATGCTCTCTTTGATGACCAACTGTATGTGTACCCATCCATTTCCATCCCCACAATACATTTATTAAATCTTTTCTATTCTGAAAATCCGTAGAAGTGTTTTACAATTACAGTAGTTTAACAAATATGAATATAGAAGAACCAGGATAGGACTGTTAGAATTTGAAAGTAAGCTTGGCCAGGAGACACCTAGATGCTAAGTATGGCCAAATAAAGGAGTCTGGCAGATACCACAAATTGATACATAAATGAGATCAAATCCATAAGAGTCAACTTAAGCCAATGGGTAAAAGGCAGGTTCCAGTCTAGGGGGTCTAACAGTACCAGGGGTTGGTGATCACTAATCTTTAGACAAAACTGATGTTGTTCTCTATTGCAATGCATGAATAAATACACAAAGCTATTCTGGTGGTGAAAGCAGGTGGTCAAAAACCTATAGACCAAAAGCAGAGATACTAGTATCATTAGGTAATTCTCATACCAGGTTTTCTACCAGGTAGGTCATAGATAACACCTTGGACAACTCAGAGTGAAATCTGACTCTCAAATAGCTTATCTATACTATGAGACAAATTATTCCCAAATGGGAACAGCTTTATATACAGATGTAAATCGGGTAATGCTGATGTCTTCCCAGAAATGAAGGAATTTTACCAAATTTAGGTAGTGACGTTGAGTGAGCCTTTTATAGGAATTCCATAACATAACTCTTGGGAATTATCCAGTCGTCAATGGCTTCTTGCCATTGAGTCTGAAGGAATGGAAGGCAATGAAAACTCATGCATTTTTTTTAATAGTTTTCTAAGGGAATAGAAATTAACTTACATATTAAAGAGTCCAAATGATATACCCAGGTTTTATTTTTCCACCAAATTGAACTGTTTTATTATATTTACTTAGTTCAATTACACAGACTTGATTTGTTCCCTTACTTTGTGCAAGTATGGAAGGAAATAAAGAGCCCTGACATTTATTGAACATTTACAAATTGCTAGGCATTGTTTGGCTACATCATTGCCCCAGTAATCTAGTTAGGTAGGAATTGTTATCTTCGTTTTAGAAATAAGGCAAGTGAAGATCAGAGAGGATAAGTAGATTGTCAAAAGTCATCCAGCCAGAAAATGGTAGAGCCAAGATTGTGACTTGGGTGAGTCTGTTTCTAAAGTCCACATTCTTTCCATCATAAACTATGTTCTTGAGCAGACTTTGCTGTATTGAGGGAATTTGGATCCCACTCAATGATAATAGAAGTGTAATTCTTTTGTAAGAGGATGAAATGTATACAGTAGATACATGATAAATGTTGGTCAAATTAGTAAAAAGCTGAACACTTGAAAATATAGTAGTTTAACAGTAACTCTCAGATACGTCTTGTTTTGTATAAAAGCATGAATAAAATAAAACCTCTCTGAATTTGAGTGTGCAGATTTAACTTCTTGGATTTTAATTACTGTATTTTTCATTACCCGATGGTGCTTCTGCATTTTAATAATCATCAGCTTTCAGTCACTAATACCAGTGTGTATCAGTAATAACCTTTGCTTTATGAATGAATTAATGAATGTATCAGCCATCCTTTCCCCAAAGGAGATGTTAATAACAGTTCCTGAAACCCAATGAGGCTAGTGAGTCTTCGAAATGTAAAATTTTAAATATGTGATTTTACTCTGTAGACTATGCATTTTATTTCACACTGGGGGAAACTCCAATGTTGCTTTATTATTATTTTCTTAGTTGTTTCTGTTGAATCCCAAGATTCAAGTAATGCTTTGAAAAATATGAGAAGCTAAATGCCACATTTACAATTGTTTTGAAAGGTCTAACCTTTATTAAAGTAACTGGGTAAATACAATTCAAAAGGATTTACTTCTCTTGTAAATTAAATGGTATGTTTGTAGACTGAAAGGTCAATTTTTCAGCACAGTCTGGTTCTCAAAAACTAGCATTTTTTTTCCACAATAAATCAAGAAAGCCAATTTGTTTAACACGTATGATACATAAGCCATAATGCTGTTCATATGATTTCAAGCTCAGTTACTTGTGGCAAGAGAGCACTTTTATGATGACATATAAATGTTGTTTTCTGAAGACAGATGTGAAAGAAATTTGAACTGAAATACTGGGTTTCCTATACTTATAGAACTGAATTTATTTGCTGAGATATATAAGCTAATCATGTCCTCCATGTCACATTTGGTTTATTGAATCATTTCATACCTTGGTACCAAAAATATTATTTTTTTTCTCTTTCATTAAAGGGAAGAATCACTTTTCCTTTTCATTATCCAAAAAAACTCATCAAAAATCAAATCCTACTTCAAAAACTCTCTCTCTCTGCCTCTCTGTCTCAGGCACACACCCCCCTTTCCACACTCTCACATAGAGTGAGAAGATTTCTCCTGCTGGCTTGGGTTGCAGGTATTTTTTTTTGGCTCTGGATTCAGTTTTGAAATCCTGTTACTTAAAGAAGATTCACATGAGGAAAATCACACTTTGAGAATGCTGGCTTTGAGAAGAGCCCGCCCAGAGCAAATTTAATAGAGAGGTGGAATCTCAGGCCTGATTCATAGTTTTTAAGAGTTTTCATTGTTTTCACATAGATAAATAGGTAGCTATCTATAAAATGATGAAACTACATGAATAATAATGACAGATAATGTTAAGTAAATGCAAAACACAAAGAATTACAAACACTTGTTCCAACAAGGGTATTGTTAGTATGCTTTATTTTTTTGTCAGTGTAGGAGTTCAGTTTAGTTCAACATGTTAATTAAGCACTTCTGTGATAGGCTTTGTGCTCAGGACTGGGGATTCAGAGAAAATAAGGCACCAGCTGTCCCTTCTTTTTCCTTTCTTTTTAATTCAGTTTTCTTGGCCACAGAAGCTTTTTTCTTTCATTTATTTATTTATTTGTTTTTGAAGTCGGCAAAATGTGTGGAATTTCCATTCTAGAATCTTAGGTTGGGTGATTGTTGGTGTGTTTTTTCAATTGTTGATGCTCACAGGCTTGCCTTGAGGACAGATAAGTATGTGGCAAGTTCTTATCCTAGCACTATAGATCATTAAAACCCAGAGGTGTGACAATCATTTTACCTCTCTGAACTTAGATCAGCTTAGTACCTTTGTTTTTAAGTGTTTTTTTTTTTTAATAGTTATTGCTTTGGCTTATTGGGCCAAAATTTTTGGCTCAGGCTTCTCATAATTTAACCTCACAACATGTTTGTTGCAATAGCAGTGGATTTAATGCCATTTAACTAATATTGCTATTTTACTAAAGCACTCTGCTAGGCCCTGTGGGTATAAGGGTGAGTAAAATCTAGTCCTGTCCTCCAGGCTCTCCCAGTCTTGGCTGGGGAGAAGATAATTATGCACGTAATTGCAATAAGAAAGGATGTAAGAAATGCTATAACAGAGGAATGAACAAAACACAATGGCAACTTGAAGGAGGGAGAAATCTAATGTAAGTGAGTGTAACCCAGATATATCTGAAAGCTTCCTGGGGATTGTGGCGTTTGAGAAGGGCTTTGGAGAATGGGTAGGATTTAGTAAGCAGAGATGCACAGACGGCCTGTCTAAGCAAGAGGAGCCAGAGCAAACACCTGGGATGGAAACACACAGCGAACGTTTGTCTGCATTGCAGGGTTCCTGTGGGGAATGGTGGGAGATAGGCTGAAAAAAGAATTTGGAGTCGTATTGAGCAGGGCTTTATGCCAAACTGAGGAATTTGTGGTTGAATCTGCAGGCAGAGTGGTGATGGCATTAAAGATTTTTAGGGCATTTATTGAACAGAGAGTGGTGTGATCAAGTCATTTTTGCAAGGAAAATAATGTAACAGTTCGGGTAGGCTGGACTGAAAGGAGAAAGTCAATTTGAAATAAGTAATAAACCTTTTGTCTCTGATTCTAGTAGTAATGAAAGCTCATTGTAGAAACTCCAAAAAATAAAAAGAAGCACAAAGGAAATATTCGCCTGCAATTTTATCTAGCCTTACACATTATTTACATTTTAATGTATCTGTTGCACTCATTTTTTGCTATGTATGCCAGGTAGTATTGTACATCGTCTACTTGTTCTGCTTCTTGATATATCAGGAACAATTATCTAGGCCATTCAAGTGAATGCAGACTCTGTTTTAAAAAGGCAAATTGTATTACTTTTGAGAACAAATAGTAAGTTTACAGTGCTGTCAAGTGGAGGTCCCGCTAAGCTTGCTTTAATAAATGTAAGAATTACTTGTAATTAGAATGCCAATTATTTGATTACAGTTAGTGCTGGCATAGCATATAATTTTTATAAGTAGGTTCAACATGCTACTCTATTATATTTCTTTCAGCGTTAGCACATCGATATTTTAAAAAACATTAGTGTGATATTAGTCCATAACCTTATTTTTGACCAGATCTTCAAGAATTCCAAGTCAGCATGTTCTAAATCAATGATGACTTTTCAGAATTAGTGAGTTTGTTTAGGAAAACAATTTTTCAACACTTCCCTGTTTTTTGTTTTTTTTTGTGTGTGTTTACTGGTCATGGCAGTATTCTGACTGTATTCTGACCAGTGTGTCTCTTTTGTGATGCCTTAGTTATTTGGAAGAATTATTCTGATATTCTACTGGGGTATTAGAGCATCCAATATAATAGTACAACTTAAACAAAAATTGTACTTAATCTTTTTTTTAAAAAAAATGTAGCTGCTAAGGGGCTCCAGAGGCTTTGATATTATGGATATCCTGGTATTTTCCAGTAAGATTTGTTTTCAAGGATTATAGGAACAATCACTTCACCATCCCTTGTTTGGTTATTAATCCCTTTAAATTCAGTTTTAATGCCCTACCCCATATGGATCGCCGTACTGCCTCAGTTGTATAAATTTATGTCCTTTCTGTCATGGACTTTCGACTAATGTAATGTTTCAGTGCTGCTTTCTCAGTTTATCTTGTCGGCAGCTTTCCCTGGACCCCCATCTGCTTTATAGCCCTGTGTCTCATAACCAGAATGTGGCTACACCGGGCTCTTGTGAATGACACTATAAACTGTGTTGTAATGGCTCATAGGATTAGATACAGGCTATTATACATCTAGCCTGGAGTGCTAATGTTTAAAATTAAGCATGGAATTTGTAAACTGTAATGAAATGGAAAGAAATGGCTTTCAGATGTATTTTGGCCCTGTGCTATGTATTCACAACCATAACATATCAGGGAATCTTATCCTTCTTCCTCTCATGATGCAAATGCTGTACTCTTCCTTAACTAGACTATTGAATTGTGTGTGTAAGTCTTAGTGTCCCTTAAGTATTATTAATGCCATAAAGCTGGGATTCTCTAATTATCAATATTTCTCCCTGCTTGAATTATTTGCTCTTTCTGGGCTGCCTTTGTGACTTTAGTACATTAGCGAATGACCCAATCTCAGACCTACAGCCTTTCTCCCCTAATAGAGGGTGCTTTTGTTTAAAGAGGTGGCAAGAATGCATTTAGAACATTTTCCTTAAGTGACAGGGCTGAGAAAATGAAGCCATTTCTATTTAAAAGGTCTCTGAAGGAGTCTGTAAATTGTTATGCAGGACAACCCTTTACACAAATTTAAAAAGAAGCACAACATATCTCAACATGGATGTATACCTCATATGAAGATAGAAAGCATATAAATTAATGATTGATTTGTTTCATCACATGAGGAATTTTCATTTTGCAAAGGGACCCACCACAAAATTCTTTAAATGGGGAGCACTTCTTAGGTCATGTAAGTTTTTACAGATTATTGCTTATTTGGCATCTACTGGGGACACAAGCTAAGAGAAAGTTAAGGTGTAGAAATTACTGCCTGTGGAAGATCTACCAATATGAGTCACCTTGTTTCTGAAATTAGAGTACAAGCCAAGGGGGGAAACAAGGTCATTAAATTTCTATGTCTTGAGGACTTACTATACATGTTATCTTATCTAATCATTGCATCAACTCTATAAATTATAAACTGGCTTCATAGATGAACAGACTAAAGCTTGCTCAGAGTTGCACAGCAAGTAAGTGGTGACACTGATTTAAATTCATTTGTCTTCAAGAACTGTAATCTTTATACATTATAAATTGATGGGGTTGCTTTAGAAAATTTCCATGTACATGCCTTTCTTTCAGACTCAGAACTAATATATAATATAAGGACACATGTATGAATAAATCTGATTATAAATTCTCAAGCTTCATTCAGTAAATGGCCCAAGGTTCTTTCCCTTGATGTTCATCCATTGAGATTCCAAGAACTTTCTTTAATAGAAAAGTACATCTGCTGTGACAGTGATTTAAAAAGGAAATTCCAAAGCCAAACAGATAAGATTTCTGAATTTGTCATTGCTTGCAATTATTTGTGTTGGAATTCTCTTTCATTAGGATGTCTGATTGGTATCATGTGCAAATTCAGGGTTTAGAGTTTCTTGGCAAGCCTAATTAAGGTGCATTTATTAAGACTATGTATTGTGGTAAAAGGAATGTGGACATTGGTGCCAAACAAAGTTGACTCTAATTCCTAATTTTCCAAGTCATTGTCTATAAAACATTAGTGAAATCACTTAACCTCTCTGGGCTTCAGTTTCCTCACTTGTTCATCATTTCTGTTACAAACAAAATAATAGGAGAGGGGTGGGGCGATATGGCAGACTAGAGGCATCTCCTTGCCTTCTACTTCTATGGGACAGGGAAAAGTGGATGTCAGCCACCTCTTGGGGCACAGAAACATCACTTTGGGCACAGTGAAGCAGCAGGAAACTTCAGGAGCCAAAGAGGTGGTATGGAGCTGAGAAAAACTGATGCAGAAGGCAGGTGCTTAGTAAGGATAGAGGTTGGTGGCTTGCCCTGAGAAGGCTGGAGATGGGAAAGGGCTATCTTGCAATATTTTGATTTTGGTCTGAGTTGCTTGTCAGAGCAGTGAGTAGACTTGAACAGCATCCAGAGGCGGGAGTTTAATGCTATTGGGGTGATATTCTCATCAGCTTGGCTGCTGGTAGGGCACAGCAATTGTGAGAGGAATGCTTATGCAGGTGGAACAGTCCATGGGGTCTTAGTGCACAGCTGGCTCAGGCACATCTGTTGAGGTTGATTGGCTGTACTTGGGGTGAGTTCAGCAGCCCCCAACCCCTCCAGAAGGTCCACTTTGTTGGCAGGGTATGCTTTTTTTTTTTTTTTATTAAATCATAGCTGTGTACATTAATGCAATCATGGGGTAGAATGTGCTGGTTTTATATACAATTTGAAATGTTTTCATCAAACTGGCTAACATAGCCTTCACAGCATTTTCTTAGTTATTGTGTTAAGACATTTATATTCTACATTTAGTAAATTTTACATGTACCCTTGTAAGATGCACCATAGTTGTGGTCGCACCAATTACACTCCCTCCACCCATCCTCTCCCCTCCCCTCCCCTACCTCTCCCCTTTCCCCTTCTTCTTGGGCTATAATTGGGTCATAGGTTTCATATGAAACCAATTTATAGCTTTCATATGAAAATTGTCACCCAGTTATAGCCCAAGAAGAAAGGTATGTTTTCTTATGTTCCTCCTAGAAAGTCCAGTGAGAGTTTGGGACCCCAGTCCTACAGGGACTAAATGCTGACAAAGTGAATGGGCCCAGATTGAGGGCAAAGAAGTAGGGAAGACAAAATCTAGTCTCCTTTGCAACTAGAGCGTGGCTACCAACCCACATGATATGCAGTAAATCCAGGGTGTGTTCTTTGTCTCCAAACATCACAGTGCCACCTGTTGTCCAGGTAACATATTGAAATACATATATATATATATATTCATTCTTTGTTGTTGTTTATTTAGTTTTTTTTTGTTTAGTTATATTGACATTTTTTCACTTTTACTTTTTTCAATAGCAAGGCCTCCTCCATTTTTGTTATGGTTTTTCAACCTCTTTTATTCATTCTTCCTTTTTTACTTCTCTTCCTTTTCTCTTTTGGTAGAGATTTTCTTATTTTCTCATCTTTCCCACATAAATTTCTCATACAACAGATATAATATTGTTATTTTTCTTATATAATTATATTCTTAAGTTTATATCGATTTTAATGATTTTTTTCATTTTATTCTCTTCTCCAAGGACTGGAGGGTCATGGACTTGCTCTTGTTGGGGAGTCACGGCATTGGTCTAGCTCAAGGAGGCCATGAGCTCATGGTCTTATGTGTCCTTCTATCTGTGGCTTTTGGAAAGAAGGTCTTGGTAGGTCCCTATTGTGACATACTGCTGATCTTTATCTATATTTGTCACAGGTGGGGTCTTGCTTTTTGCCCAGGCTAGAAAGGACCTCCTGGCTTTGAGGGACCTGCCCAGCCTGATCCCTAAAAGTCCTAGAGCTGCAGGTGGGGTTAAAGCACCCTGACAAACACTACCATTACTCCTGTCATTCTCTTTCTCTCTTATTGTCTTTTTTTTCACATAAGAATTCTACCAAACCTTTATTTTTATTTTTATTTTTTTTTATTGAATGGTAACTGTGTACATTAATGCACTTCTGGGGTACAGTGTGGTGTTTTCACACACAATCCGAGACACTTCCATCAAACTGGTTAACATAGCCTTCATGTAGCTTTTTTAGTTATTGTGTTAAAATGTTCATATTCTACTCATAGATTCACTTGTACCCTTGTAAGATGAACCACAGAAGTGAACCCTCAAATCCCTCACCCTCTCTTATTGTCTTTTTTCTCCTTTTCTTCAATAATTTACTTGCACCCCTTCCTTCTTTTTTGTTCCTATTTGTCTTTTTCTTTTCTTTCTCCCCTCCTCTCATTCTTTACCCATACCTTATTTTTGGCCTTATATCAAAAGGCCACTTCAACACCTATCCTCTGATATAAGGGAATTTAAAGTGAAGGAGGTAGTGAGAAGGAAAAAGTAGGGAAAGAAAGTAAACAAGAAGAAAACACACATGAGAAGAAACCAAAAGAAAAATTCTGGCAACATGACAAATCAGAATAGAGCAACTCCCCTAAGGGGTCATGAGGTAGCTACTACAGAAGATTCTATCTGTAAAAGAATTAACAAAAAATAACAGAAAGGTAATTTAAAATATGGATGGCAAAAGCAACAAAGGGAATTGATGAAAAAGTGAGAAGACTGAACCAAAAAAAAAATGGATTAGAGGTTAAATTCCTTAAACATATCAATAATGAATCTACAAGATACCAAAACCTATGAGATTCTGCAAAAGCAGTCGTCCTAAGAGAGAAATTAATTGCATTAGATGCCTACATCCAAAAAACAGAGAGCACATCAATAATCTAATGAATAATCTTAAGGAAATGGAAATGAAAGAGGATTCTAATCCCAAACCCAGCAGAAGAAAAGGAACAATCATATATAAATCATAAATAAATAAAATTGAAAACAAAAGAGTCATTCAGAACATTTATGAAGCAAAAAGTTGGTTCTTTGAAAATATAAGTGAAATCAAAAAACCTTTGGCCAGATTGAGTAGAAACAGACATGGAAAATCTCTAATAACTTCAAAGTGACAAAGGGAAAATAAGAAGAGACACCAGTGAGATACAAGAGATTATCTCTGACTCTACAAGAAATTCTACACCAAGAAATTTGACAATGTGGAGGAAATTAGCAAATACCTGGAATCACACAATCTTCCTAGACTTAACTAAGAAGAAATAGATTTCTTAAACAGACCAATGTTAAACAATGAGAGTGAAGAAACAATAAAAAAAAGATTCAAAAAAGAAAGAAAGAAAAAGCCCTGGAACAGATGGCTCACACCAGAATTCTATCAAAACTTCACTTCAGCCATGAGGTTGTAGCTATACTGTTGAAACTTTTCCAAAACATTGAGGAGGAAGGAAGCTTCTCTAACACGTTTTATGAAGCAAACATCACCCTGATACCAAACCCAGCAGAGGACCCAACTGAAAAGTTGAACTACAGACCAACTTCACTAATGAATATTGATGCAAAAATAATAAAATCAGAGCCAATGGATTACAGCTACACATTAAAAATTATACATCATGATCAAGTGCAATTCATTTTGAATACAAGGGCAGTGCTTGTGGCTCAAAGGAGTAGGGCACTGGCTCCATATGCTGGAGGTGGCGGGTTCAAACCCAGCCCCAGGCAAAAAAGAAAAAAACAAACAAATTGCATTTTGAATGCAAGATGGAATGCAAAGCTGGTTTAACATACACAAATCCATAAATGTAGCTCATCATATTAATAGAAGAGTAAACAAAGATCATATGATCCTCTCAATAGATACAGAACAGATATGTATTAAAATTCAGCATCTTTTTCTAACAGAAACATTTAAGAATATAGGTATAGGTATCACATATCTTAAAATTATTGAACCTATCCATGACAACACCACAGCTAATGTCATACTCAATGGAATAAAACTGAAAGCTTTTCATTTAGAACTGAAACTAGACAAGGGTATCCTCTATACCAGTACTATTCAACATAGTTCTTGAAGTTATAGCTATTGCAATCTGTAAAGACAAGGATATAAAGGGCCTCTGAATGGGGAGAAAGGAGGTCAAATTCTTATTATTTGCCAACAATATGATCTTATACGTAGAAAACTCCAGAGACTCAACTAAAAGACTCCTTAATGTGATCAAAAAATCCGGTAATGTCTCAGTGTCCATAAACCAGTAGTGTTTGTATATACCAGTAACAGCCATGTAGAGAAGCTAATCAAAGATACAAGTCCCTTCACAGTAGTTTCAAAGAAAATGAAATACCTAGGAATATAACAAAACTGGTAAAGTATCTCTACAAAGAGAATTATGAAACCCTAAGAAAAGAAATAGCATAAGACATCAAAAAATAGAAGAATGTACCATGCTTTTAGCTTGAAAGAATTAACATTTCAAAAATATCTATACTACCCCAAGCAATATATGGATTCAGTGTAATCCCCATTAAAATAGCAACATTATACACTGAAGGACTGGAATCTTTTGGGATTTTATTTTGTTTAATAGGGCTTCCTGCCTATTTGTATGGGCATATTTGTAGTATATGTTGAGTAAGGACCTTTGGCTTTGTTTGTGGGCGTTTGGATGGCAAACTAGATTCTGGATAGATACCTTGCTTATAGATATCTTTGGGCTGATTATTTTTTCAGTTGCTAGTTGTTCATAGGCTGTATCAATACTGTGCTAAATTTGTGGGCAGATTCCTTGTCTCTTTTTGATGAGAGAAGATGGAGGTCTTTGAAATCCTTTATCTTTCCCCATCCCTGTGGTCTTCTTAGCTGTGTGAATTGTATTGGCATGGCCAGTTCAATCTCTGAGACAGTACACAACACTTGTGAGTGAGAATTGACCTCACCCTGTATTATGGAGTCAGTAAATGCTGTAAAGGGCTGTGTAAATTGACTTCCTTGTTGTTAGATGGTGTTTTCCAGAAGGAACAAGCTGAATTGTTTTTGGGACCGGTAACCTTCTCTAGTCCTCAAGAGCATTACTCAAATATCTCAGGTAATGTGTAGATTCCTAGAACTTCCAGGTCTTTCCTTATTCTCTGCCACAAAGGAGGAAGGTGGAGGAGTGAGGCTGACCAGACCTGGATTAGTTGAGCTTGCATGCAAGCTTTGCAAAAGCTGGTAAGGTAGGTATTTCAGTAAGGTTAAAAAGTCTGCTCCCAGCTTCTGAGGAAGGCCACTAGGGAGGAGGGTGAAGTAGCCCCACCTAGCCAGAAAGGCTGCTTGTGGAGGTAGGGATATCTGAGATTCACAATATGGCTTCCCAGCCCTCAAACATCTCCCCAGCCTGCATGTCTGACCTACTAGTGTGCATCCTTATGAAATTCTGGCTTCCAAATTGGGCACTCCCAGTCCACTACAAGTCCTCAAGGGAAGAGGCATAGGCTTCACTCTCTGATGAAGAAGCTCAACAATTTCTTGGCAGAAATTGCTCTCCTGATTGAAATGGGTGGTTGAGGGGCTGCAGCTCTCAGTCTGAGTATCTGACAGCATTGTACCTGGTTGTCATAACTCCTAGTGGTGGGCTCGTCCTCACTGAAGGACCTATCCTAATTCATCAGGGCAGTTTTCCTACAGGGGGATTGAGTGCTCACCCAGATTGCTAAGTCTCAGAAGCCCTCATTATTTTTCCATCAGACCTGTTCATGAAGGCTCCTTTCCCACCTGAGTCCAGCTCCCAGACCTCCCCCATGCCTCCAGCAATCCACTCAAATCCAGGGGGCACAGGGTTTGTCTGGCTGACCTACTGGGGTGTGACTCTGAAATGCCAGGGGGAAGTTATCTCCCAAATTAGGCCCCCTAGGTCCACTCTAGGGACCCCAGAGGGGAAAGGCATGGGACCCATTATCTGCGGGAACCTCAGGTTGTAGCACACACATCCTGGGAGGAGGTGGTTGCTGGCCAAATTCTCCGCTTTATAACTGCTTTTCTGGTTATAATGTCATGGAGAGTTGGGAGGGAAGCACTGAATGGAGAAAAGCTGGCTCTCGTCTAGCATGACACTCTCCTCATTGGGAGCCCCACAAGGAATGTCTAAGCTCAGAGATGATGCAATTTCTCCACTATATTTTATGTTAGCAACTATGTCTGGGCTCTGGAGGGTGATAAAGCCTCAAAGAAACTTGGTAGCCTACTGGATACTGAGGGCTTGTGGCAGAGAGAGAAAGATCCACCTTTACACTTTCTCTGTGTTTGATCCCTGTTGATATATTTTTTCTTTTATTCCTTCCCTGCTTCTCAGCTTCCGTCTGTGAGGTCCCTAGCAGGAGCTGGCACCTCTCTCTATGATCTATACCTACTCTGCATATTTTCTCTTCTTTCCTTTATCTGAAATCCTATCTTCCCTAGGGGAGAGTCCAGCAAGTAATGTCTCTAGTCAGCCATCTTCCTACTCCCTCACTAAAAAGTCAAACCATGCATCCTGCATATTTTCAAAGTTTATTGCTATTGTAAATTATGTTTTGACTTGTTTCTAACTGATCAATATTAGCATGTAAGGAAGTTATATATTGTTAATTATTTAAGGACTGGCCATCTTACTTAACTATTTATTATTAGTTCTAAGGAATTTTAAGGCGATTTTCTGGGTACTCAGTAATATTTATAATAAATAAAACTTTTGTCTCTTCAAATATTTCTTTCTAGTTCATTGAAAAGTCTAGAATTTTTATAAAACTATTAAATTATAGTGGTGATATTATCCATTTTACCTCGGTTCTTATTGTTATGGTAATACTTCTAGAGTTTTGTGGTCAAGTATGATATTTTTATCATGTTAAGATAATATGTGCATGGATCTTATTTACTAAGAGTTGTTTTTATTTAGGAAGGGCTGTTGAAATTTATTAAATGTTTTCTCCCCTTTGACTTATGGATAGAATAAAATACATATTCATACATAAGTAAAATGTTATTTTGTTAGTAAAAAGTATATAAATTTTAAACCATCTATGAATTCTTGGGTAAAAACAAACCTGGTAATAATTACCACTCTTTTATAACATTTTTAAATTTAATTAGTATTTTACTTAGTAGATTTGCACTTATAATGATAAATGAGTTTGAACTGTCAGTTTTCTTGGGCTTTCACTTGATAATAATTTGGGTATCTACTACATTTTAGTTACTATGCTAGATATTGGTGCTCCTTTTGTTACACTGCAAGCCACAAACCTCTCGTGTATTAGTGAATTTGAAAACATAACATAGTATTGGAGTTCGGAAAACTTTAGTGCGTTAGAACTTATTTTTTTCAGTCAGACCTATTGCTGAAATTAGCAAAGCTGTAGCTTTGCTTTTTCATTTGTTTTTGAGACATAGTCTCATTCTTTTACCTGGGCTAGAGTGCAGTGACATCATCATAGCTCACTTGAACTTCAGACTCCTGGGCTCAAATAATCCTTCTGCCTTAGCCTCCTGATTAGCAGGAACTACAAGCGTATGCCACCATGCCCACAAATTATTTCATTTTTGAGAGAGACTTTCCAGTTTACTCAGTCTGGTCTTGACCTCCTGGCCAAGTGATCCTGGTCTCCCAAATTGCTAAGATTACAGGGGTAAGCCACTATGCCTGCTGTATGAGTTAGAACATTTTATATCATTTCAATTATTTTTAACAACTTAAACAGGAATTATCTATTTTCTTAATATCTGAAATAACATACCTGAAAAGTTACCAAGTGTTATTTAAAGAAATGTTTAGCCCTTAAAAATGTTTTCACATTCTTTTCTATAATTAATTTTTGATGTTACATAAAAATTTGGTAGTTCATATTTTCTTGAAAATCAGGTATATTTTGAGAATTATTATAATAATGCAGATTTCTCCATGTAGAAGTGATTATTAGGGGTGGGGAAAAAGACAATTGTCCCCAATGATATGACTAGTATTTTTCCTCTTTCTTTCTTGTTTACTTATATTTTCTGTATTTCATACATGACCATTTTATTTTATTTTGTTTCTTAATAATAAGAGAGAACAGGTGTTTTTGTTATGGGAATACATTTTGTAATACTTAAATCGGGTATTTTAGGGTGCCCATCACCCAAGTATTGTTCATTGTACATGACAGGTAAGTTTTTTTCCACTGACTCTCCTCTCCTCTGCTCTCCTCTACTCTTCTCTCTTCTCCTCTCTTCTTGATTTACAATGACTTTTACATCTCTTTTGCCTCTGTGTGCCCATTGATTAGCTCCCAATTATTAGAGAGTACAGGTGGTATTTGTTTTTCCATTCCTGAGATACTTCACTTAGAATAATGGTCTCAAGTTCCATTCAACTTGGTGCAAAAGACATTATTTCATTCCTTTTTATGGCTGAGTAGTACTCCACGGTGTGTTAACTCACTCATAAATTCATGGCCAGTTAGGTTTATTTCACATCTTTGTGATTGTGCATTGTACTGCAACAAACATTTAAGTGCAGGTTCTTTTTGATAAAAATGACATATTTTCCTTTGGGTAGATATCCAGCAGTGGGATTGCTAGTTGAGTGGTAAGTCTACATTTATTTCTTTGAGGAATCTCCATATGGTTTTCCATAGAGGTACTAATTTGCAGTCCTACCAACAGTGTATAATTTTTCCTTTCTGCATCCATGCCAGCATATATTCTTTTTTGGACTTTCAAATAATGGGTATTCTGACAGGGGTAAGGTGATCTCACTATAGTTTTAATTTGCATTTCCATGATGATTAGTGATATTGGACATTTCTTCCTGTTGGCTATTTATTTATCTTTGTTCAGAAAACTTCTGTTTATGTCCTTTGCCCACTTTTTAATAATGTTGTTCATTTTTTTTTTCTTATTAATTCATTTGAGTTCTTTGCAGATTCTATCAGTTTTTTGCTGATAATATGATCTTGTATCTACAACATCCCAAAGAGTCCAGCAACAGACTCCAAGAATTAATACATAAATTCAGCAAAGTCACAGGTTACAAAATCGTTGTACATACATCAGTAGCATTTCTATATACTAATAACAGCCAAGATGAGATTTAAATCAAAGAGTCAATACCATTTATAATAGTTATAAAGAACATAAAATGCTTAGGAATATGATTAACCTGGGATGTGAAAGATCTCTATAAGGAGAACTATAAAACACTGATGAAAGAAATTTTAGGTGACTCAAACAAATAGAAAAACATATCATGCTCATGGATTGGTAGGATAAACATTGTTAAAATGTTCATACTGCTCAAAGTGATTTATGCGTTTAATGCAATCCCTAACAAAATATCAAACTCATATTTCACAGTTCAAAAACAAAGTAATTCAATGCTTTATTTGGGACCAAAAAGAGCCTAAATAGCCAAAGCAATCTTAAGAAAAAGAATAACTCTGGAGGCACTGCATTACCAAACTTCAAATTATACTATCAGGGCATAATAACCCAAACAGCATGGTACTGAAATAAAAATAGAGACATGGACCAAGGGAACAGAATAGAGAACACAGATATAAAAACATCCACCTACAACAAACTGATCTGCCACAAAGCAGACAATAAGAAGAAAGCCCTATTTAATAATCGTGCTTGGCAAATTAGATAGTCACATGCAGAAGAATGAAATAAGACCCCTACTTTTTCAACAGTCACAAAAATTAATTCGAGATAGGTAAAAGACTTAAATGTGAGGCACAGAACCATAACAATTCTAGGAGGAAACAGAGGGAAGACTCTTCTAGACATCAGCATAGGCAAACAATTTGTGAACAATGTACATGCAACAACAACAGAAATAAATAAATGAAACTGTATTAATTTAAAAGCCTTGTGCAAAGCAAGGGAAATAATCAACAAAATAAACAGACAACATACATCATGGGAGAAAATATGCATGTAAAAACTTTTAAAATTAGAAAAAGAAAAATAATCATTAAAAATGTGAATTAGGGCTCAAAAGCACATTGAAGAGGTCAGATATTTTATTCATTCAAACAGACTATGAGGTTTAAGAATACTGGCTAGCAAGATAACTTTAAATATAGCAGCAATCAGATTTATTTGAGAGAAAAAAATAAATACGGAAGCATATTCTGTGAAATTATGCCATGCATTCTGATTTGATATATAAAACACTGAACACTTGACATTTATTATGATTTTTTCAAGGAAAGCTAGAATAAATAAAATGCCATTGAGTGTAGTAAGTCAAGATAAAACATTTCACTTTCAGTCTGACCTAGAAAGACTACTGTGGCAAACCAGTGTTTTTAAGTCCTGGGAAGGCCAAGAAGGTCAAACAATATAGGAGCACCAGGATGGTGTGCTCTTGTTACATATAGTCATACTATAGAATCAAGTATTCATTTTGGATAACTACATATTGGATTATAGAACAAGCACAGAGACTTAAAAGAACTTGGGGAATTGTAATGTACTTTGTTTGCATTTTTTAAAACTACACGCCCACACCAACCTTATGGGTGTCACCTTAAAAAGAGAAAACAGGATCTTAAATAGGTTAAATAACTGGCTCAAGGTCATACAACTAGTAATTGGCAGAGTCAAGTCCTGAAGCTAGCCTGCCTGACTCTAGTGTCCGAGCACATTAATCTCCAGATTTCCACTGGTGTGGACAGTGCTCAGGGTAACGTGGGTGGAAATTGCTAATGTGGCAGATCTACCCAGCATATTTTCCTTCTATATACTGGCAGTCTCAAATTAGTGTGTGTAGGGGGACAACTCTTCCTCTCTTTAACAGGATGGATCTTCCCAGTAACTTCTTTTCTCCTCCCCATTGGCAACTGCCTCACTGATAGAACTTAGGCAGCTACAAAGCCCTACTAGCAGAGACCAAAAGAAGGTATATGTAGAGAAGTAGTTGTTAGAGAGTATTAGAGGAGATGAATAAATGATTTTCAAAAATATTACCCTAACTCTGTCCTCTGAGTGGCTGTTTAGAGCACTCACTACCAGCCATAGCCCTCTGGAGACTCCTGCTCCAAGATAGGAAAGGCTTAGCTAAGGTAGTCAGGGATCCGTATGAGCATTGTAGAATACACATCAGCTATCTATACTGATCAATTTGCAACTTGCTCTATAAATATGAGAAGAAAATGAAAAATTCAGTAAACATATGGACAGAATCCAGTTTGCTAGAGCGTGATTCAATTGAATAATCAGAACATTTAGTCTCACTATAATAGAGTTAATATAGAAAATAGGAAATAACTTTGAGAAAATTATGATCCAATTTCTTTGTGATATTTGAGATATTCTCCTGATAAATAAGAGCAAGCTGCTATGACAAAGAGGGATTGGAGCATAAAAATTGCCTTCTCTGGCTCTCTACCTATCCTTTGCTTAACTTAAAATCAGTACTTCATTTGTATTATTCCTAGTACTTAATTTTTTATTTATCTTTCTTCTACCTCCTTCCCATATTCTAGTAAAATACACTTCCATGAAAATAGAGATAAGATTGATTTTATTCAATATTTTATCCCCACCTTAATTTTATGTTGCAGTGTTAGATACAGAGTAAGTAATCAGCAAATATCTACTGGATGAATTAGAATTTTAAAAGCCGATTACTGATATAAAAATAACCAAAATAATTCAAAAGAGGTGGCAAATAGAAGAAAGGACACTGCTGAAACACAAAGTACTGAATTATAGTAAAACAACTTTCCCCATAAAATTAGGGTGTGGATAAAACAGAACAGATAGGATAGTTCTGAAAATTATAGGTTTTAAACAACTTGTCAGTTTATGGGAAGGTAAAAGATAATGTTTAAAATTTGCTATTGACAAAAAGATGTAGGTTAAAATGAGTTATTTTAAATGGAAAGGGAAACTCAGAAGCCATGAAATAAGGGATCGTTATTTTTGGCTCCCTAAAAATCAAAACTTCCATATGACTAAAATAATATAATCAACAGAAGTAAAAATGAAGTGCTTGAAAACTAGAAAAGCATATTTTCAACATATAAGATAAATAAAAGGTCAACTTCCTTAATTAATAAAAGTCCTTTTTACTCATTAAGAAAATGATGAGCAATTTAATATAAAATGGAAGAAGATACAGTTTACCAAAAGAGGAAAGAAAAATGACCAATAAATATGGAGAATGCCAAAAATAAGTGTAAACATTTTCAGAGAGGGAAAACTGTATTAACATTGTAATAATATATGCCAATAACAAAGATGAGTACAAGTCACATTTGAGCACCTCTTGTAATTGCAGAAGCAAAACATAACTTAAATATTGTAATTTGATACAATTTTGCCTTTCTTAAAATGTGTATACATTTTTGGCATCTTCTGTATATGTATAATTATATGTATAATACCAATTTCATTCATGATCAAATAACTAAATATGAAAAATGATATTTCAGTTTTCATTACATCACCAAAAATAAAAATGTTAACTGAAGCCCAATGCTGATAAAGATGTTGGGAAATGAGAAATGTGTATATTGTTGATTAGAGTGTCAAGTAACTCAAATTTTCTGGAAACAAGTTTACAATACCTACAAAATTTCAACTATTTAAACATTTTGATCCAGAAATTTCTTTTTTTTTTTCTTTTTGCAGTTTTTGGCCGGGGCTGGGTTTGAACCTGCCACCTCTGGCATATGAAGCTGATCCTCTACTCCTTTGAGGCACAGGCGCCACCCCAGAAATTTCATTTTTATCAATTTACTTTAGGAAATATTCTCACAAATGTTAACCTAGATATTCCTTGTAGTATTTGTGTGCACATGTGTGTATGAGTGCTTGTGCATGCATGAAAGCACATATTAACAAAAACCAAAAACAGCCTAAGTGTTGATCATTAGAGAACTGGTTAAATAGATTATGATCAATTCAGGTAGTGAAATACTATGTATTTCTGGATGTATATATATGGAAGGGCTCTGATATGCATTATTAATTGAAAAAGGCAAGCACAATTTAGTAATGTCTATTATAAAAAACTGTTAACCCTTGAAGAACTTGTGTGCCAAGAATGCCAACTTTTGGTAGTTGAAAATCCAGGTATGACTTCAGACTCCCCCCAGATTTTATTGATAACATAAAGACTCAATTAACACATACAGCAGTATCTATACATATTTTATGCATTCATAGCATACCTAACTTTTTCTTATTTTTTGATATTTCTAGGCTACATGATTTTTTTCAAACTGTCACAAATCTCCAAGAGAATTTCCAGTGTATTTATTGAAAAAAATCTTCCCAAAGAAGGCTTGTGTAGTTTAAACCAATGTTGTTTAAGGATCAACTCTATGTGTAAAGACATATATATGTGAACATATATATTTTTTCTTGAAGGAATTGCAAGAAATTGCAGTTACTATTTGCAAAATTGGATAAGGGAGATGTTAATTTTTCACTGGGTGCCGTTCAATATTACTTGGTTTTCAAAATATATATTATGTATGCTTTTGAAATAATAATATGAGTTTGAAGTGGGGGAGATTGTAAGATTCTTTCTTATTTTACTTTTTTTTAAAATTTCTATGTACTTTCAAAAAGCCTGTTATATTAAAAAATAATTTATTACTAGAGTGAACATATAATATGGTATTCTAATACAAAAAGGATTATAAAAGAACAAAGTATTTTTATGGTTTCATGTCTTAAGTTTAAATCTTTAATCCAGTGAGAGTCTAACTTAGTTAATGGTGAAAGGTGTGGGTCCAGTTTCAGTC
>NW_003852505.1:6391442-6397027 GCF_000181295.1 Otolemur garnettii | reverse complement strand
ACCAAAAATCACATTACAACAAAGATATTTGTATCAGAATGTTTATTGCAGCCCAATTCATAATTGCCAGGTCATGGAAGAAGCCCAAGTGCCCATTGATCCACAAATGGATCAATAAACTGTGGTATATGTACACCATGGAATACCATGCAGCCATAAAGAAAGATGGAGATTTTACGCCCTTCATGTTCACATGGGTGGAGCTGGAAAATGTTCCTCTGAACAAAGTATCACAAGAATGGAAGAAAAAGTATCCAATGTACACACCCCTATTATGAAACTAATTTATACCTTTTATATGAAAGCTATAACCTAATAACAGCCTAAGAATATGGGAAGGGGGGAAGGAGGGGGAGGGGGGAATGGGTGGAGGGAGGGAGATTTGAGGGATCACTTCTGAGGTTTATCTTACAAGAGTACAAGTGAATCTTTCTAAGAGTAGAATGTGAATATTTTAAAATAATAACTAAGAAAATGACATGAAGGCTATGTTAACCAGTTTTATGGAAGTGTTTTGGATTGTGTGTGAAAACCCCACACTGTACCCCAGAAGTGCATTAATGTACACAGTTACCATTCAATAAAAAAAGGAAAAAAAATTGAAGAAAAAGCCAACTAATTGTGGAGAAGATAAATTTTTCAACCAGTTGTCAAAACATCCTATAAAATAATGTAATTAAGCTATGTTACTGTCATAGCAATGGCCAGGTAGATCAATGCAATTGAATATAGGGTCCAGAAGCTAATATACATCTATTTCCATGTCTATTCATATAATAATGCACTAATCTGTTATATATTGAAGCATTTGAAAAGAGTGGATTATTCTGTAAAGGTTCAGGGACAATTAGATATCAATGTGTAAAAATTATTATCTGCCTACGGTTTATACAAGAGGATGTTCCAAAAGATTAAATATTTAAATAAAGGTATTAGAAGAGGAAATAAGTGAATGTTTACATAATTTTGAGGGTAGATAAAGATTTTTGTTTGTATGATATCAAAACAAGAAAAATATGAAAGAAATTATTTAAATAAAGTCATATCACGACAACTACATGATTTTTTTTTTTTTTTTGGCATAGCAGACAAAAGTATTTACTAGGGAAAGGACACCCTGTTCGGTAAGTGGTGCTGGGTAAATTGGATACTCTTATGCTGAAGAATAAAACTGGATCCCTATTGCTCATTATATACAAAAGTTAATTTAGGATGGATTAAAGACTTAAATGTAAGTCCTCAAACCAAAAAAATTATGGAAGCAAACCTAGGAAAACTCTTCCATAGATTGGCGTAGGCAAATAATTTATGGCTAAGACCTCAAAAGCAAATGCAACCAAAAAAAAAAAAAAAGAAAGAAATGAGACTTAATTAAACTAAAAGTTTTCTACACAGCTAAAGAAATAATCTACTGAGTAATTAGACAACCTATAGAATGGGAGAAAATATTTGCAGACTATGCATCTGGAAAAGGACTAGTAACTTACAAGTAACTTAAAGAACTAAGCAAGAAAACAACAACAACAAATAACCCCATTAAATAGTAGGCAAACAACATGAATAGATATTTTTCTAAATGGATAAAAGACATGAACATATGCATAATATCACTAGTACTCAGATAAATGCAAATTAAAACGATAATGACACACTATTTTATTCCAGTTGGAATGACCTTTATTAAAAAGTCAAAAACACAATGGATGCTGACACAGATGTCATGAAAAGGGAATGCTTATATACTGTTGATGGGAATGTAAATTAGTACAACTTCTACGGAAAACAATATGGAAACTTCTCAAAGAACTAAAAGTAGATCTACCACTTGATCCAGTAATCCCACTACTGGGTATGCACCTATGGGAATAAAGTCATTATATCAAAAATAAACCTGCATTTGTAGGTTTACCATAGCACAATTTACAATAGCAAAGATATGGAATCAACTTTAGTGTTTATCAACTGATGATTGGATGAAGAAAATATGGTATATATACACCATGGAATGCTGCTCAGCCATAAAAAGCAATGTAATAATATTGTTTGCAACAACTCAGATGTAACTGGAGGCCATTATCTCAAGTAAAGTAACTTAAGAATGGGAAGTAAAATACTGTGTGTTTTCAGTTATAAGTTGGAGAGAAGCTATGGGTATGCATAATCATACATAGTGGAATAATTGATAATGGAGGCGCCAAAGTTTGGAAAATAGAAAGGAGTAACAAATGAAAAATTACCTATTGGGTACAATGTACACTTATTGGGTAATGGGTACATTAAAAGTCCACACTTCACCACTATTCACTATATCCATATAAAATAATTGTACTTATAACTCCTAAATCTATGAAAGTAAAAAGATGCAAAGAAAGATAAATGATTAGAACCAGTATTAAAACAAACATACACACCTACACATACTTTTTTTTTTTGTATCAAAGGACACCATACAAATGATGAAAGAGAAACAAATTGGGTAATCTATTTGCAACATTTATAATAGAAAAATAATATTCTTATTGAAGAACTATTGCGAATTGTGTTAGGTATAACTCTTTGAGCTATAATTGATAAAAACCAACAAATAGAAAAAAGAAGACTGTTATAACAGAAAAATGGGCAACAGAAAAAACAAGAAATTAAGGCCAATAATCATAGGAAAAGATAATAGATAATTGACAGTACAGTGGCTAAAAAGGATCAGGGAGATTTATAGTGTTAATGTGTAAGTGTGTCAATGCTATATTGTTGAGAGGAAATAAAAGCTATGAAGGTATGAATATTATGTTTTCACTTGTGTGAAGCAGTAAAGATATAAATAAATATATTTATATGTGCATACAAAAACCTGGAATGATATATTTTTAACCTGCCCTGTTCAATATGGCAGTTACTAGCCACATGGCTACTGAGCAACTTGAGGACTAGTCCTAGTTGAGATGTGTTGTGAGTATGAAGTACACACTGGATTTTGAAGACTTAATGCAAAAAGTTAAATATTTCTTTAATAACTTTTATATTGGCAAAATGTTAAAATGATAATATTGTGTATATATTGGATTAAATAAAATATATTTTTAAGTTTACTCCTCCCCTATTCTCCTTATTTCACTGGGCTACCAGAAAATTTAGTTACATATATTCTTTCATTATATTTCTTTTGGACAGTGTTGCTATAAACAATTAAAAATTGTTATCTCGGGCAGCGCCTGTGGCTCAAAGGGGTAGGGCACTGGCCCCATATGCCGGAGGTGGTGGGTTCAAACACAGCCCTGGCCAAAAACTGAAAAAAAAAAAATTGTTATCTCCCAGTTTGATGAGAGTATTTCAAATTGTATATGAAAACACCACAATGTACCCTGTGATTGCATTAATGTACACAGCTACAATTTAATAAAAAAAAGAAAACAAAAATTGTTATCTCTGAGGTAGTGGGATTATGAAGAGAAACTTTAGCTTTCTACTTTATACATTTCTATACCTAGCACGTATTATTTACATGAAGGTGAATAAGTATACTGTACTTTGTATCAAGAAAATATATGCATGTTTTTATTTTAAAACAATTAAGCCATATGACTGGCTTTTTGCCTTGCAATAATCAAGTTCACAGTATCCTTTCTTTTATTTTTTTTTTTTGTAGAGACAGAGTCTCACTTTTTCGCCCTCAGTAGAGTGCAGTGGAGTCACAGCTCACAGTAACCTCCAACTCCTGGGCTTAGGCGATTCTTCTGCCTCAGCCTCCCAAGTAGCTGGGACTACAGGTGCCCACCACAACGCCTGGCTATTTTTTGTTGCAGTTTGGCTGGGGCTGGGTTTGAACCCGCCACCCTCGGTATATGGGGCTGGTGCCCTACTCACTGAGCCACAGGCGCCTCCCACAGTGTCCTTTCTTGTTAACAGGTATTGACCAGGGAATGAATTTTCCAGCTTATTCATCAGGCTTCTTTACAAATTGCTTATTTCTCCTTCCTTAACTAAATTCACACTCCAAGAAAGGAGATTTTTAAATTTTTTTTATTTAAGAAAGGGGATTTTTGATGAGGGTTTTCAGGTAAATTTGATACAGTCTGAAGGTAATTCCAAAGAGAAACTCCAAGAGTGTTTTGAGCCATAGCACAAATCTTATCCAGGAGGAACAGATATGGATAGGACACTTGGGTGGGTAGATAAGAGTAAACAGGATGCCAGGCATATGGAGATCAAGAGTGGTTCAAAGAGAGAGATACTGAAAGTCCAGGCCAGATGTGGTTTTCTAGCTTTTACTAGAGCATGACACCTGTTGGAGAAAGGAAATGCAGGTGTCACATTGAGGCTTGAGTGGCACTGTTATTTATTTGACAAGAGAGGAGCTATTAGACATCCTAAACTAGACAGGCCTGGGAAATCATAAAAGGCAAGAAGGAACAGGTAGGTGCAAGCAGTTGATGGAGTTCAACTATAGGAAGAATCAAAAGCATCTATAATATAGGGTTAAAGTAGATCATAAATGACTAGAAATCATGAAATAGCAATTAGAGAACGCATCTGTGCAACAGTGAATCAAGTATCTAGAGCCTAGGCTGATAAGTCTGAGCAGGCAAAGTTGAGCTTCCAGGTTTAGGTAAGAAGCATGGACAATAGATCTGTGATTTAACCAATAGTACACCTCCTGCCAAGGAAGAGTTCCTAGACTCAGAATGTGAGTTTATAGTGTTAGCCTTCAAGTAGGGGTATTTGGCACGATCATGTAAACAAAGGGTCAGCAGTTAGTAGTTCTGATTTGGGAAAGGGACTGATGTGAAATTTTTGTGGACTACTTTGGGAAGATATTCTGGGGGTGAGCATAAGGTAGTAGGGTCAGGATCAAGTCTCAATGTATCACCCACCCTCAGTTCCCATTTAGTTATCTAAGTAAGAATTTTAAGCCAATGAATCAAGAGAAAAATGAACCAGCATAGTGTCCTTTGGAATGACAGTCATCAATGACAGTGGATTCTTAGAATGTCACCAGAAATTCATGGGGAAAGAGCATTTGAAGAATGTGCTTCAAAGGTAGTCAGCTCTTATAATTAATAAGAATTGCAAATTTAGTTTCTCTTCCAGTTTTGCCAGTATGATCTAATTGGGAGATACTTATTATTGGGTGAATTTTATGTTTTTTTCATGTTAGCCAACTTAAAATAGGTATTCTAATAGGCTTCATCTTTATGGCAGATGTTATGCTTCTGTCCCAAACTGTTCTCAAGAAAAGAAACCCAGTTAAGAAATTATGGTACATTAAGATAGAGTACTATTTAGTCCTTAAAATGATCTTGCAGAAGACTAATGATGTTCAATGGTAAATGACAATCATGATATGATAAAAAAAAGACCCCCGTTAGTTCTAATTTCATAAAAATATGTTTAGTACATATGGAAAGACCAGAAGGAAAAACACTAGTGGTTTTCTCTGAGTGGTTGAATTGGGAGATATTTTCATTTTCTTTTAGACGGAGCCTCAAGCTATCCCTCTGGGTAGAGTGCCATGGTATCACAGCTCACAGCAACCTCCAACTCCTGGGCTCAAGCGAGTCTCCTGCCTCAGCCTCCCAAGTAGCTGGGAC
>NW_003852505.1:6366245-6390226 GCF_000181295.1 Otolemur garnettii | reverse complement strand
GAAAATGAAAGAGTTTGAGAATCACTAGGTTAAATGATCTCCAAAGCCGTGTTTCCTGGAAAATAAGACCTACCCCCAAAATAAGCCCTAACAGGATTTCTATGCATTTGTTAAATATAAGCTCTACCCTGATAATAAGACCTAGGGATGCACATGGCTTTGCAGCATATCTGCATAGCCATGCCCTGCATTTCGGCGGAGCAGTAAGGAAGACTGGAATACCCTTTATCTGCCACAGCTCCTTTCTCCCAGCCGGTCGCACTTGCGCAAGTGCGTGTGTGGTAACCATGGTCACAGGCATCCAATTGTGCATGTGCAAATGGCTAGGGGAAAGGAGTTCATGCATCACTAGTGCCGGCCCCACCAACAAGGTCAGCTCCCTGTCAGGTTCCAGAAGAAGATGACTTAACTGTATTTGAATAAATACAGATTGTTATATTGTACTTAATAAAAATAAGACATCCCCTGAAAATAAGCCCTAGTGTGTCTTCTTGAGAAAAAATAACTATAAGACAGTGTCTTATTTTTGGGGAAACGTAGTATTTCTAGTTTTATCCTGCTTTGACATATTCTACCATTTAGACTTTTTATAAATTTCCTGAAAACTTCTACTGTTGGTCCAAATTTGTGGAGGTTTATTCTGACTTTTGGATAATATTCTTAGTGCCAGGAAATAGTTCCTTCTTACTCTGCCTACCTATCAAACTATATTTGGTGTTGCTGACAGACACAGGGCTGTGCAGTCTGTAGAATGGATTAGCCTGATTCTGTATGCAACTAAAAATTGAGGCAGAGTTTTTGATGGTCAAGGGCTCTTTGAAGCCTGTCACAATATTTTGAGGCAATTGGAAGATGATGTCTCTAATGACCTGTGCCTAGACAGGGACTTGAGAGGGAGAGGCAAAGCTATTATTTCTTAGTTTTATTATTTTTAATTTCAGGTTATGTAAGGGTCCAAACAACCAGGTCACAATATTTGAATTTGTTAGGTAGAGTCCATCTTGTAGTTGTGTCCCGCATCCCAAAGGTGTACCATATACTCCTACATTGTGTCCATTAAGTGGGAGCATACCAGTCCTCTCCTATCCTCTCGTCCCCCTCCCTCGTCCCTCCTCCCCTCAACTTGAATTGAATTTTACTCCTGTTTGGGTGTGTATTAGACCATCTACTGGTTTCAAATTAGAATTGAGTACATTGGATATTTGCTTTTCCATTCTTGTGCTACTTTATAAAGAAGAATGTGTTTCATATTCATCCAGGTTAATATAAAAAAATGTAAAATTTTCAATATTAAGCTCTGGGGTGGGGCGGAGAGAGAGAGGGAAAGAATATGCCCCTTTGCAACTCTCCATTTTGGGTACCTTATGCGGCTGTATGCCTTGCTGCCTTGCTGGTGATGGAGAGGGAAACTGAATAATGAGGTACTCGGCAAGAGAAAAGCAACTGCAGCATCCAGTTCACATCCTTTCTCAAGAGTTCTCAAGACAGTGGGTGGGACTCCTGCGCTTCAAAAGGCAGACAAAGGTGACAGCACAGCTACTGATTAGAGGGTTGGCTGTAGGGTTGACATCAGAAGACAGAACTAATTTTCACTGTTAACCTAAGGGCATTTTTTTTTTTTAAACTCAACCTACCGAAAATGAGGAAGGTAGTAAATTTTTCTCTTGAACACTTCCTATTTACATACATTTTCTCCAACACGGCACCCTGTTTTTCCTCTCCCCAAATCCTAGGTATCCCCATATTTTCCAGTTCTCATTTTATTCCTTTGATTACAAAGTACAATTGCTGATAAATTTATTCTTATTAAGTTACAAGTGACTGATTATATGTTTGCTCCCTAGCCCCTGGCCAAATAATAAAAAAGGCAGATAATACCCTTCATCCACAGGAATAAATCTATAGTGGTAGAATTTTAGGTAGCATTGAGTGCATGAAGTGGGTTTCTCAGGGAAGGACTCAGCCTGGTACCTCATCCTACTTAGTCAAGAGAGCTCTAAGTCCTATTCCTTAGGTAGCCAGCTAATCACAGATTTGAACCTTTTCTTGACTTCATAAATATGTGTTTGTTGTGATAATTAGGAAATGTGTAAAAGTGTAAAAATTGGGTACTCATTAGGCTTGGTGCTGTGACAACCTCCTGAGGAGGGTAGCTAAAGGAATTGTTATGGAAAAGCAGCCTCTTTCCTTAAGTGAAAAGGGAGAGAAAAGAAACCAACCAAACTGTGAAAGAAATGAAAGGGACCAGAGGAATTACATTAGGGAGTTACCAGGAAAATTGCATGCAGTCTATTGCCACTGTTTTGAATGGTAGTCAAGATTTATCAAAGGTATTTAATTTTAGCATAGAAGAGAAGAAAACATAGTTTAAAAATAAACTAGAGATTTATAAAAAGGGCCAGAGAACCCAGTTTAATCTCAGACACAAAGACAAATTTCCAAAGTTGGATAGGCTGAGAGTACTGGGGAACAAGCCTGAGCACCACCATTTATGAATTGTTAGGTCTGATTACTAGTCAGTAACATTTTCTAAGGTCTCATATTGGGGTAGATGATGGTGGGAGTGGATAGTTTATACAGTAGATACGGAAAATATTTCATACTCACCACTATGGTATAACTTACATAGAAAAATTATTTTCTCCTTTCCTCATCCCCTAAGACAAATTCAGACACCTAAAGAGCAATAGTTGTGAAATTAATTGGAGCTGAGTGGATTTAATTCTGAGAGGCGTTCAATAGAAAGGAGGTGTCTTTTGTGACATACAATGGAGTAGTGCTTTCCAAAGGAAGCAGTACATCAAGGTTATCTGGAGTACTTTCCAAGAATACAGATACCTACGTTCCACTTTAGAGGCTGTGATTCAGTGGTCTGGAGATGGGATTATTAATGGTTTGAAGATACGACCAGAAGTGGGGAGCACTGAATTGGGGAAGGGGAGAAAGTTATCTGAAAGAGGAATCAACCACCAAAGGAAATTAGAAAACCACGGGCAGAGAAGTGTGGACAGATGGACCAGTTATTCACTCAGCAAACACTTTCTTAATGCTTAGAATAGAGGTAGGTATGGAACACTCTTGGCCCTATCCTTAAAAGTGCTCCCAGTCTGCATCAATGGTTCCATGCCCTCACTGTGCATTATAATCATCGGGGACACATTTCACACCTAAAATGCCAGGGCCTTTTGCCAGAATTTTAATTGTAACAGGAGAGAGTGAGATCCGAGCACTAGTGGCTTTTATAGTTGCTTAGGTGACTTTAAAGTACAGCCAGGATTGAGAACTTCTGTGCTAGAGCAGTTAGACAAGTTGATATGTACACAATCCAGTGGGGTTCATGCTACCAGGGTCCTGCCTAAGCATCTTCCTGTTTTGAGGTACCCAGAATATAAAGAAAAAAAAATGAAGAAATGTCGAAACAGGGATACAAACCTTTGATTTATACTTAACAAATGAATCCTTTTAACATACACAAAGAATATAATGTAATATAATTGTGGTATTCATAACATAATTACACAGAGTTTGTAACATTGTTATTTCATAGTACACCACAGACAGTTTAGTCTGGTAATAGGATACTATTTAAAGTTGTATGATGATTTCTCTCTTCTCCAATTCTGCTGCATATCTCTGTGACTATGTATTATAACACTTGAAGCCCCTCTAGGTGCTGTGAGCATGGGAGAAGTGCATTTGACCCAGTTTATGAGGGTAAAGAAAGGCTTCTTAGAATTAGTGCTAATTTTGTTTCTGTGCAGGTTTGGTAATTATACACTGTGAAATTATGTTGTCAAACTATATAATGGGCAAACTTTTATGAGACTTTTCCAGTGCAAGGGAGAGTGGGCTACCTTAGAATGTCCCTGAGGTGAATAGTGATGGGAGGGAATCCGGAGGATAAGACCTTTGGGCTCATGGACGCCAGTCTCTACGGCCTTCCTTGTCAGCTTGGAGTTAGATCATGGCCTTCAAGCTGGAACTGAGGGAAATATTGTGTATGAGTGAGACAAGTTTGGAAAAGGTTAGAGTTTTTCATTTTTATTTCTTTTTTGGTTTGGGTTTTAATTCTTAAGCGAGGTGACGCACTACCCCCCGGGGACTGAAAGTGACTCTGAAAATGAATGAAAGAAAAAAACAACTTGAGGGAGAAGCAAAAACTCAGCAGAAATGTTTTGGAGTCTACAAGAAAAATTATCCCCATGGAGATTTTCTTTTAGAACCTCTCGTCTACTTGCTATGAATATTTTGCTTATTTCTTGGTGCAAATAATTAAAGAAGTCAAAGGAGTTGACTTGTTTGAAGAAAAGAGTGTGTGGGGACTATGACAGGATGTGAGGCCTGAAGGAAGCTGAAGCACTTGGTGGAACACCCTGAGTTTATTGCCAGAGAGTTTGCTTTTGAGATGATTGATGATCTATGTAAGCCCAACAGACTGGCATGCCTGAAGATTAGCAGGCAGGTAAACACAAGATGAGTCTTGCCTATTGCCTGCTGCATGTATTCCCACCCTGAACTTTCAACCTGTCAACAAGCAAGGCCTGGAATGACTTATGATGCCTTACATACCTGAATCTGGCATTCTTGGTGTAAGTCCTGGGAACACACAAATCCACTGAACTGCAGCCCTTCATTCCTCCCGCGCTGGATTTTTCTCTGCTTTCTATTTAGTACTATTGTTCCCTGCTAGGATTGGAGCCTTACCCTGGTTATCAATCTACTTTCCTGGACCCCTGACTTTCTCCCTGGTTCTTAAGATGGTTTCCTATGATCTTAGTTTACTCATGTGTAAAACAGGGTTATGTCTCTTCCTCTGATTCTGATTTCCTCTTTCATTTGTAAGGAGTCTTCTGATTATATTGGCTCCACCTACATAGTTCAGGATAACCTACTCATCTCAAGTCTCTCTTTCCATGTGAGGTAATATTCACAGGTTCTTGGTTTTAGGATTTGGAAACCTTTGGGGGCTAATATTCTGTCTACTATATTACTTTAATTAAAATTCACGTGCTAGTGGCTGAATTAGATCATGGAAAGCCAGATCCATGTGTAAAGGTGTTTTGAAATGCGAGCTTTCTCCCGGAGCAATCTTTGCTACCACTTTTTGCAGTACAAAGCAGTAAGGATCACCTGCTTTTCCTGGCCTGGTTCTGTATTCACTTGATAGTCATTCCGCCTACCACCCAGGCCTTTGCTCACACCTTGAATGCACTAAGTATTCCTTTCTGCCAATTCAAAGTCTACCCATTCTTTATATTTTACCTGCAGGCCAAGATGCTACATAGAGTCTTCCCTTAATATTCTTTTTATAGGGACAATCATCCCTACACATCATTTTTACCTGACATTTTACTTTCTTCTCTTTCTCTCGTGCCTACTTTTAGGGGTGTCACATGAAAGTCAGATGGGCATTCCCCATAAAGTGGCCATTTCAACTATTTTTTCAAAGTGAGTAAAAGAAATGATAGTGGACTAGCCTCTAAGTCCCTAGGCATCTTGGATAGCAGAGAAGCTACCAAATCTAGTCCATTGCTTCAAATCTGATAATCCTTCGAGCTCTTGGTTACTATAACTACAGGTTTGTAGGCGAACATCAGAACATAAAAAGATGTGAATCTTTCAGCTAGTTTAACAAATTCTGGAGATGAAATCTCCCCCAAAGCCAGAACCTTACGAGTAGTCATGTCAACTGGTTATAATAATTGTGCCAGCCTATACCTAGGGAGTCTTCTTTTAGGATAGGCATCAAAACAGCTGGAAATTTTGTAAGAAAGTATATGCCAAATAAGCTTCTTGAGTAACAAGTTTAGAATTCAGTCAAAGGAGTATGAAAATGTTGCCTTCTAAATTAATGACCAACTGCCTGACAAATCTCGGGTAAATAATCAGCAAGGCATATAATAGTATATCTTTCTTTGAAGTTCTTGAATTTGTTATTGATTGACCTGCCAGAAGTCTCTTGGAGACATGTCAGGTATCTCAAGTATTTCTGAATGAGCCATAGGTAAACTGAAGCAAGCTAGCCACCCAAAACAAATATCAAAGACCAGTGGTAGGAATAGTAAATGCACAGATTATAATAGAAAAATAAATAATTCATAAAGCATCCAAATCTTCTAGACACTACCATGTTTAAGCATCTATATGATTGCTTGGATTTTCTGCTTTTCTTCTGGTTGTCCTTTGGCTTAGACACTCTTTAGGTATTACACTAACTGGTCAGGTCATTTGCTGGTTATTTGGAGTACTTCTATATGTCTAACTTTTGGGGTTCAAACACAGCAAAGCAAAACTTATTCCAGCAGGGATGGAAATATAACAAAAGAAATTAATACATGCAAGAGACTTATTATTAATAAAATGATATGCTGAGGCTTACACTTCATTGATTCTGTTTCTAATTTTTTTGTGCACAAGTTTCAGCAGTAAACAATTTTTACAGAGAACTTAATATATTGGTGTTAAAAAATTCCTTCTTTTCTTGGCCAGTTGGCATTTAAGTAGCATTCAGTGTGCATCATAGGTAATCTTTCTATTTGAAGCTATTAATATTTTATGAAAGGAAGTTTTGGATAAAGGAACACCATAGCCTTTCTGTTTCTTTAGATTGGATTATCACTTATATTTATGGTCCCTTCTTTGACATTTTTCTTGAAATTGTTAAGTCTTAGGTTATATCCACATATCACCCAAAGTATTTAAAAGTGAAAAATCCAGACTTCAAACCAGAATTTATTTAAACAAATATACTGGTTTGACAAAAAAGCAGCCAAATCGGGTGATAATATTCAGCATTCCTTGTGAACACAGAATTCTAGAGAAAGACACGTCAATTTTGCTTTCCTGAAAATATAACTCTAATCTATTCACTTCTACCCCTAGCCAGCACTACCACCCTATTTTAAACCTCTTTCATGTGGGATGTTATAATAGTCTTCTATCCTGTCTCCCAGATTTTTCTCTCCTGTTCCTTAGTTCATTCTCCATGCCTTGTTACCACAGGTTGAACATTCAGTATAACTCAAAATCAGACTGGTGTTGGATACTGTGAAAGCAGGGCTCACTGTAGGCTCCCACAAGCATAAATTTTAAGCCAAAATGGCTGACTGAGGGTCCAGGAACTCCATGGGACAGTTGCAAGAGCCATGATAAAGGGGTTGCTGTACTAACACTCTCTGAAACCTATCTGAGTATGAGCCAGGAGAGGTCTAAGGCCACAGTTGCTGTGACAGCTGTCTGGAGATTTTGGTAATCCTTTATTCCAGAGCTTCTAGACCTTCGAGCTTCATACCTCCCCCTCCTGACTAGCCCCTCTGGATTTAAAGGACCCTTGCCAGGTTCTGACCAGTTTTGTCATTACCAGTCTCTTAAATCAGTTCCAGCTTAATAAATACTTAGTACAGAACCTGGAAAATAAAGTAAGTGCTCAATGAATATCACCTACAAAATATTATAATTTGAATGCAATAAAATTATGTAAATGGAATAAATGTCTATAGAAATATTCTCTATGTTATCTTCTTTGGCTAAATAAGGAAGCCCAGAGAGGCATTGTATGTTCTGAGGCCCAGACCAATCACCATCTAAGTGAAGCCGTCACCCTCTAAGTGCTGATTAGAGAGTCTGCAAATGGGCTGCATTTTCTTTAGAGCAGAGTTCAGCAAGAATATTCTGGACATTTTATGTTTGCATTTATAGAGTTGTCATTAATCAAGGTTTTAATGGGTATCACTGAATGCACTAAAAAAATCTTGTCGCCGCTTTGTCTTCTGCTGAGGGTTTGGTTCATATTTAATGTAGGAATTTCAGTAGGTCTTTTGCTCCCGTAAACCATCCCTATGAAGTATGTCTCCAGTTCTCTCCTGCCTGATTATCAGGAAGTTTTGAATTGTATGGTGTTTGACAGTGTTTCTAAAGGTAACTGTTTTCATCTGCTGTATCAGCACAGGCTCCTTGAAAACAGAGTTTCTTACTAAATTAAACTCCATTGCTGGAGTAAAGGGCATTTATTGAAGATTCTGATTTGATTTTATGCTTCTCTGCATTTGGTGAGCAAATCGGTAATCCCTCCACTGTGATGTTGTAACAAATTACTCAGGCCGTGGACAAGGTGGGGAGTGAAAAAAAGGTAAGAGAGAGATTTTTTTCCAAGGCTTTATTTGGAGTTGAATTTGCTAAAAGCAATAATTGCAGGAGTCCTAGCTTTTCTTCCCTTGTGGCTAGAGTGGAATGATTATAATTAAAGTAGAATCACAGAATGTTAGTGCCAACTCCCTCATTTCACAGATGGAGTGTTCCAGAGAGGTGAAGTTGCTTGGTCATGATCACACAGCGAGTGAGATTCCAGAGAGTCATAGACTCTCAGAGTTAAAAAAAAAATTCCAAGGTTATCTAAGCTGACTTCCAGCACAGTGCAGACATTCCTTCTCCCTGTGCATTTCTTATACATCTTGCTGACTTCTTTGTTCACTGGAATATGCAACCCGAAAAACGAATGTGTATTCTTAAAGTCAAACAACCCCAAATCATTGGTTCAGGTCAACGAGGGAGGTGACCGTAGGTTTAGTAAACACGGTTAGTTAAAGTTAGTTAGCTTTTTCCAACCTCAGGCTTACATACACACAACTAGTGAGTGGCTGAGTGGGAAGTAGAAGAGTGAGAATATAAATCTCTCATCTTCAAAGCCTATGCTCTTTCAGCCATACCAAACAGTATTACCAAGAATGTAGGTTTAAGTAGGACATTTGTAAATATATTGTTGTTTTAAACTCACTAGGGTTATTAACTACCTTAGCATCCCATTTGGAATCTTTTTTAAAACTTTTGGGGAAGCCAATAACTATTCGCTTTCAGATTGGTCTTTGGGATGAATCGGAATGTTTTGTATATTGCCTTAACTTAACCAGGGCACATCTATGCTATCAAATGGCTCCTCACTTGATGTTACAGGGCACTGAATCTTTAATAGGAAGCTAAAACTGCTAAAGAGTATTGGTTCCGGTTTGTCTCAGTCGCGTTATGTAGCAAACAGGAGGTAACTGATTTCAATTCAGCCAAAGACTGAAATTCTATGATCAGAGCCAGATGAATGTTGTAACATCTGAGCATAAAATTAAGTCTATCATTAGTGTCAGCTGCTCTTACACTAAAACGAAAGGAGCCACAGCCTTCTGTGTAGAAGTTGTGATAACAGCACCTGGCTGATCGGTAATATCTGAGGGAGCAAATCTGTGTGGTGAGAATCAGGTCAATATGCACTGGGCTTCCTTTATTGCTCAATGCTCATACAAGAATTTTTCTACTTTGATCTCTATCTTCATTAGCCTTTCATACTGAAAAGTGGAAAAAGAAAGTTCCAAATCACAGTCTTCTTTCTTGGGTTTCTTTTGATAATTGTGAAATGATTGGAAGGTTGATTTTGTCAGTCTGGTCCAGCCTGAGAGCCATGTATGGGGGGGTTTGATTTGTTTCAGTGACACTTGTGTTTATCTATTTACTCATTTATTCAATAAATTAAACTTAAAAATTTAATTCATTCAAGAAATATTTATTGAACACATAATACAGTGTGTGCTAGGCACGCTTTTAGGCAGTGCAGCTACACTAGTAAATGGGATGTGTTGTAACATAATTGATGTACGACCCTATAGAACAGAAGAGACATAAAATGGATGGTAATTATAGTGGAGCTTGGTAACTGCTATAATGAGGTAGGTACAAAATGCCCTGGGAAATAAAAGTGACACAGAACACTGATTTGAAAGGTCAGGAAAGGCTTCCTGGAAGAGGTCAATTTTAAGAGGAAATTTAAAAGTAAGTAAAAAATAGTTAAGTGCATCAGTGGAAGAGGGAATTATCTTGGTCCATTTGTATTTCTATAAAGGAATATCTGAGTTTGAGTAATTTATAAAGAAAAGAGGTTTATTTACTCCTGGCTCTTCAGGCTGTGCAAGAAACATGGCACCAATATCTGCATCTGGTAAAGGCCTCAAGGTGCTTCTACGTGTGGTGGAAGGGGAAGGGGAGCTGACATGCAGAGAAGACATAGTGAGAGAGGTGAAAAGAGGGGGGTGTTCTGCTAAACAACCAGCTCTGAGGGAAATGCTTGAGGGAGCTAAGAGAGTAAGAACTCACTCATTACCCCAAGGATGGCACCAAGTCATTCATGAGGGGAACATTATCATGATTCAAACATTTCCCATTAGGCCTCCTCCAAAACTGGGGTCAAATTTCAACATGAAGTTTGGAAGGGACAGATATTAATCTATATTGGGAATAGTGTTCCAGACAGAGGGGAGGAGTGCATAGACTGGTTGGGTTGAGAGAACAGTTCAGTAAGATTAGAGCATAGAGTATTAATGAAGAGTGGCAAGAGACATGATGAAAGACATAAGGGGCCAATCATGAAGCACCTTGTCAATTATGTACAGAAGTTGGAGTTTTATCCTAAGGGAAATGGAAAACATTGAAGAGTTTTAAGTACTTGCTTTAGAACTATTGCCTGATGTTACGAGGGAGGTTGAGGCAATTGTGTGCCCCTAAAGCAGATACTGCCCTTGCCATTATGTCTTTACGCATATAATTGTCCTTTTTTTTTTTGCCATCTAAAGAATGTCAGGTTATAAAGATTATCAAAATTATAGTGCCGAGAGGAATTTTTTCTCTGGGCATCACTGGTGTACTGGTATTATTGTTTTAATCCTCCCTTATGTGTCCATTCTTCTCTCAATCGGTTTATCAATAGTGGCTGGCAACGGCTAACCTGTTCCTGTGCTCTGAAGTTGTTAATTTTCACATGCATCCTTTGAACCATGTTATGTTATCTCTCATGAAATGTTAACCCATTTCCTCTTTCCAATTCTAATCATATTCTTTCTTCATGGTGAGCTCTGGTCTCACCTTCTCTGGGATGTCTTTTCTGAACACTCCTGTCTCATTGATCCTATTATTTTCTACCTTTCTGGAGCATTTGATTCACCTCCAGTCCCAAATTCTCCAGTACTTCTTTACATGCCCCTTTGAGTTGTCTCTCCTTTAGTGGTTCTAAAACTGAACTAATTATCCAAGTTACTGGAAGAGCTTGTTAAAAATATAGATTTCTTATCTCTACCACCAGGGATTCTGATTCAGTAAGTTGGTGGGGGGTGCAGGAATCCTAATTTTTATAAGAATTCAAATTAATTCTGGCAATTAATTACTATGGATGTCTCAAGTAAATTAATCTTTCCTCTGGATCTAGGTGGAATTCCTTGAGAGTAGGGCACATCACCAAATTCCCTTGTACTTCCCCCTCCACTGCTAATCTTTCTGGGAATCTATAGTAAAATACTTGACTTGATTCCCTTGTCCCCTTACTTATTCTCTTATTCCTGTTATACCCTCCTTTCTAATCTTTAAATGAAATAATATGGTAGCAATTAAATATACCAATTTATGTATGTGAGTATGTGTGTGTGTTGTGTTTTGTTGGGTTTAGAGTTGGGGTGACCAAAATTCAATCTCAAAGAGTTCTCAAAGCTTATTGCAAAATATATGATGTCATACCTGCTTCCCTAGACCCTGTTTTATTTTGTATCATTCCCGGCGACGATGCAATATTATTACCCACCTGCCCAAAGACTATCCCTTTTGTATGGAGAGTTTCTTTTCAATGTAGTTTAGAAAAAGAAACGGCAGTCTTAATATCAGGTGTATCCAGAGTAAGCAGAATGATTTTGAAGTATTTCCTCTTTTTATATTGTCCATAAAATTTGGCATGATCTTTTTTTTGAAATTATCTTTTATTTTTATTTATAAATATTAGTTGTCTATTTTTTGAGACTTTGGGAAAAAATAATAAGAAGTTAATTGATGACTCTATACTGAACCTCAGAGTCAAAGTATTCTATAAGAGTCATACTCTTATTTGACAATGTGAATGTTACTTTCTTTGCATTACTATTATTATTATGGCTTAATACTTCATTGCAGCAATTGTCTGATTTATTTTCCAAATGTATTTATCTTCTTTCTTAACGAGGTTTTTGTTTCTGGTTCTTATCTGAAACATTGTTATTGTTGGTAAATTTTAAGCTTTTTTAATTCTGTGAAGGGAAAAAGTGGAAACCTAATAATCACATGTATATGTAAAAATAAAAAAAATGAATAAAAATAAAAACAGCAGTCTTTGAAGGGAGTTATGTTGTTACCACCCAGGAGGGTCTTCCCAGTGTGAGTTGTTGCACATAAGAATCTGCAAAATTGAAATATGAATCCTGCTGCTCTGTTGCTGAAGATGGTAGGCACGTGTAACATCAAATGCATCTTTCTGAATACTTCTAGAATGTCAAACTAAACCTTTGAAGATATATCATTTTTGTGATCAATCTTTGTGCATGGAAATGGTGCTTTTGGCTTTTTATGAGTCCTTGGATCTCAGAGTTAAAGGACTTTTTAGTGGTTTATCTACTGTTTTCTATCTAGCTAGCTTGTGTGTTTTAGAAGGAGAATGCATCTAAAAAGAAGTATGAGAAACCTCATTTGAAAAATAAATTAAAAAGCACAACACAAATATAAAATACAAAACACAGTGAGGCTTTGGTTGTGAAATACAGACTAATTTTTCCAAATGTCTGACTCACTCACTGTATTCTAACTCATATATTTGGTTGATTGTGGTTGTGATCTTGAGTTTTCATCCAATTATGAATTCCTCACTTTTGTCTGCTGATTTTCCATAACTAGCTCGAAGGCCATGCAGGTATGTACGTGTGGATGTATGCACATGCACATGTGCCTGTAGGTTAGAGTGCATTTGGGGGAGTGGCCGCACATTTGTCCATGGTAGTAGATGTCTGAGGGTCAGATAAATGGATTTTCTTTTATCAAACAGTAAGTCCTTGCAGAGTTACAGGTATGACAAATTTTGAACGAAGAGGGAAACCTTTGACCAATCTATATCTGATGTGCTATATGTATAACAGATATTAGTAGCTGAGGACGCCCTATTTTTCTCCTTCATTATATTTCTTATTTTTTGTTGTACAGATAATATGTGAATACACATAAAAATGTAGAATGCAGAAAAATATACAGTAAAAGGTGAAACTCCACCTTTAATTCCTCTCCTATCTCACTCACCCCTATAGCGATAAACACTGTTAACTGGTGTTTATATTTCCCATGATGTTTTAAAATGAATTTCCAAGTACAGAATGAGGAGAAGGTCAATCCTTTCCAATTCAATGGGTTGTATTTTGCTTTGGGTTTCTGTATTTAGACTTTTGGATTGAGAAGTCTTTTTTCCTTTTGTAAGGCATGTGTTTGTGTGTGTATGTGTATGTGTGTGTGTGTCCATGGGTTGTGTATGTGCCCTTATGAATTTGGGATGAATGTATGACTAATAAATTTTTTAAAGATAGAATTACATATATTTTTCAAACACATGTCCATTGATGAAGTTAAGCCTTCAGGCGATGAGGGTAGGAATGGGAAGTTGTTATTTCAGTCGCAGTATCTGTAAACAGTTATCTTATATTCCAGAGGGTTGCTGTCTTCTGACGTTCCTGGAGCTGAAGTTAAACAACATCTCAGGCATTCTAGGGATGTTCTTTGCTCTCCAGGATCTGCTCAGTGGTATGACGGCGATCTTTTGAGAGAAGGGTAGTCATCATAACTATGGGCTCATTATAATTACTTTAAAATCATCCTTCAGCTGAATACTGGCTCAGAGTTTTTTCCTGTAACATTAGTAGAGCTTCCAAAGCCACCCAAACACTTTTCCAAATACCAATGCAGCCTGGTGGAAACTAGACTGTCTTTGGTTGGTGATTCAATTTATCATGAAAACCAATCTATGGGCAAGAATGGATTTGCTTAAGTAAGGAAGTTTCTGAGTAGTTAGTGGTTAAAAATGTCACTGCTGCCTTTCTTGAAATTAAAATAATGTAAAATGCCAATTGAGTCATGGTAAAGAGCTTTGTATCTGCCAGATTGTCATATATAACTCTATAAAAGGGGATGAATTAAGGAGCTCAGAAAAAAAGACCTAAGAAAAGAAAATAATGAAAATCATGGTCTGCCTCCATGGAGGAATAATGATTGTTTATTCGTGAATCAGTACATTCTCACATTTTAAAAGTTTTTCCTTGGCATGGGCTGAATTGAATAGTGTAAAAGACTAAAGTTATGGCTAGGAATTTCTTTACCAACTGGTCCAATCAACTATACTTCAATATATTTTTTTTTTAGCTGTAGTCCACTCCTACTATGGATAGACTAACTGGCAAACATAAGATATGGGTCATACACAAGAGGTTAGAGGCAAACAAATCCATGCTCACCTGAATATATCTTAAATCCCACCATCTCTCTAATTTTGTTTTAAAGGAATTTTTCTGGACACTTAAGAATATAAAATGAATATGAAATTGGTTCCAATTCTAAGGAGGTATATGTATATATATGTGTGTGCTTGTGCAGGTACGTGCACTAGAGTATGTGACACAGTATTAGAATATGTTAGAATCTATAAAGAAATGGGTAAAAAAAAAAGCCATGGAAATGTCTTTAGTTGGTGAAGCTGAGATGGATTCCTAATGCTAGATCCTTATTCAGAGTAAAGAAGGGAAAATGGGGAGATCAGTGCAAAGGTAAAGAAGCCTGAATGTGTCTTGTGTGCCTGAGGGTTAGTGTTTTAGGGTGTTGAGTGTGAAGTATTTTCAGGGACATTTGGGGAGATGGCAGCAGAAGGGGCTATAAAGATAGGAAAGAGCAAAATTGTGAGGGGTCTTATGTGTCCTGAAAAGGACTACATCCTGAAGTATGTTGGGAGCCACTAAAGAGTTTTGGTAAGTAGAAGGAGCTGAATGTGTTGGCATGTGCCTATAGTCCCATCTACTCAGGAGGCTGAGACAGGATCATTGGAGTCCAAGAGTTCTGGGCTGTAGTGAACTATGTTGATCAGGTGTCTACACTAAGTTTGGTATCAATATTGTGAACTCCTGGGAGCAGGGGGTCCACCAGGTTGCCTAGGGAGGAGTGAACCAGCCCAGGTCAGTTGTGGGATTGTGCCTATGAATAGTAAGACCCCATCTCTTAAAAACAAAACCAAAAACACCCCCATCCCCAAAACAACCAAGGAGAAGTGGAAGGAGTTATGTTAGGTCAGAAGTGTCATTTGCTGATGTAACAGGCATGTATACTTCAAAATAAGGCTTTTGATTCAGCTAATGCAAGCTTTCAGTGGGGCTATCATTGCCCACAATTTATGTTTGGTCTATTGCTTATTAAACAGAAGAGTTTGTTTTAGTTTGAGTCGCTGCATCTGACATAGATGTTTGCTGTAAGCCAGTTAGAAAACTAAGCATTTGGGGTTCATTTCCACTATTGCTGCAGTTGGAAAAGGCTTCTCAAGAAATGTTTTAATACAACTCTTGGACCTTTGGGATCCTGGGTTTAAAAATATTGGTGACTTTGAATCTTCTCATTTTCTCTCTCTGTGAGAAAAAAGCAAATAATAAAAGATTCCTTTGCTCCCTGCATCTTTGTACCTCTTCTCTTTTGCATTCTTTAATCTTGACAAGAGAAGATTTTATGTATGATAAAAGGACTTGATTAATACTATTAAAACTGCTTTCAAAGTCCTGTGGCTGTATCTGGGGAGATTTGATTTATAGTCTTCCTGATCAAAGTTATTGAAATGTATCGTCTGTGAATTAAAGGAAAGAGCTGTGTTTGCATATAGGCTTTAAATGAGTGTCAGTAGATCATTTATGAAACTATATACTCTGCCTCACACTGTGCAGTTTGGGTTTCCTCTTCCCCATAAGAAATATGTTGTTGAGGCTGAGGGCAACCAGTCTTAAATCAGTGAGATGCCTGCCAAGCAGAAAACACAAGGATCTATAGCATTCCCTGATGCCCATAGTTTTAGATATTAAAGCGAAGGCCATCAGCAAATCTGAAATTCTTTCGTGAGTGAACCCTGGGCTTGATGGACAGTATTGTGTTCTAGCCAGGCTAATTTTACATTGGCTTCTAACACCTGTTGGAATGTTGGTAAGGGGCAAAGAACTTGAGATTGTCTCGTTAAAGATAATAAATGTAAAATTTCCCAGGACCCCTTAAGGTTCACTTCATTACACTTAGCTCACAGCAGTGGAGGCTGTTTAGTAATCCTGTAGCAGTTGCTATTAGATGATACATTAGTAAGAGTTGACAGTTCGGAGAGCTCACATTAAGAACTTTAAGTGAGTCTATGTGAGTGTTCAAAACCTTGGACGTGTCTTAGCAGCTGATTCAAGATTAGCTCAGGTGGGTGTGGAGCTACAGATGCTTAGGGCTCTGAGAGCCAAGAATTTTCTGAATCAAAGCTGGAAATCAGCACAACGTTTCTCCGCTCTTTACATGTTCTGCAAAGAGAAGAAATGTGCAGATCTATTCTGGTCACTCAGTCTCATTGAATATTTATGGAAGTTCTGAAGCGAGTGAAATATTCTCAGATATCTTCTGAAGCTGAAGCAGGCAGCTTGAAAATAGATAACCTGCAGTACTGGGTTTGTGTAGGGCAACATAAATTAAAAAAAAAATCACTGAGGAACTGTCCAATGTGCCATGTCTTGGTGATTTACCATAAAATTAGTGGATTCTTCTGAGTTGCAAGAGATTAGGAGGGGGAAAAAGAAAACCAAAACTGAAACTAAAAGAAGAATCTTTAAGTAACTGTATGTCAGTGATTAATGATGTAGATATTTAAGTTAGTTGACCAACTTAATAGAGGTTTCTATTTTAGTCCAATTTCTTGCCATTATATATACCCTATCTATTTAGTTATCACTAAATTATTTCCATTAAAGTTAGGACTCTTTTGAGTATTTCTTGATTGCAAAGAAAGAAGTCCATTAAAGAAAGCTCAGTTAAGGAGCAATGCATTAAAAGTAAACTGTAGTCAAAGTCACAGAATAACACAGGAACCAGAGTACAGTCACAATTCTTGGGAAGTGGAGCTGGGAAGATGCTTAGCTAAAGCCATTCTCTCTTTCCCAAGGGCTGTGGAAGATTAATTGCATTATGGTTCTAGTCAGTGGTATTCCCAAATCCTAGTCCTGTTCTCTATGACTCTGGACCGAGCCATTTGACTTACTTTTGCCAATGGGATATTAGTATACATTATGTCAGCAGAGGCTTGAAAAGCGTATGCACATTTCTTATCTCCTGCCTCTCACTTTGCCATGAGAACATGCTCAGGTTAGCCTGCAGGACAATGAGACACATGGAGCACAGCCAAGTCAGTCCAATTGTCTCAGCTGAGGCTCTACATATGTGAGAAAGTCTGGCTGAACCAGAAAAGTTACCTAGCCAATGCTCAGTTGTCCATAGATACATGAGTAAGTCCATGGAGCCCAATTCAGATTAAAAGAATGTCAAGCCAACACATAGATTTAAGAACAAAAATTATTGTTTATTATTGTATGATACTAATGTTTTCAGATTGTTTGTTATGCAGCAATATTGTGGCAAATAGAAAATAGAAACAATGGCCACATTTTATTTTTCTTTAGTTTTAAAACATTGATAATAATTGTACATTTAAGGGTACATAATGGTGTTTAAATATTTATGATGTATGATGATCAGGTTGGGGTAATTATCATACTCTTCATCCCAAATATTTATCATTTCTTTGTGTTGGGAACATTCAATACCTTCCTCCTTGCCGTTTGAAACTGTATAATATATTATTGTTAACTATACTCATCTTACAGTGTTGTAGAACACTACAACTTATTCCTCTTTCTATTTTTAATTTTGTATCTTTTAACAAATCTCACCCCATCCTTCCCTTTCCATTTCCATTCCCCTCTATCCCTGTGTCTCTGTCTCCCTTCTTCCCTCCCTCTTGCTTTCCTTCTCCCCCTCCTTTCCTCCCCAGATTGTATATTGCCCAGAATGTTAACTAATAATACTTTCAGATGTGCCAATAATCCTCATAGCTAGCATTATTTATTGAGTTTTGACTGTGTGCTAGAGATACTGTGATAAATATTGTATCTTAGTCTTACTTAATCTTATTAATCTACCAATGTTAGAGATGTGAGACTATTTTTATCGCTCCTGTTTTATAGGTGGGAATTGAGGCTTAGAGAGATTAAGTTGCCTTCTGTCATGAAAATTAGAAAAAAGGTAGAGACAGCACTAGGTTAAGCTGAATACAGAGCCCATGAATTTTATCTTTCTTCAATGACTGCCTCTATCATTTATGGAATGACTCGGAAAGTAAAAGTATATAAACCAATACCTCATGGTAAGGCTTATTAGGTGCCTAGTTGGATAAGTGGTAGTTGGTTAATCTGTGATTCCACAGGTGATTAGGAGATAGAGCTTCTGGGCATAATAAGGTTCTCTTTTCCTTGCTTCCTTCTTTGGAGTTCTACTCAATCTCCCTTTGTGGATTAATTTTAGCTTTTTTTATTCATATTTTACTACTAAGTAGGCAGGTAGACTTAGACTTAATCTCCCTGTTTTCACCTTTATATCTCATCCTCATTTTCTATGATGTCTAGTGTTACCATGTTTGAAGTCTTTCAGGTTCAGAATCTTTGAATGAGAAAGAAAACTTTTCTCATTTGGGAGTGAAGGTGGTAGACTCTCGACTGCTCAGTATAGTAGTTTTGGATTTGGAAGTTCAATTGCTCAGCAGAAAGACTGAATCAATCTTTATATTTTCTATATAGTGTATATCCTCTGTGCTCTTGGTGGTACCTGGTCCCTCTAAGACCTGACATTTTCTTTGTTCTACAAGAAAAATGAACTTTTCATTAAAGAATATCATCTACCTCTGTATATTCTTAGCGATTGTAACATCTTCCACTCTGCAAAATTAGTTGCCTCACCTCAAATTTCAGCCTTCCAAAATTTTACTGGAATTTCTAGTCCACCGTCTCTTTTGTTTTTCTGTCCTTGTGAGTATATCTATTTTGAAAATTTGTTTATTTAAATGTTAATATAATTGAGTTTTTGAAAGATGGGAAACAAATATGTGATCAACCATCTTTGTTTAGGAAATTATTCCTTCCCTTTGATAATTTTAGACAGAATTTTTTTTATCTGGGTGATTCCCAGCTTTATATAAAACCTTTATCAGTAATATGAGTTAACTTTAAATTCTAGCATCATTTTTTATGATGCTTCCAAATAAACCAACCAATTAATAAATTCTGCTCTGAAATTCATTAAGGTGGTATTTTTCCACTGTTCAAGTTTTCATTTGATAATAATATCATTTTAATAGTACTCTCCCTATCAAACTTTCCTTATCCAGGGCTGGTATTGGTTTTGGAATAGTATTTATGTTGTTTTCTTCCTGGGTAGGAAGGGAAAAAGGGCAAGGTCAGTGCTGTGCTAAGAAATTGGCATTTAAACACCAGATATTCCAAAATGTTGCTAATTTCTACCACCAATGTAATCCTTAGTACATGATTTGAGATTCATGTAAGTTATTTTGGCCTCATATGCCTTGGTAGTCTGTTTATTGCTATGAGACTATAATATTTAAAGCGATTAATTATCCTAGCACGTTGGGAGGCTGAGGCAGCTGAATTGCTTGAGCTCAGAAGTTCAAGACCAGCTTAAGCAACAGCGAGACCCTGTCTCTAAAAAATAGTTGGCTATTGTGGTGGGTGCCGGTAGTCCCAGCTGCTTGTAGAGGCTTGAGAATTGCTTGAGCCCAAGACTTTGAAGTTGCTGTTAGCTATGGTGCCATGGAACTCTATCCAGGGCAAAAAAATTGAGACTGTCTCACAAAAAATTCATTAGTGTTTATTTCTCAAAAAGCCACAGGAATGTTACTCTAACAACAATCCACTCGCATAACTAGCATTGGAAATGTTCAGTTCTGCCTGGGAGAAAAGCTTCTAAGAAGAACTTTCAGGGTTTATGAGGATCAGTGTGTGCACATGAGCCTATAAGTGTCTTTTTGGGCAATAATCAGCCTATTGTTATTATTGCCTAAAATAAGACAGGCCCGAGTAAGACCTCATGTTTATAGTCCCCATGCCAGTTATGAAAAAAACTAATTGAATGTCCACAGAAGTTGTAGGAATTTTAAAACTTTATCGTAGCTGTTTATTTGTAGGAAACAATCAAAATCAGACATGTATATATATGAGCAGAGGCTTCCTTTAAATCCCTATAGATTATTAGATGGAATTCTTGCCAAATTTCATAAAAATCTTAGGGGGTCAAGATCATAGGAAATTAAATTAAAACTTTGATAAAGATTGAAGTAGTAGTTTGCTTTGCTAGATAAATTTTCCCATAAAAGTTGTGTATTACTTTCTAGATCACAACCATTTTATTGGTTATTGGTGAATTACTCCATTCATTCAGCAAATATGCATTAAAGTCCTATTCTTTTCTGGGTACTTTGCTAGGTCATTATAAACTCAAAGAGGTTATAGCTTAATGTGGGTGTTTACATAAGTTAAAAAATATAATTTAAGAGAGATGCCATATAAGCAATGTAAATGATGTATCAGGAAAGAGACCTGACTATTTTGGGAAGAGATAGTAAGGTAAGATCTGTCGTTTCAGGTGGACCTTATAGTTTGATTAGAAAACGAAAAAAGATCCTGGGTAGAGAAAATATCTTAGTCAATGTCCAAGAGGCAAGAAGGCACAAGGCATTTGGGTAAATAGTGAATAGGCAATTTCTGTTGGGGCTTATGATTCATATGGGGGATTAATGGGAAATGAGAATGGAAAGGTAGATCAAAACTACCCTATGGGGAACTTATATGACAAGTAGTTTACATTTGAATTTGTAATTGATATAAAGAAGTATAGATCTTTTTGAATTCAGCTATTAGTAAGGTTAAACAAGTGGATACTAGCTGGATGATTTAGGGGGGAGATTCTAGAGATTGGAAGATTAACTAAAAACCTAAGCAGTTATCTGGTCATGAATGGATTGGGGCCTGAACTACAGAGATGACATCGAGAATGCCAAGGAAGAAAATTTAACAAGAAAGATTATAAATAGCCAACTTGCAAGTTGAGGCAACTGACTGGATATTGGGAAAGAGAAATAATGAAGAATCTACAACTATTGAGGTTTTAAGTCTAGGTGACATATGGTACTCTCAACAGAAATAAGAAAGCACTAGGTTTGTGGAGGAAATAGTGAGTTTCATCTGTTTAGTTTGAGGTTTCTGTAGAATCTAGGTGGAGATGTCTGGCAGCTAGGCAGCTATAAAAGTTAAGAGAGCTTGGGAGGAAGGTTGGACCCAGAAATAAAAATGCTATTTAACTACATAAATGTGGCAATTAAGAAAAGGGAGTGAATAAAATCTTCAATGGACAGAATTTACAGAGAGATGGGCCAAATCTTGGGAAAGAGGAAATAGCCAAAGAGAAGGAATAGTTATTGCGGCAAGGGTAGAACAAAAACAATGAAGTATCATGGAAGACAAGGAAGGGGAAAATGGTTAGTTCAGAGTTCCAAGTGTAGGAGAGAAGCATAGGCGAACAGAAGGAGAAAAAGATATTAGATTTGGTGTTTAGGAGGTCATTGGGTACTTTAAAATGACAGTTTACTCAGGAAATTTCTGAGTATAGAAGCCAGATTTCAGGGTTGTTCATGGCAGCGTGACTGCTTAAGGAGGCAGTAAGTATGTATTACTTCTTAGAGAGGTTTGTAGGTGAATAAAATGTAGAATAATATGTTTAGAGGGGAAGGAATGTTAGAATTAACTTGTCTTTCAAGATTGGAAATACATGTACCTGTTTATTTTTGAAGGCAGGAGGGCAGAAGCAAAGTAGTCAGTGGAGGAAGGGGAGAGGAGAGAGAGAGAAAGGAGAGAGGGGAGAGGGGAAACAGGAGAAGGGAGAGGGGAGAGAGACTTAAGCTATAGGAAAAGAATGTTGGCATTTAGAGGAAATGAAGGAGCTTGTACTTGATAGCTTCAGTGTTCTCAGACCAGTTCGGTTTCTGAGATGTAAGATGGGATAGGTATAGAAGTGAGGAAGTGAGAAGAACAGAAAATATTTGCAGCCATGGTTGTGGCGAGTCTGTTAGGAAATTCACCAAGACAGTTAAAACCATTGTCAAACAGTAGGATTAGCACCCAGAAGAGGGGAAGCAGCATGCATTAGCACACATAAATGATTTTCTCCAGTAATGTTCTGTGCCTCTGGAAGGAGGAATACTGATAGAGTAGGTTAATACCTGTCATCCAATTCTATCCAGATGCACAGAGGAAAAAGCCCCTTTCCAAACTGACTAACAATGAAAGCCATTCTGTTCCTGAAACATCTATCATGCTTAGAAAATCAGTAGAGAGTATATGTGGTGTTTGTTTTTCCAGTTTTGAGATACTTCACTCAGGATAATGGTTTTCATTTTCATCACTGGATTACAAGGGGGAGGGCAGGGGAAATTGAAGGGTAAAAACTTACTTATTGGATGCAATGAAAGCTATTTTAGTTATGGGCACATGGAAAGCCCTGACTTAAGAATTTTAGAAGGTGTCCATGTATCAAAAACATTTGTACCTGCTAATGTTTTGGAATAAAAAAGAAAATTATATCAATAACAAAAGTCAGACAGTACAGGAAGGGACTCATTTGAAAACTTTAAGGTAGTAAGACAGTTATCTGGAAGCACTTTTTTTGGAAATGTAGGCTTCTCGAAGCAGGGACCTTATCTCCAGTTTTTTTTTTTTTTTTTTTTATCATCCCTTCAAAGAACCCTGTACAGAGCTTAACACACAGTAATTCCTCACTCCTTGTGAATGGCAGACAGACCTACCCGAGGAGTTTCTCTACTAACAGATCACTCCAGTTCAGGTTTTTTAAGCAAACTTTTTAACTGAAGCATAACATACAAAATGAAAAGTACACAAATGATAAATGTCCAGCTTAATGAAGTTTTACAAAATGTGCCCATCTGTGTAATCACCACCCAGATAATGAAATAGAATATCACCATCTCTACAGAAGCCATATCTAGTCCCCCTCCTAGTCATTCCCCTACTGTTCCTTAAAGCTAATCACTATTCTGACATCTATCATCATTGATTAGTTTTGGCTGTTTTTGAAGTTCATATACATACTATATATTATTTTGTGTCTGGTTTCATCAAATATCATGTTTGTGAGTTTAATGCACACTTGTTGCTTGTAAACAGTAGTCCATTTATTTCATTGCTATGTTGATGCCAATGTGTGAGCACATCAATATTAATTCATTTTTCCATTGATAGACTTTTGAGTTTCCATTTTTTTGGTTTCTGAATATAAAATGAGTTTCCATTTTTGTGGATTCTGCTATAATTATTCTTGTGTATGTCTTTTTGCACATGTTGCATATGTGTGCATGTGTATGTATATTTCTATTGAAGATATATATGTACATATATATGTAATCTGTTTCTGTTAGCTCTTTCTATTTCTCTTGGTCTTGGCTTCATATGCTTGGCAATTTCACACAATTAAACTTTTAAAAATTGTAGAACCTTTGAAGGTATTATTCTACAGAGACAATTTTCTTTAGCTTCTCTATCAAGAAGTTATAGTAGTAGTAGGTTACTTCAATTCAATCAGGATTAAATTCATTTAAAGTTTGGTTTCATTTAATTTTTATGAAATATGACATATTTCTGACCAGCTCTTACTATTGGGATATAGCTCTTCATAGCACCAACTAAAGTACTGAGGTATTTATCATAGCATCTCTTCCTTGTAAGACTACAAATTTTATTTTATTTTATTTTATTTTTTATTGAATGGTAACTATGTATATTAATACACTTCTAGGGTACAGTGTGGGGTTTTCACACACAATCCCAAACACTTCCATCAAACCGGTTAACATAGCCTTCATGTCATTTTCTTAGTTATTGTTTTAAAACGTTCACATTCTACTCTTAGAAAGATTCACGTGTACCCTTGTAAGATAAACCTCAGAAGTGATCCCTCCAATCTTCCTTCCTCCACCCCTCCCC
>NW_003852505.1:6359990-6363479 GCF_000181295.1 Otolemur garnettii | reverse complement strand
TTTTACTTCATTCAGCAAAATAGTAGCTGTGGATTTGTCATAGATGGCTTCAATTAGTTTAAGAAATGTGCCACCTATGCCTATACTCTTCATTGTTCTAAATAGAAATGGATGCTGGATGTTATCAAATGCTTTCTCTGCATCTATTGAGAGGATCAGATGGTCTTTGTGTTTGTATCAGTTGATATGGTGAATTACGTTTATGGATTTGCGTGTGTTAAATCAGCCTTGTGTCTCTGGGATGAAACCTACTTGATCGTGATGTATGAGTTTTTTGATGAGAAGCTGTAATCTGTTGTCTAGGATTTTGTTGAGAACTTTTGCTTCTATATTCATTAGTGAAATGGGTCTGAAGTTCTCCTTTGTAGTTGAATCTTTTCCTGGTTTTGGTAGCAGGGTGATGATTGCTTCATAGGTTGTGTTGGGGAACATTCCTTTCTCCTCAATTTTTTGCAATAATTTCTGTAGTATGGGCATAAGCTCTTTGAAGGTTTGATAGAATTCTGGTGTGAAGCCATCTGGACCAGTGCATATTTTTCTGGGAGACTTTTCATTGTTTCTTTGATCTTAGTGCTTGAAATTGATCTGTTCAGGAGATCTGTTTCTTGCTGGACCAGTCTAGGGAGAGTGTGTGATTCCAACTATTGATCAATTTCCTTCACATTGTCAAATTTCTGGGCATAGATTTTCTAGTAGTATTTAGAGATAACCTCTTGTATCTCTGTGGCATCTGTTGTTATTTCCTCTTTATCATTTCTGATTGCGGTTAATAGAGACTTTACTTTTCTATTTCTAGATAGGCTGGCCAAAGGTTTATCTATTTTATATATTTTTTCAAAAACCTAACTCCTTGTTTCATTAATTTTCTGAATGATTCTTTTGTTTTCAATCTCTGATTCAATTTTGGATATTTCTTTTCTTCTGCTGGGTTTAGGTTTAGATTGTTTTTCTTTTTCCAATTCCATAAGATGGTTTATGAGTTTGTTGATGTGTTCTCTTTCTGTTTTTTGGATGTAGGCATGTAAAACAATATTTTCCCTTCAGGACTGCTTTTTCTGTATCCCACAGGTTTTGGTAACTTGTGTCTTTATTGTTGTTATGCTCAAGTAAGTTAATGATTTTCTCTTTTATTTGTTCCTGCACCCAACTGTCATTCAGCATAAGGTTATTTAATTTTAATGCCTTTATTTGGGGTACAATGTTTTTTGGAGTTGAGTTCCACCTTTAAAGCCTTGCGGTCTGAAAAAGTACAAGGTAAAATTTCAATTCTTTTGATTCCATTGAGATTGGTTTTTTGTCCTAAGATACGAACATTTTGAAAAATGTTCCATGCATCAATGAGAGAACGTCTATTCTTTAGCTTTGGGACGGTGTGTTCTGTGTAGGTCTGTCAAGCACATTTGTTCTAGGGTCACAATAAGTCCCTTGCGTCTTTGTTTAGACATCTCTTTACAGGACCTGTCCAGTTCTGTAAGAGGAGTGGTTAAAGTCCCTTGCTATTTTTGTGTTATGGGATATCATATTGCTCAGATTAATTAAGGCCTGTTTCAGAAATCTGGGAGCTTTTAAGTCTTTTGCCTAAATATTTAGAATTGAAATTTCTTCTTACTGTATTCTTCCTTTGACCAATATGAAGTGTTGTACTTTAAATCTACTTGTATCTGAAAATAAAATTGTAACCCCTCTTTTCTTATGAATTCCATTTGCCTGAAAACTTGTCTTCCCTCCCTTAACTCTGAGTTTTAATTTGTTTTTTGTGGCTAAGTGTGTTTCCTGCAGACAGCAAAATGGATGGCTTCTGTTTTTTTTTTTTTTTTTTTTTTTATCCATTCAGCCAGTCTATGCCCCTTCAGTAGGGAATTCAAGCCATTCACATATATTGAGAGAATTCATGAGTGCAGTAGCTCTCTAGTCATCTTATTTTGTGAAAGTCCATTGTTTTGTTTTATCTTTTACATCCTTGTGGAAGATAGGTTTTGTCCTTTTGTTTCTGGGTGCTTACTTTGCTGGTGGTCCATTGTGATGGTCAGTGCATAGAACAGTTTGATGTATTTCCTGTAGAGTGTTATTCAACTTTGGGATTCTAGGCATCCTGTTGTATATGAAGTACTCTGTAGTATCTCAGTATGGTTTAGATTTATAACAAATGGCAAAAATCTGTTTATGTGATTATTGGCCATTTGAATATCTTCTGTGGAAAAATGGCTCTACTGAGCCTTTGCCTACTTCAATTTTTTGTTACTCAGATTGCCTTTTTCATTATTTAATTGTAAGTTTCCTTATCACATATTCAAGTTTATAGCCTTCGTTAGATACATTATATACAGGAACATTATTGTGTTCTTGAATTGTCTTTTCACTCTCATTGTAGTGTCATTGGAATTACAAAAGTTTTAAGTTTCGATGTAGTTTAATCTACTTATAATTTGTTGCTCATATTTTGTATCATATCTAAGACTTAATTATAAAATCTAAAATGTTGAATATGTACCCCTGTTTTCTTCTAAGAGTTTCATACTTTTCACTATTTAATTTATGATGTTTCTATTTTTATGAGTTTCTGACTTCATTCTTTTGAATATGACTCTCCTATTGTTCATTGCTGGTGGCTAACCATTTGTTGAAGTGATTATTCTTTCCCTCATTGAATGGTTAGTATTCTTGTCAAAACTACTTTTCCCCACAACACGTGGATTATTTCTAGACTCTAGTACCCAGGCATAGACCTGTTCCCCAACTTAATTGTTTGCACTGATCCCCTGATGATTTCCTCAGCATTAGGGCTTGTAGCGTTAGGATCTCAAAACTTTCCAGAATTCTTCAGAGGCAGGTCTCACCTTGCTCCCTGACAACAGTTTCTGTGGGGTGCAAGAATCCCTGAGCCTGTCATGATTGGACATATGATCCAAACAGGTGGAACTAAGAAGGCTATGTCCCTGTAGGAGGCCCACCCTGGCCATCCCCAAGCTGCCAAGCCCTGCCAAGTATGGCCTTCTCTGCTGCCACCGAACTGGGGGCAAATCTGCTTGGATCAGTCCTCATAACGAGCTGTCATATACTGTTTAGATACACCCACTCTTCTAGGCTATCCTCTCAAAGGGCTTCCTCCCATCGCGGACCACTGTGGAGGGGCTGGTCACTCCCACTCACAGAAAACTTGCCTAGTGTGTCACAACTCTGCTGCTCCAGATCATGGACTGTGTTCAACCCCTTGCCACCTTGCTGTGCACCCAAGTCACAGCTCCAGGCAATGACTCCTTGCCCGGCACAGCTTGGCATTCTTCCTTTTCTCATTTGTACTAGCAGCATTGAGCCAAATGCACTTTCTGGTCCGCCATCATGCTCTACCCGACATTTAAAACTCTTGACTATAAAATTATAATATAAAAATATATAATAACAATTATATAATATAAGGTTCTTCATACATCATGAGTGCTGGCTGGAATTTCCAGTTAACTACTGCTAAACCAAATGTAAAAATCAAAA
>NW_003852505.1:6342153-6357606 GCF_000181295.1 Otolemur garnettii | reverse complement strand
TAAAATACATTGTACATACCATACATTAACACACTTGAAGTGTCCATTTCCCTGATTGTAGTATGCTTACAGATATTTGCCAATATTTCCAAAATAAATTCAACTTACAAAAATCAAAATAAATAAATACACCTCATAAATCAGCCCAGTGTTCCTTAACTACCACTCCTCATTAGATCATCCACCTGAGTCCTATTTAAGCCTTGCTAACATATTTTTTGCCTCTACATTAATGTTCTCTTCATTTTCTCATATAAATGGCATCATATAATATGTGGCCTATTGTTTTTGGGTTCATTCACTGTGTATTACCTTCAAAGTTCATCCATTATTTGGACATACCACGTTTTCTTTACATACCAGTGGATGGGTGTTTTAATTATTCTTTTATGATGAAGTACACGTCTAGAAACAAAATCTATGTTTTGTGTGGACTTATCTGTTCATTTCTTTTGTGTGTGTGTACATATATACACAGTTATATATATGTGTGTGTATATATATACTAGAATTGGCATTGATGAGTAGAATATGATAACTGTATGTTAAATTACTTGAGTCAGTTTCCTCTAAGTCTACACTCCAAAGGGTTGCGACATTTTATATTATGAAACTGTGTAGGAATATACTTACTTCTCTACACCATCCTCTATACTGTTATCTGACTATTTCTTTTTGGCTGAGGCTGGGTTTGAACCTACCACCTCCAGTATATGGTTCCAATGTCCTACTCTTTTGAGCCACAGGCACTGCCCTGTTTTCTGACTTTTTTTTATATACATAGATTGATATGATTTTTTTTATTTGCCAGTTTTTTGAATATCTTTTCTCCCCTACTTTAGATTTAATAATATCTTGATTACTTACTTCATTGCCCTAGACAATTGTTAGTCAACTTAATATTTGCATTTTCAAAGACATGAATTTAGGCATTACACTTATGTCTCAATGCACAGAACCGAGACCTAAATTTAGGTGAGATTTGCTATATAAACTTTGAGTGGTCATCAATTTTATCCTGTAAGTTTCTAGTGGTTTTAGGAATGTACAACCTTGTTTTATTCTTCTCTGCTGAACGTTGGAAGGGTAAGAGTTGTCTTGGATCACACATTAAGTACACAAACACTAATGAAAGCTGATGAGCAAAATAAATGAATAAATAAATAAATACAAAGTCCATGCATACTTTTTTGTGCTATCTTACATCACAGATAAGCATAAGCAAAAAACGTCTTCACACAATCAGTATGTGACCCTGCAGCCCCCTGAAAGCCAAAGTGGAAGATGTCCTTACAAAGAGAGTATTTTTAAATTTTCTTTTCCTTTTATTAAGTCATATATACATAGATCATGAATACATTTATGCCTTTGTAGGATTCAATGTGTTGATTTTTTGTACAAGTTGGAGTGCTTATACCCAACTAATTAACATAGCTTTCACCTCATCTACTTAATCACTGTGTTAAGATATTTGTGTTCTATACTTGATAGATTTGTCTTGTACCCTTGTTTTTGTGTGTGTGTGTGTGTTTGTGTGTTGTGGTCACTTTCTTTTTTTTTTTATTGAATGGTAACTATGTACATTAATGCACTTCTGGGGTACAGTGTGGGGTTTTCACATGCAATCCGAAATACTTCCATCAAACTGGTCAACACAGCCTTCGTGTCATTTTCTCAGTTATTGTTTTGAAACGTTCACATTTTACCCTTAGAAAGATTCACTTGTAACCCTGTAAGATAAACCTCAGAAGTGATCCCTCCAATCCCCCTCCCTCCACCCATTCCCCCTTGTACCCTTGTAATATGCTCCATAGGTGTGGTCCCACCATTTACCCTCCCTCTACCAAACCATTCCCCTTCCCTCCTTCATCGTGGGCTAGAGTTGTGATTCATCTTTCATATGAAAGTGTGAGTGATTATAAATTGGTTTCACAATATTTCCTATTACACTGGATTTTTTTCCATTCCTGAGATACTTCAATAAGAAGAATATTTTCCAGCTCCATACATGTAAACATAATATTTACCATTATTTTATTACTTTTTTAAGTTCAGTATGCAAATATCCATTGTATACCATCAACAATTAGAGAATTAAAGTTAACATGACAACATAAAATATGAAATACATAGAAATATTTCTTCAGAAATATATAGTATTTCTACATGGAAAACTTCCAGTTATTATCAAAAATATAAAAAGACACATGTCTATATATATTGCAAAATTGTTAATATTTTTAATATTAATATTCCTTCTGTTATAACTCCAGTTATTGTCTTTCTAGGGATATCAGTATAACACATAGCAAATTCAGTTTTCTCTGGGGGTTCAGAAGGATTATAGCAAACAGTTGACCCACTGAGGGGCACATATATCTGATACTCGGTGTTATTATATATGCAAGTACCTTTAGGCTTTCCTGTATATGCATAATAAAGGTAAACCAATAACACAGTTTTCAGAGTTTGTCTAGTGTGGATTACCTTTGGATATATTTTTCACAAACTTCATCATATTTTACACCTAATAGTAAAGAAGGAAGTTGAACAAATGCAAAGCAAAGTATCACTAATCAGTCTCATGCCACTGCTCTTCATCCCCAAACTTCTGCCATGGATAGACCAGTCAGCTCCTGGTATGTGACTAGGGCTGGGCTATAGTCTGTTTTTCTTCAGGGAAAAGTGTGGGGATGCTCTGGGTGTCCTAGGACTGTCCACTCCCAATTGTAGGTTGGTTTCACACGTGAGTGAGTGATGTATCCAGGCAGGGATGCCATTCACATCACTGTTCTTGGTATGGACAGGATCATTAAGTAGGGTCCTTTTCACCATGGTTTCAGTGGGTTCAGGCTCCAATCATTAACCCACACCTGGTTACCTGGAGAGCGGGATGGACTGTGATAAACTTACAGGATATATATCATTCACCCATTCTGAAATCTTTTTTTTTTCATTATTTTTCCTGATGACATTAGTTGATAAGTTAATAAATTTAGTTTCTTCCACTTCTGTCTCATTTTAAATTTTCTAAAATGGAAGGATTCCTGTGATGTAGTATTTTGTAGGGTTAGTAACCCATTCTTTTAATTAAAAAAATTTTTTGAACAAGGGTATGTTGATTGCATTTGTTAGGTAAAGTCCCTCTCATAATTGTTTTCTGCCCCCAAAAGGTTTGTCACACATCTTGACCCCCCCAGCACCCTCCCTTTCTTCTCTCTCCATCCTCTCTCACCTTCTCCCACCCCTACCCCCATGTACTAAGTCATTAATTGTTCTCATATTAGAATTGAGTACATAGAATTCATGTTTATCCATCTTGTCATGCTTTACTAAGAATGATGTGTTTCACTTCCATCGAGGTTAATACAAAAGCTAAACGTCTCCATCTTTTTTTAATGGGTGAATAGTATTGTTAATCCATTCCTCGCTTGGTGGACATTTAGGCTATTTCCACATTTTGGCAATTGTAAATGGAGCTGCAGTAAACAGTGTAGGGCTGGTGGTCTTATGGTAAAAGAAATTTTTTTCTTCTGGGTAGATGCCCAGTAATGGGATTGTAGGATCAAATGGGAGGTCTAGTTTCTGTTCTTTGTGGGTTCTCCATATGTCCTTCCAAAAAGGTTGTGTTAGTTTGCAGAGCCACCAGCAGATTAAATGTGTTCCCTTCTCTCCACATGTACACCGTCCTCTACAGTTTTGAGATTTTATAATGTGGGCCATTCTCACTAGGGTTAGATGATATCTCAGGGTGGTTTTAATTTGCATTTCTCTAATAATTTGGGACAATGAGCAATTTTTTTATGTTTGTTCACTATTTTTCTGTCTTCTTTAGGGAAGGTTCTATTCATCTTTCTTGCCCATTGATATAAGAAATTGTTGGCTTTTTTCATGTTGATTTAATTGAGTTCTTGGTAGATCCTGGTTATCAAGCTATTGTCCAATTCGAAGCATGCAAATATCCTTTCCCATTGTGTACATTGTCTATTAGCTTTGGTTGTTACCTCCTTAGCTGTTCAGAATCTTTTCAGTCTAATAAAGACCCATTTGTTTATATTTTTTTTGTAGGAACGGCCATGAAAGTCTTCTTCATAAAGTCTTTCCCCAGGCTGGTATCTTCAAGTGCTTTCCCCATGCTTTCCTTGAGGATTTTTATCTTTTCATGCCTTAAATTTAGGTCTTCTGTCCATGTGGAATCAATTTTTGTGAGTGTGACCCACACTTAGAGAAAGGTGGCAGTCCAGTTTTGGTCTTTTGCATGTGGATAGCTAGTTCTCCTCAGCACCATTTATTGAATAGGGAGTCATTCTCCCAGCGTATGTTCTTGTTTGGTTTATCAAAGCTTAGGTGGCTGTAAGATGTTAGTTTCATCTCCTGGTTTTCTATTTGGTTCCAGATGTCTGTGTCTCCATTTTTGTGCCAATACCATGCTATTTTGATCACTATGGCCGTGCTGTACAGCCTAAAGTCTGGTAGGCTTATGCCCCTGGCTTTGCTTATATTGCTAAGAACCATTTTAACTATGCACAGATTATTCTGGTTCCAAAGCACAGAGTTATTTTTTCTAAGTCTTGAAAGTACGATATTGGTATTTTTATAGGGATGGCATTGAATATGTAGATATGCTTTGGGAAGTATATACATTTTAACAATATTCATTCTTTTCAGACATGAACATGGCATGTTCTTCCATTTGTTAATATCTCCTGCTATTTATTTCTTATTGTTACATAATTTTCTTCATAGAGGTCTTTCACCTCTTTTATTAGGTATAGCTCTAGGTAATTCATTTTCTTTGAAGTTTACCGTCAAGGGGATTGTGTCCTTGATTAGCTTCTCATCTTCGCTGTTATTGGCACATACAAAGGCTACTGATTTGTGGATGTTGATTTTATATCCTGAGACATTATTGTATTTTTTGATCACTTCCAGGAATCTTGTGGTGTTGTCCTTGGGTTCTCTAAATATAAGATGATCTCATCTGCAAAGAGGGAGAGCTTGATCTCCACTGCTCTCATTGGGATTCCCTTTATTTTCTTCTATTGCCTTACTGTATTGGCTAGAATTTTCAGATCTGTGTTGAATAGTAGAGGACAACCTTGCCTGGTTACAGTTCTAAGTGGAAAAGCTTTCAATTTTACTTCATTCAGCAAAATAGTAGCTGTGGATTTGTCATAGATGGCTTCAATTAGTTTAAGAAATGTGCCACCTATGCCTATACTCTTCATTGTTCTAAATAGAAATGGATGCTGGATGTTATCAAATGCTTTCTCTGCATCTATTGAGAGGATCAGATGGTCTTTGTGTTTGTATCAGTTGATATGGTGAATTACGTTTATGGATTTGCGTGTGTTAAATCAGCCTTGTGTCTCTGGGATGAAACCTACTTGATCGTGATGTATGAGTTTTTTGATGAGAAGCTGTAATCTGTTGTCTAGGATTTTGTTGAGAACTTTTGCTTCTATATTCATTAGTGAAATTGGTCTTCACAGTTTTTTTTTTTTTTTTGGCCGGGGCCAGGTTTGAACCTGCCACCTCCTGTATATGGGGCCGGCACCCTACTCCTTGAGCCACAGGCACCACCCGAAATTGGTCTTAAGTTCTATTTTTTAGTTGGTTCTTTTTCTGATTTTTGTATCAGGGTGATGTTTGCTTCATAATATATGTTGGGGAAAGTTCTTTCCCCTTCAAGTTTTTGGAATAATTACTGCAGTATGGGCATAAGTTCTAGTTTGAAAGTTTGATAGAATTCTGGTGTGAATCCATCTGCACAAGCGCATTTTTTGTTGTTGTTGAGAGATTTCTTATTGTTTCTTTGATCTTAGTGCTTGACATTGGTCTGTTCAGAAGATCTATTTCTTCTTGGATAAGTCTAGAGAGAGTTTGTGATTCCATCTATTGATCCATTTCCTTCATATTGTTAAATTTCTAGGTGTAGAGTTACGAGTAATATTTAGAGATAACCTCTTGTATCTCTGTGACATCAGTTGTCATTTCCTGTACATCATTTCTTTTTTTTTTTTTTCAGTGTAAGAAATATTATTTATTTATTTATTTTTATTAAATCATAGCAGTGTACATTAATACTACCATGAGGTACAGTTTACTGTTTATGTATACAATTTGAAATACTTTCATCCAACTGGTTAACATAGCCTTCATGTCTTTTTCCTAGTTATTGTGTTAAGACATTTATATTCTACAATTAGAGAGATTCACATGTACCCTTATAGGATGAACCATAGGAGTGATCTCACCAATCACCCATCCTCCCACCTCTCCTCCCCTCCCTCCCCCCTCTCCCCATATTCCTGGGCTAAAATTGGGTTACAGCTTTCCTATGAAAGCTATAAATTAGTTTCATAGTACTGCTGAATACATTGGATACTTTTTCTTCCATTCTTGGGATACTTTATCCCAGGATCTCAAGGCTGGTTCAATATACGTAAATCTATAAATGTAATTTATCACATAAACAAATTAAAAAACAAGGACCATACGATTTTCTCAATTGATGCAGAAAAAGCTTTTGATAATATCCAGCATTCCTTCATGATCAGAACACTTAAGAAAATTGGTATAGAAAGAACATTTCTCAAATTGATAGAGGTCATCTACAGCAAACCCACAGCCAATATCATACTGAATGGAGTTAAATTGAAATAATTTCCACTCAGATCAGGAACCAAGCAAGATTGCCTATTGTCTCCACTGCTCTTTAACATTGTAATGGAAGTTTTAGCCATCACAATTAGGGAAGAAAAGGCCATCAAGGTTATCCATATAGGATCAGAAGAGATTAAACTTTCACTCTTCGCAGATGACATGATTGTATACCTGGAAAATACCAGGGATTCTACTACAAAACTCTTAGAAGTGATCAAGGAATACAGCTGCGTCTCAGGTTACAAATCAAAACTCATAAATCGGTAGCCTTTATATATACCAACAATAGTCAAGCTGAAAAAATAGTCAAGAACTCTATTCCGTTTACAGTAGTGCCAAAGAAGATGAAATATCTGGGAGTTTACCTAACAAAGGACATGAAAGACCTTTATAAAGAGAACTATGAAACTCTAAGAGAAGAAATAGTTGAAAATGTTAACAAATGGAAAAACATACCATGCTCATGGCTGGGAAGAATTAACATGTTAAAATGTCCATTCTACCCAAAGCAATATATAATTTTAATGCAATCCCTATTAATGTTCCATTATCATACTTTAAAGATTTTGAAAAAATAATACTTCATTTTATATGGAATCAGAAAAAACCTCGAATAGCCAAGACATTACCCTTTATCATTTCTGACTGAGGTTACTAGAGATTTCACTTTTCTATTTCTAGTTAGTATGGCCAAAGGTTTATCTATTTCATTTATTTTTTTCCAGAAAACCAACTCCTTGTTTCATTAATTTTCTGAATGATTCTTTTGTTTTCAATTTATTAATCTCTGATTCAATTTTGGATATTTCTTTTCTTCTGCTGGGTTTAGGTTTAGATTGTTCTTCTTTTTCCAATTCCATAAGATGGTCTGTGAGTTTGTTGATGTGTTCTCTTTCTGTTTTTTGGAAGTAGGCATGTAAAGCAATACATTTTCCCTTCAGGACTGGTTTTTCTGTATCCCACAGGTTTTGGTAGCTTTTGTCTTCATTGTTGTTATGATCAAGGAAGTAAATGACTTCCTTTTTTATTTCTTCCTGCACCCAACTGTCCTTGAGCTTAAGGTTGTTTAATTTCCATGCCTTTGTGTGGGGTTGAATGCTTTTGTTGGAGTTGAGTTCTAACTTTAAAGCCTTGGGGTCTGAGAAGATACAAGGTAAGATTTCAGTTCTTTTGATTCTTTAGAGGTTTGTTTTGTGTCCTGTGATCAATTTTGGAGAATGTTCTGTGGGCCAATGAGAAGAATGTATATTCTATAGCTTTGGGGTGGTGTGTTCTATATACATCTATCATGCACAGTTGTTCCAGGGTCTCATTTCAGTCCTTTATATCTTTGTTTAATTTCTGTTTAGAGGGTCCGTCCAGCTCTGTAAGAGGAGTGTTAAAGTCTTCTGCTATTATGGTGTTATAGGATATCATATTGGTCATACTAATTAAGGTCTGTTTCAAGAATCTGGGAGCATTTAAGTTGGGTGCATAAATATTTATAATGGAAATGTATTCTTGTTGTATTTTTCCCTTGACCAATATGAAGTGTCCAATTTGTCTTTTTTGACTTTAGTTGCTTTAAATCCACTTGTGTTTGAAAATAAGATTGCAACCCTTCTTATGTTCTGAATTCCCTTTGCCTGAGAAATTGTCTTCCAACCCTTAACTGAGTTTTAATTTGCCTTTTGAGGCTAATGTGTTCCCTGCACACAGCACATGGCTGGCTTGTGTATCTTTTTTTTTTTTTTTTTTTTTTTTTGAGACAGGGTCTCAAGCTGTCACCTTGGGTAGAGTGCTATGAAATCACAGCTCACAGCAACATCAAACTCTTGTGCTTAAGTAATACTCTTACCTCAGCCTCCCAAGTAGCTGGAACTACAGGCTCTTGCCACAATACCTGGCTATTTTTTGTTTGTAGTTGTTATTGTTGTTTGGCAGGCCCAGGCTGGATTCGAACCCACCAGCTTTGGTGTATCTGACTGGCACCCTGGCCACTGAGCTACAGGTGCCAAGCTGAGTTGTGTTTTTTTTTAATCTAATCAGTCAGTCTATGCCTTTTCGGTGGGTAATTCAAGCCATTAGCCTTTATTACAATAACTGATAAGTGTGGGATTGTTCTATTCATCTTATTTTGTGAAACTCCATTGCTTAGATTTTATCTTTTGCATCATTGTGGAAGCTAGGTTCTGAGCTTTAATTTCTGCATGCTTATGTTGTTGGTGGTCCATTGTGATGGTCAGTATGTGGAACAGGTAGAAATATTTCCTGTAGAGCTGGTCTTGTTGTGGTAAATTTCATCAATGTTTGCATATCAGTAAAATATTTGATTTCTTAATTTTATAGCTTAGCTTAGCAGGATAAAGAATTCTGGACTGAAAATTGTTTTGTTTAAGTAGTTTAAAGGTAGATGACCATTGTCTTCTGGCTTAAAAAGTTTCATTAGATAAGTCTGCAGTCACTCTGATGGATTTGCCCCTGTAGGTCAATTGGTGCTTATTCCTGGGAGCTTGCAGAATCTTTTCATTTGTCTTGACTTTGGACAGGCTCATCACAATGTGTCTTGGAGAAGCTCTATTTGAGTTGAGGTGACCTGGGGTCTGATATTCCTCTGAAAGGAGTGTGTCAGAATCTTTGGTGATATTTGGGAAATTTCCATTTTAATATTCTTTAATATGGCTTCCATTCCTCTGGGGCATTCTTCTCCCCCTTCTGGGATACCTAAAACTCATATGTTTGAATGCTTCATGAAGTCCCATAATTCTGGTAGTGAACGTTCTGCTTTCTCTTTCTTTTTTTTCTGCCTCTAACTATCTGCATTATCTCAAGGACTTTGTCCTCTACTTCTAAGATTCTTTCTTCTATGTGGTCTAATCTGTTATTGATACTTTCTGCTGCATCTTTAAGTCCCCTAATTGACTGCTTCGATTTCTTCAGCTCTGCTACATCCTTTTTATTTTCTTCATATTGTTCATCTCTTATTTGATTCTGTTTTGGATTTCCTGTTGGTTATTTTCCACTTTCTCAGCAATTTCCTTCATTTTTTTCATCATCCGTATTTTAAATCCCCCTTTTGTCATTTCTAACATTTCTTTATAGGTAGAATCCTCTGCAGTAGGTACCTCATGGTCCCTTGGAGGGGGGTTGCTCTGGACTAGCTTTTCCTGTTGCCAGGAATTTTTTTCTGATTATTTCTCATGAGTGTTTTCTTTTTATCTGTTTCCTTGCCCTAATTTTTCTTTTACTTCCTCTTGCTCTTTAAGTTACCATGCCTCTGACCTAAGGTTTTGATGAGTCCTTTTGGTACAGAATTAAAAAGATTAGAAGATTGTAGAGTATGAAGGGAAAAAAGATTAAAGGAAAGAAAAAAGGGAAAGAAGGGGTGAGTAAATGGGAATATTGAAAAAAGAAGAGAGACACAGAAAGAGGGAGACAGGAGTACTAAAAGTGTACAGTAGGGTATTTTGACCCAAACCTTAAAGACCTCTAACCTCTAGAATACTGGGTTGTATGGTTCCCTTAAAGTCAGCAGCTCATTGCCACTTTAAACAGACACGGTACCCCCACCCCACCTCCACCAAATAGAGAGTAAAAGAAAAATTGTATAAATCAAACCAAAACAAAGAAATAGAAAACCTTTGGATAAAGGTTTAAAATTGGGGAAAAAACCAAATAACAAGAGCAGAAACACTAAAAAAAATGAAGTTCTGGGAGGTGCCTGTAGCTCAAAGGAGTAGGCACCAGCCGGCCCCATATGCTGGCGGTGGTGGATTCAAAAATGGCCCCGGCCAAAAACTGCAAAAAAAAAAAAAAAAAAAAGGAAGCTCTTATTATTAAAGGAGGCAACAATGGAAAATCATATTTACAGTAGAAAAATGAAGAAATAAAAAAATAGAAAAATCTAAGGTGAAAAAATTAAATAAGACAAGCAGTATATATATCTTCTGAATATTGTCTGGACAACATGTAATCTTCTGGGGTATGAGATGCTGATACAGCTGTATAAGATGGAGCCTGGAGGCCTCTGATGGCTTCTTTGCTCTCAAATCCCACAGGGTTAAAAGCTTGAATCTCTCCTTAGCCTGGTTAAAAGAGACTTTAAACCATTAACCTTGGCTAAGCAGAGGCTTTCCCAGGAAAGAACATGTAGCTGTGATCTCTCCTGAAGTGGCTGACTGCTTATCAGGTGAGCCAAAACCAGCTTCACTCTATGCCTCTGAGGGCCAAGGCTGCAAGGCAGGTCTCCTATTGCCATACACTGAAAGCACCACTCTTCCCCCAGCATCTCAATCCTGGCTTTTGACACTTCTCACAGTCACTAGATCACTCCCCCAAGGTCTCCCAGCCTGGGCCTCACTCTGCAACCCTGAGGGCAGAGCCTGCAGGGAAGCTCTCCCACAATGTCTGTGAGTGGCCCACAGCCAAAAAATGATAGCTCTGTTCTGGCCCAGCAGCTCAGTCCCGGACCCTGGATAATGCTTAAAGTCACCAGCACTCTCGCCAAAGTTCTCCCAAGGTAATTCAACCGAGTGCCCAAGTCTAAAGTACCAAAACAATCCACATTGAAGGCCTCCCCTGTCTGCAATCTTGGTGCTGTTGTAACTATAGCCACAGCAGCCTCAGACTGAACTCAGCCACTTGCCACTTCTCCACTGCTTTTGTCCCCCTCCTAGGGTCTAGAAGTCTCTGTCTCTCTGTGTCTGATCTGAATAATAGTTAACTTTTATTAATTATTAATATTTTAAAAAATTATTATCCAAAAAAGAATCTCCATGTTTTCTTGCAGAACCCACAAGCCAGAGGTACCTGGAGTCTTCCCTCCTCAATCTTACCTGCCCAGTAGCAAAGAAGCTGTTACTCTGCCACCATCTTGCTCCTCCTGTCTGTAGACACTATTTTTAACAACTAAATAATAAGCCCTTTAGAGTTGTGTTGAAATATATTAGTTACCCCATTTATAGACATTTGTTTCTAAATCTTGTCCTTATAAAGAAATAGTAATTTATATCACATTTGTTAGTGTTTTGATTTATATCTTTAATAATGAGTTTACTAGGTTAAGAGGTATGAAAAGAATTTTGAAGACTTATGATACATTTGCCAAATGACTTTCCTGAAAAGCTGTTGCAAGTTGCTTTTACCTTTGCAGATGAGATATTCCACAGTTGTTCATGAAAAGTGACTCTTACATTAACTGAAGTTTATCTTGAGTTCCCTGTCTCTCTAGGCTACTATTGTCCAACAAAATATTTTAATGAGCATAATTGAGAAATATTACCAATCAGTGCACATGGCAGTAGTGTGTAACTTAATTTAGAATGATTTAGCTGGTCTTGTATCACTCTTTCCTCTTTCAGTCATAGATTTTAGGCAACTTATCTAATAAAAATTCCATATATTCCCATCAAGTGCTAAAGCCAATAAATAGTTTGCACCTGAAAATTCTATAAGGCCTTTCAATGTGAATAATAGAAGATATTTAAATTCACTTAACAAAAGTCGATAAAATTGGCCTAGTCATATCTATCTTTTATTCATTTTTCTTACTCATCTCTAGGTTCTCCATTCTCTAGAATCAGGTGCTCTTGGTTGACTCATGTAAAGCCTTGATAGCACATTATTTAATTTGAAAATCAATTTTAAATAAAAAAGGATGCAATCTTTTTATATAAAAGATGTAATAATGTGTATTTATAGTCTTCTGTAAATGCAATTACTAAGAGTAGTTACAAAGAAGGAATGGGTAGAATGGTTTCTGGCTGGACGATAGATGGAGTTGGGGGGACTTTTGAGCCATGTCAATGTACTTATTCAAAAGACTAAATTGAAAAATCAAGGTCACATTTATAGCTTTAAAAAAGTAAAAAAAAAATAAGGCATGAAAAATAATGTCTATTGCAGTATCATTTTTAAGAATAATTTTGGAAAATCTTAATATGCATTAAATGGAGAAGAGATAATTCAATTATAATATAGTCAAAAATTTGATAGGATTTGGATACCGCTTGAATGGAAGAGATGACTATCAGATTTCTAGCTTGAGTGGGTGCTTATACCATCAGATGAAAAAGGGAGTAGGGAAGGTGTGGTTGTGGGTAGGCCAATTATGAATTCAGTTTTGGACATGTGTAGGAGGTGTTTGTAGAACATCTAGCTAGAGATGCCTAATAGGCATTTGAATATTTGAATCTGGGACTCAGAAGAGAGTTGAAGACTGAATTTATAGATGTGTGATCTAGAAGTATAAAAGTAGTAAAGCCCCATACATGGCTGATATTCAGGGGGAGAGGAGGGATTGAAGACATGTTTTAATGATAGAGGCATTACTTCCTTGTGGAAAAGAAAATAATCAATATTATTTTGTAAAATCATGCATGATTATAAGATTACTAGCATTTTTAGTATTCTTACATTTTATTATTTTATTTATTAGGCATTTTGTGAATTTCCACTACTTTGGGTTTAATATGAAGACAGTGGTTTGTGACTAATAGGTGCTAGATAAGGGTTATATTATACTGGTAGGAGTCAGGGCTCAGAATTCTGAAAGATTTAGCAGTAATAAAATGGATAACTATATTATTTTGGGGTGATTGGGCCACTTACTCTGAAGACAGGCTTTAGTGCAAAGAGATAGGAAAGAAAGGGGAACAGACATATTATTGAGCACCTTCCATGTGTCAGAAACTATTCTAGCCAGCAAGACCTATAATGCTAGTATGTTCTCCACAGTTTATAGATAATATAACTGAGGCTTAAAGTTGGTAAGTGACTTACTTAAAGTCACTATTGAGGAAATGTATAACAATAGCCAGTGGTTCTCAATGTGGCTATTATATGTTAGTCATGTGGGGAATTTTTAATAGTACACATTCCTGGGTTCCCCAGGAGATTTTCATTCCGTGGCTTTTTGGTGTGAACCCAGGTGATGCAATTTTAAAGTGATTCTGTTGTGTAATTAGGGTGGTGGTTAGGAATAACAGTTCTGGATTCCCATAAACTGTGATATGAGTGTTGCCAGTAGGTACTAGTATAATGAAGTTAGGCAAAGTAATCTCTCTGAATTTCAGCTTATTCATTGATATACGGTAGTGAAGATTATAGTAGGCTGACTTTTTGCCAATGTGTGGAAATTCCAAAATACACATTGCTGGATAGTGTCCTTTTCCCTCTCAAGATCCCTGCTCCATTTGGCTCCATGTCCTGAGAGGCTGGCTTGTATGAGTTGTATCCAGAAGCTTCCTAGCCTATCAGCTTTTGGTTGGATTCAACAGGAGGTCAGAAATAAGTAGGAGTGTGTGGATATTTGTTTCTCTAGTTCTCTTTCTGCTAGTTTTCCACGAGTTGGCAATTGGTTGTGTTCCTTTATCTAAGTTCAAAACTCCTGTCAGATGGCCCTTTCCTATATGTACAGCTACAGTCTTTTTTGGAGCCCAGTAAATGTCCCCTCCTCTGGTCCCTTCAGCAAAGCTGGAAAGGGCTTCTGGGTATTGCTAGTCCTAGCATACTCCACCATCCTTTAACCCTGCCCACCTTTTTGTGAATGATCTCTTCATTAAACTCTCAATTATCCCATTTGAGTGTGCTGTTTACTATTTATGCCCTGATAGGTACTACAGATAGAGTGAATAACAGTTCCCATCACTTAGTACATTCTACATAAATGTTTGTTGTTAAAGAAAAAGCCTGGTGGAATGCATTATTCAAATATATGTGTTTTATTATCTCACCCAGGGTTTATTTTTGTTTATTTACTTATTTTTGAGACAAGTTCTCACTCTGTTGCCTGGAAAGGAGTACAGTGGTGTGATCACAGCCCAGAAGATCCTCTCACTTCTGTCACAGGTGCACTGCTACATGGATTAATTTTTTTTTTTTTTTTTTTTGTAGCAAAGCAGTCTCACTATATTGCCCAGACTGGTCTCAAACTCCTAAGCTGAAGCAATCCTCCAGCTTCCACTTCCCAAAGTTCTGGGATTACTGGCATGAGCCACAGTACCTGGCCACATTTACTCTTAAATTTCAGTAGAATCTGCTTTAAACAAAATTCAGGTAATAAGGACCCCACTCAATTAAGCAGATTTTCTTTTTCTTTCTTTCCTCCCCCATTACATTATTTTTTTAGAGAAAGGGATAAATGTGTGAAAGAAAATTTGTATTTAGAATTTTTTTTACAAAGAGAAACAACTGCTTATAGAATATTCTTGAATGAGTGTACATTAAACCAGTATGAAATAGACCTGAGATTGCATCCTGGCTCTACTATCCATAACAAATCATCTAATTTCTTCTAATTCATAAGGCTCTTGTGATAATCAAATGAGACAAAGTATGTTAAGTGCCTACCATGACAACTGAAACATGATATAAACAATCCTTTCTCCTGCCCTTTCAGTCTTTATCCTAGGTTTTGGCAGATTGATGGCCCTGAGTCCCTCCTTACAGGGTAATCAGTCATCATCCACAGGTTTCAAGTGGTTTCTAGATTGGATTTCTTCATGCAGGAAAGTGGGTAGTGTATTTTAAAAGTATGTTAAAAATAATGCAAAGTCCAAAATAGACTTCTGATTATCACTTTTGGAAAACTTAAAAATTCCAATAATAAGAATCCCCATGGCTCAACGCCCATACCACAGTGGTTACAGCGCCAGCCACATGCACCAAGGCTGGTGAGTTAAAACCTGGCTCTATCCTGCTAAACAATGACAAGTCCAACAAAAAGTAGCCAGGCATTGTGGCAGGCACCTGTAGTCCCAGCTACTTGGGAGGCTGAAGCAAGAGAATCACTTAAGCCCAAGAGTTTGA
>NW_003852505.1:6339135-6342101 GCF_000181295.1 Otolemur garnettii | reverse complement strand
AAAAAAAAAAAAAAACTCCATGTTTTCTTAAAGTTGTATGTAGAAAAGTTGTTTTGTTATCACTACTTAAGCTAATTGTTATAAAGGAGCAGAAGGAGGCAGAAGGGTGTGAGAAGAGAACGACTTTGGGAGGGATAAACATGGGTGACATTGCCCTGTAGGTGGTAGTGCAGACCTGCCCCTTCAGACCTTAAAGGGCAGGGCCTCTGACTCCACATTAGGGCTACTGTGGGCAGGTGATCTCACTCCTTTTGGGACTTTCAGGGGAGGAGCTACTGACAACTGGTTGAGACATTAACGGGTGGGGGGTTATCTCCCCTCTGACTTCCAAGGGTGGAGCCATAGACTCCGAGTTTGAACATTAAAGGGTGAAGCCACTGATGCCTTGTTTGGACTAAGGGCAGAGCCATTGGTGCAGGTTAGTAATATCAAGGTGGAGCCGGGGTTCATGGTTTGGACTGTCAAGGGTAGAGTTGCTGGCACCTGGTTTGTAATTTCAAGGGCACAGCTGCTGGTGCCTGGTGTGGATTTTCAAGGGCAGAGCTGTGGGTGCTCAGCTTGGATTTTCAATGGCTGGGGCTGTTGCCTGGTTTGGTCTTTAAAGGGTGGAGCTGCTGATACCTGGTTTAGACTTTCAAGGGTGGAGCTGTTGGTGCCCAGTTTGCACTTTCAAGGACTGGCCGCTGATACTAGGTTTGGACTTTCAAGGGCAGGTAAACTGAGGCCCAGTTCGGACATAGAAGGGTAGAGGTGTTGATGTCTTTCTCCTGGCTGTGACTAGTGATTGTTCCTGAATTGGTGGTCCACCAGAGGGGACCAGGTTCCATCCCCTTGTGTATTTTGGTTGAAATTGTCTGTGGATTTCCACTAATGGGTTATTGGAGACCCTTTGAGCTCTCTGGTAAGGAGTGATTGTACTGTCTAGGTCAATCTGTTTAGAACTCTAGAACTGGGCTGTCCATTTGTGCTCACTCTGAGGTTGACGGCTGGTTGGTCTAAAGTGGGAAAGGACTGAATCTTTTTCAAAAGCTGTCACTGGTGGGGAGTAGGGCACCACAGTTGCTTGTATCTCTCTCCAGATGAGATTCCAGCCTAATACCTCTACTAAGTAGAGATATACCTCCATACCTCCTCTGATTTTAGGTCAGAGCCATCTTATGCTCTCTTACTAAGCAGGTCTTCAAAGTCTTAGGCTATAGCTTGGAAAAGGACCTTTGTAAGGCTGTAGGGGAAAACCCACAATCACAAGCCACAACTCATTGGTTAAGGTCAGATTAACTCTACTTCCTGGGGCCTTCTAACCAATTTTACCCTACCACTTTAAATAGCCAAACTGTAGAAAATATTTATGGAGCAGAACCAGAGGAAGAACTCTGGTGACATGAATAATCAAAGTAGATCAACTCGCCCAAGGAATGACAAAGGAGATAAAACAGAAGATGCCATTCATAGACAAATGGCTGAAATGTCAGGAAGAGAATTCAGAATATGGATGGCAAATAAGATCAATAGAAAGGAAGAAAAGTTAGAAATTGAAATTCAAGAGTAGTTCAAAAGGTGTTTCAAGAAATCGATGAATTCAAAGACAAAATCTCCAAGGATTTGGACATAATGAGAAAAGAAATATCAGACATTAAGGAAATGAGAAAGTTATTCAAAGAGCTTCATAATACAGTAGATTCGGTCCCTCCGTAATAGAGTGAAACAGGCAGAAGAAGGGATCTCTGAAGGCAAAGACAAAGCTTTTGAATGCTCCCAAATGCTCAAAGAGGCAGAGAAGTAGAGAGCAAAACCTGATCATTCCCTGAGAGAGCTGTGGGATCACTCCAAAAGAACAAACATTAAACTGATAGGAATTCCTGAAGGAGAAGGGAATGGTCCTAAAGGCACAGATGCCCTACTGCAAAATATACTGGAGGAGAATTTCCCAAGCATGGCAAGAGATATAGAAATTCAGATAGTAGACAGTTTCAGAAGCCTAGCAAGACTCAATCCAAATAAAGCATCTCCTAGATACATTGTAATTAACTTTGCCAAAGTTAATATGAAGGAGAAAATCCTGCAAGCAGCCAGGTGTAAGGAAAGCATTACCTGCAAAGGGAGAAATATTAGAATTACTGTAGATCTCTTAGTTGAAACCTTTTAAGCCAGAAGAGGATGGTCATTGACCTTCAATCTCCCCAAATAAAAAACTTTCAGCTCAGGATCCTCTATCCAGCTAAACTGAGTTTCATTTTTTTTTAATTGAATGGTAACTATGTACATTAATGCACTTCTAGGGTATAGTGTGGTGTTTTCACATACAATTTGAAACATTTCCATCAAACTGGTTAACATAGCCTTCATGTCATTTTTTTTTTAGTTATTGTGTTAAAATGTTCATATTCTACTCTTAAAAAGATTCACTTGTACCCTTGTAAGATAAACCACAGAAGTGATCCCTCCAATCCCCCTCCCTCCCCCCGTTCCCCCCTCCCCTCTCCCCCCCATATTCTTAGGCTCTTATTAGGTTATAGCTTTCATATAAAAGGTATAAATTAGGTGGTGCCTGTGGCTCACTGAGTAGGGCGCTGGGTCCATATACTGAGGGTGGCGGGTTCAAACCTGGCCCCAGCCAAACTAAACAAAAAATAGCTGGGTATTGTGGTGGGTGCCTGTAGTCCCAGCGGCTTGGGAGGCTGAGGCAAGAAAATCACCTAAGCCTGAGAGTGAGAGATTGCTCTGAGCTATGATGCCACAGCACTCTACTGAGGGTGACAAAGTCAGACTCTGTCTCTAAAAGAAAAAAAGGTATAAATTACTTTCCTAATATGGGTGTGTACAGTGGATATTTTTTTCTTCCATTCTTGTGATACTTTGCTAAGAAGACCATTTTCCAGCTCCATCCATGGGAACATGAAGGACGTAAAGTCTCCATCTTTCTTTATGGCTGCATAGTATTCCATGGTGTACATATACCACAGTTT
>NW_003852505.1:6321284-6335898 GCF_000181295.1 Otolemur garnettii | reverse complement strand
AGAAGAGCCTCTGTATTTTGTGAAGCAACTTCATCACCTTCAGGGATTCCTATAAGGTGAATATTAGTTTTCTTTGAATCATCTGAGAGCTCTCTGAGAGAACAATCCGTTTTTGTTCTCCATTTCTTTTGATCTTTGCACTCCTGGGCTTCTTCAAAAACTTTGTCTTCAATGTCAGAGATCCTTTCTTCTGCCTGTTCCACTCTGTTATGGAGGGATTCCACCGTATCTTTCAGATTCTTGAGGGCTGCAACCTCTTGTCTCAGTATTTAAAATTGTTTGGTCATTTTATCTTTGAAATCATTGAATTCTTGAGACATCTTTTGAATAATTTCTTGAGACATCTTTTGAATAATTTCTTGAGACATCTTTTGAATAATTTCTTGAGAAATCTTTTGAATAATTTCTTGAAATTCTAAATCCCTCCTTTCTTTCCTTCTGTTAATCTCATTTGCTATCCAAATTCTGAACTCGATTCCTGACATCTCAGGCATCTGTTTGTGGATGGGATGTTCAATTGCTTCTTCCCCATTTTTTCCTTGGGGGAGTTGATCTACTCTGGTTATTCAAGTTGCCAGAGTTTTTCCGCTGATTCCGCCCCATGCTGATTTTACCTTGTTTGGAGGCGTTATCGGAACCATTCAGTTGGTGGCTTCTACTGGTTGCCTAGAGAGACAGGCAGAGTGTGTCTGTTGTCTTCTCCCAGTTCTCAGGTGCCGGGGCAACCAGGGCACAGTGGAACGCCACACGGTAGTGTGCGTAGCTGGATTAGACCATGTTTGGCATGCTGGGGCAACTAGGGGTCAGGAGACCAGCAGCAGCTGGATCAGTCCTCATTCAGCCCCTCTGGAGCAGCCAGGGGGTAGGGGAATGGCAGTGGTAGTGCAGGGCACGCGAGCAACCAGATCAGTCCTATTTCAGCCCCACCAGAGTAGCTGGGTGGGGAGTGGAGGACTCCTTCGCCGTCACCCACTGGATGCGTGTGGTACGAGCAAGCCAATCTGTGCCCTCTCAGCGTGGGACCCCAGAGTGGGGAACTCCTCCACCTCCACCCGTGGGATGCACGTGGCTCTAATAAACAGTTCTTGGTCCAACCAGAGCAGTAGATTCCTTCACCACCACCTGCAGGGCACATGTGGCTCTAGCAAGCAGTTCTGGGCCCACCCAGCATGGGTGCCTGGGGCGAGAAACTCCTCTGCTGGCCCCCGTGGAGCTTGCGTGTCTCTAGCAAGCTGTGTTGTGTCTGCCTGGAATGGAACACTCCTCTGCCACTGCCCATGGGATGCCTGTGGCACTAGCAAGGAGTTCTGGGCCTGCCCAAAGCAGGAGCCTGGGGCAGGGATCTCCTCTGCCGCCCATGAGGTGTGTGACTCTAGCAAGCAGTTCTGGGCCCACCTCAAGTGGGGGGACTCCTCCGCCACTGCCTGTGGGGCACGTGTGGCTCTAGCAAGTATTTCTGTGCCTGCCTGAGGCAGGGGACTCCTCTGTGGCCACCTGCTGCCAACAGGAGTTATGCAGCTCTAGCAAGCAGTTCTGGGCCCACCCAGAGCCCTGGAGTGGGGATCTCCTCTGCTGCCCGTGGGGCATGCGGCTCTAGCAAGCAGTTCTGGGCCTGCCCATATTTGGGGCCTCCTCTGTCACCACCTGTGGGGTGTGTGAGGCTCTAGCAAGTAATTCTGTGGCTTCCTGGAGCAGGGAACTCCTCTACAACCACCCACCACCTACAGGAGGTGTGCGGCTCTAGCAAGCAGTTCTAGGCCTGCCCACAGTTCTGGAGCAGGGATCTCCTCTGCTGCCCATGGGGCGCGTGGCTCTAGCAAGCAGTTCTGGGCCCTCCCAGAGTGAGGGACTCCTCTGCTGCCACCCGCAGGGGTCTGCAAGTCTCTAGCATGTGGTTCTGTGCCTGCTAGGAGCAGGGGACTCCTCTGAGGCCCCCCGCTGCCCACAGGAGGTGTGCGGCTCTAGGAAGCAGTTCTGGACCTGCCCAGAGTCCTGGAGCAGGAGTCTCCTCTGCCGTCTGTGGGGTGTGTGGCTCTAGCAAGCAGTTCTGGGCCTCCCCAAAGTTGGGGACTCCTCCATCGCAGCCCGTGGGGTGCACGAGGCTCTAGCAAGTAGTTCTGTGGCTGCCCAGAGCATGGGACTCCTCTGCGACCATCTTCCACCCACAGGAGGTGTGCAGCTCTAGCAAGCAGTTCTGGGCCCACTCAGAGCTCTGGAGTGGGGATGTCCTCTGCCACCTGTGGCGTGCGTGGCTCTAGCAAGCAGTATTGTGCCCTTCCAGAGTGGAGGACTCCTCTGCCACCACCCATGGGGTGCACAAGGCTCTAGCAAGTAGTTCTGTGCCTGCCCAGTGCATGGTACTCCTCTGCAACCACCTACTACCCACAGGAGGTGTGTGGCTCTAGCAAGCAGTTCTGGGCCCACCCAGAGCCCTGGAGTGGGGATCTCCTCTGCTGCTTGTGGGGTGCGTGGCTCTAGCAAGCAGTTCTGGGCCCTCCCAGAGTGGGGGAATCCTCTGCCACTGCCCACGGGGTGTGCAAGGCTCTAGGAAGTAGTTCTGTGCTTGCCCAGAGCTGGGGACTCCTCTGCAACCACCCGCTGCCCCCAGGAGGCATGTGGCTCTAGCAAGCAGTTTTGGGTCTGCCTAGAGCCCTGGAGCTGGGATCTCCTCTGCTACCTGTGGGGTGTGCGGCTCTAGCTGGGAGTTCTTGGCCCTACCAGAGTGGGGGACTCCTCCACCACTGCCTGCAGGGGTGCGCAAGGCTCTAGCAAGCAGTTCTGTGCCTGCACAGAGCAGGGGGCTCCTCTGTGGCCACCTGCCACCCGCAGGAGGTGTGCGGCTATAGAAAGCAGTTCTGGACCTGCCCAGAGCCCTAGAGTGGGAATCTCCTTTGCCACTCCTGGGGTGCGTGGCTCTAGCAAGCAGTTCCGGGCCCTCCCAGAGTGAGGGACTCCTCCGCTGCCACCCGTGGGGTGCACAAGGCTCTAGCAAGTAGTTCTGTGCCTGCCTGGAGCAGGGGATTCCTCTGTGGCCACCCGCAGCCCGTGGGAGGTGTGCAGCTCTAGCAAGCAGTTCTGGGGCCCACTTTGTACCTGTATTTTGTGTTCTTAAATGCTCTTCCTTGGATTTACAGCTTGCTGAACTTCTTTCTGGGCTCAGCTCCCCGTCTTTGGCTTTATAGATTCTGATTCCAAGGAGTTTTTCTTCCTTTGCTCAGGAGCCTCTGACCAGGGTTGCTACCAGTCGGCCATCTTCCCAGAATCCTCCTGAGTTTCATTTGTGATGGAGAAATCAAATACTTTACTGACTTATACATTTTGAAGAAATTTTCCAGGACTAAACAAGCTCTTCAGGATATTCTCAGACCCATCCCGCACAATGATCATCACAATGGTCTACCAGCATAGGAAACTCACCCAAAAATTATTGAACCAAATCCAAACTCCCACGATGGTGAAAAGATTAAAATGTCCACTGCACCTTTGAAAAACATGACACCTAATATGTTGCCATGCCTATCAATCCTCTCAATTAATGTGAATGGTTTAAATTTTCCTCTAAAGAGGCACAGGTTTTCTGACTGTATACATAAACTCAGAGCAGATATCTGCTGCATACAAGAATCACATCTTTCCTTAAATGATAAAAAGAGACTCAGGGTGAAGGGATAGACATTTATAATACAGGCAAATGGAAACCAGAAAAAATCAGGGGTTGCAAATTTAGTTGCAGATACAATTGGCTTTAAACCAACAAAGGTAAAGAAAGATAAGGATAGTCACTACATATTTGTCAAGGGAAACACCCAACATGAAGAGATTCTGATAATTAACATTTATGTACCCTAACAGAATGCTCTTCAATTTATAAAGCAAATTCTTACAGATATGAACAAATTGATACCTTCCTGCACTACAATAGTTGGAGATTTTAATACCCCTTTGACAGTATTGGATAGATCCTACAAGAAGAAACTAAACAAAGAAATATTAGACTTAGACTCGACCCTAGAACAAATGGACATAATAGACCTCTACAGAACATTTCACCCTAATCAAACTGAATATACATTCTTCTCATCAGCCCACGGAACATCCTCAAAAATTGATCACATCTTAGGACATAAGTCTAACCTCAGTAAATTTAGAAGAATAGAAATTATTCCTTGAATTTTCTCAGAACACCACGAAATATAAGTTGAAGTCAACAGCAACAGGAATCTTCATACACAAACAAAGTCATGAAAATGAAATAATCTCAGACTGAAATATAGCTAGGTCAAAGACATGATAAAAAGGAAATCACCACATTTTAGGAACAAAATGATAATGAAGACACAAATTATCAAAACCTGTGGGATGCTGCAAAGGCAGATCTAAGAGGGAAATTTATAGCTTTGGAAGCCTTCATCAAGAAAACAGAAAGGAAGCCAACAACTTAATGGGTCATAGCAAGCAACTGGAAAAGGAAGAATATTCCAGCCCAAAACCCAGCAGAAGAAAAGAAATAACCAAAATTAGGGCAGAATTAAATGAAACTGAAAACAAAATCAATCAGAAGATCAATGAAACAAAAATTTGGTTTTTTGAAAAGATTACTAAAATTGATAAACCCTTGGCCAGCCTAACCAGAAACAGAAAAGTAAAATCTCTAATATCATGTATCAGAAACGACAAAGGAGAAATAACAATAGATACCTCAGAAATTCAAAAAATCCTCCATGACTCCTACAAAAAAAACTCTATTCTCAGAAATATGAAAATCTGAAGGAAATGGACTAATGGACTTCTAAATGGAGTAGAAGAACATCACCTTCCTAGACTCAACCAGAAAGAATTAGAAATTTTGAATAGACCTATATCAATCACTGAAATAGCATCAACTATATGAAATCTCCCAAAAGGGAAAAGTCTGAGACCAGATGGCTTCACATCAGAATTCTACTAAACCTTTAAAGAGGAATTACTACCTATTTTATACAACTTTTTCCAAAGCATAGGATAAGAAGAAATACTTCCTGACACATTCTATGAAACAAATATCACCCTGATACCCCAACCAGGAAAGGATCCGAGAAAGAAAATTATAGACCAAAATCATGAATGAATATTGATGCAAAAATATTCAATAAGATCTCAGCAAACAGAATTCAAGAGCACATCAAAAAAAATTATACACCATGATCAAGTTGGTTTTCTCCCAGTGTTACAAGGTTTGTTTAACATATGTAAATCTATAAATATAATACATCACATAAATAAAATAAAAAACAAAGACCATATGATTCTCTCATTGATGCAGAAAAGGCTTTTGATAATATCCAGCATCCTGTCATGATCAGGACACTTAAGTAAATAGGCTTAGGTGGCCATTTCTTAAACTGATAGAGGTCATCTATTGTAAACCCACAGCCAATATCATATCAAATGGAGTAAAATTGAAAATATTTCCACTTCAATCTGGAACTAGGCAAGGATGCCCACTGTCTCCACTGCTATTCAACATAGTAATGGAAGTCTTAGCCATTCCAATCAGGCAAGATAAGGCAATCAAGGTTATCCAAATAGAGTCAGAGGAAATCAATCTCTCAGTCTTTGCAGATGATATAATCCTATATGTGGAAAAATCCCAGGGACTCTACTTCAAAACTCATAGAAGCAATCAAGGAATACAGCAGTGTTTGAGGATACAAAATCAATACTTACAAATCAGTAGCTTTTGTATATGCCAACAATAGTCAAGCTGAAAATATGGTCAAGGACTCTATTCTTTTTATAGTAGTGCCAAAGAAGATTAAATATCTGGGAATTTACCTAACAAAGAACGTGGAAGATCTCTATAAAGAGAACTATGAAACACTGAGAAAAGAAATAGTGGAAGATGTTAACAAATGGAAAAACATGCCATGCCCATGGCTAGGAAGAATCAACATTGTTAAAATGTCCATACTACCCAAAGCAATGTACAGATTTAATACAATCCTTATTAAAGCACCATTGTCATACTTTAAAGAGCTTGAAAAAAATGGTTCTTTGTTTTATTTGGAATCAGAACAAACCTCAAATAGCCAATACATTACTCAGAAATAAAAACAAATCAGGAGGTATTACTTTACCAGACTTGAGGCTCTACTGTAAATCTATAGTGATCAAAACAGCATGATACTGGCACAAAAACAGAGAGGTATATTTATGGAGCAGAATAGAATATAGAACCAAGAGCTGAACCAAGCCACTTATCATCATTTGATCTTTGATAAGTCTATCAAAAACGTTCAGTGTCAGAAAGACTCCCTATTTGACAAATGGTGCTGGGTGAACTGGGTGGCGACCTATAGAAGACTGAAACTGGACCCCCACCTTTCACCATTAACAAAAACTGGTTCTCACTATATAAAAGCTTTAAACTTAAGACATGAAACTATAAAAATGCTAGCAGAGAGTGCAGGGAAAACACTTGAAGAAATCGGCCTTGGAGAATACTTTATGAGGAGGACCCCTTGGGCAATTGAAGTAACACCAAAAATATATTACCGGGATCTGATCAAACTGAAAAGCATAGCCAGGAGCACAGTAAGTAAAGCAAACAGACAACCTTCAGAATGGGAGAAGATTTTTGCAGGTTATGCATCCAACAAAGGTCTGATAACTAGAATCCACAGAGAACTCAAACTAGTCAATAAAAAAAGAACAAATAACCCCATTTCTATGTGGGCAAGAGACTTGAACAGAAACTTCTCTGAAGAAGACAGGTATATGGCCTATAAGCACATGAAAAAATGCTCATCATTTTTAATCATCAGATAAATACAAATCAAAACCACTTTGAGATATCATCTAACTCTAGTAACATTAGCCCACATCACACAATTCCAAAACTACAGATGATGGCGTGGATGAAGAGAAAAGGAAACACTTCTACATTGCTGGTGGGAATGCAAGGTAATACGACATTTTTAGAAAAATATTTGGAGAATAATCAAGGAACTAAAAGTAGACCAACTGTTTAATCCTGCAATTCTTCTACTAGGTATATACCCAGATGATAAAAAGTCATTTTACAACAAAGACATTTGCACCAGAATGTTTATTGCAGCCCAATTCATAATTTCCAAGACATAGAAACAACCCAAGTGTCCGTTGACCCACGAATGGATTAACAAACTGTGGTATATGTATACCAAGGAGGACTATGCAAAAAAAAAAAAAAAAAAGATGGTGACTTGACATCTTTTATGTTTACCTGGATAGAGCTGGATTATTCTTAGCAAAGTATCTCAAGAATGGAAGAAAAAGTATCCAATGTACTCAGCCCTACTATATGAAACTAATTTATAGCTTTCATAGGAAAGCTATAAACCAACTATAGCCCAAGAATATGGGGAAAGGGGAGAGGGAGGGGAGGGGAGAGGGGAGGATAAGTGGAGGGAGGATGATTGGTGGGATCACACCTATGGTTCATCTTATAAGGGTACATGTGAATCTTTCTAAATGTAGAATATAAATGTCTTAACACAATAACTAAGAAAATGACATGAAGGCTATTTAACCAATTTGATGAAAATATGTCAAATTGTATATAAAAACAGCACACTGTACCCCATGACAGTATTAATGTACAGAGCTATGGTTTAATAAAAACAACAACAACAGCAAAAAGAAAAAAAGTTCTTCATTTTGTGTGGAAGAAAAACCTATATAGCCAAGGACATTTTTAGTAATAAAAACAATACAAGAGGCATCACTCTATTTTAGGTTATATTATAAGTCCATAGTGATTAAAACAGCATGGTATTGGCACAAAAATGGAGACATAGTCATATGGACCAAATAGAAACCAAGAGATGAAACCAGTCTTTAGGTGCTATCTGATCTTTGATCAATCAAACAAAAGCATATGGGAGAGTAATTGGTGTGACAACACCTATGGTGCATCTTACAAGGGTACATGTGTAATTTACTAGGTGTAGAATATAAATATCCTAATAACTAAGAAAATGCCATGAAGGCTATGTTGACCAGTTTGATGAAAGCATTTCAGATTGTATGTAAAACAAGCACATTGTACCCCATTATTGCATTAACGTACACAGCTATGACTTAATTTAAAAAAACAGCATATACTGGGGAAAAGAAACCCTTATTCAATAAATGGTGAACTGGGAGAACTGGATAACCACATGTAAAAGACTGAAACTGAACCTACACATCTCACCACTAACAAAAATTTTCTGAAGATGGGATAAAAGATTTAAATGTAAAATATGAAATGATAAAAATCCTAGAACAAAGTATGGGAAAAACCTTTGGGGATGTTGGCCTGGGGAAAGATTTTATGAAGAAGACTTCAGGAGAAATTGAAAAAACAATAAAAATTAACAAATGAGACTTAATTAAGCTGAAATACTTTTCCACAGCTAAGGACACCAAAATTAAAGTAAACAGATAACCTTCAGAATGGGAAAAGATATTTGCATGTTACAAATCTGACTGAGGCTTGATAATTAGGATATATGTAGAACTCAATCAACCAAGAGAGCGAACAATCCCATCTATCTCTGGGCAAGAGACATGAATAGAACCTTCTCTGAGGAAGATAAACATCTGAAAATATGATCATCATCCCTAATCATCAGAGAAATTCAAATCAAAACTCCCCTGAGATATCACTTAACCCCAGTAAGAATAGCCCACACCACAAAGTCCCAAAGTTGCAGATGGTGGTGGGGGTGTGGAAAGAGAGGGATTCTTTTACACTGTTGATGGGACTACAAACTAATGTAGCCTCTTTGGAAGGAAGTATGAAGAATCCTCAACTCAAATTAGACCTTCATTTTGACCTTGCAGTGCCACTATTAGGTATATAACCAGAAGAAAAAAAATCCTTTTATCATAAAGACATTTGCACTAGATTGTTTATCACAGGTCAATTTACAGTTGCCAAAGATGTGGAAACAACCTGCAGGCCAATTAACTCAGGAATGGATTAACAAGCTGTGGTGTATGTATACCATGGAGTACTATTCAGCTGTAAGAAAAGGTGGTGACTTTACATGTTTTGTATTAACCTGGATGGAGTTGAAACACATTCTTAGTAAAGTGTCATAATAATGAAAAAGCAAATGTCCCATGTACTCAATTTTATTATGAAGTGAGTAGGTGATTTAACACACGCCTACATAGGAGAAAAACTTTATTCAATTTGGGAGGAGGGGGAGCAAGTGAGGGGGAGAGAAAAGAGGTTTGATGTATTCTCACTTGAAGAGTACAAGATAGGGGTGTATGGCACATCTTTTTGGTGCAAGACACAAAACCACAAGAGGGACTTTACCTAACAAATTCAAAAATTGTGACTTGGTTTTTTGTACCCTCACAATAATCTGGAAAAAAAATAGTCCCAGAAGTCTTCTAGATTTAAACTAGGCTTTCAGAGCTCCAGAGCTCTTATAAAAACACTTCTTCCTTCCAACCACAGAACTGGATTTAAGGGAGACTCCAGATCCATGTGCTTCAGAGAAGCACTCACTTGTCCCAGTGTGGCAACACTACCACTGTAGGATTAAGGGTGATGCATATTTGTTCTTGTGTTTAATGAAATAACTCCCCCCAACACTGTCAGCCAAAGCACTACAACTATCTGGAAAACAATCCCCCATTTAAAAAAGCTATAAGTAGAGCTAATTACTTACTTTCTCTTAAGAAATCCAATTCCAGGATCAATCCCTTTGTGTCTTATGTATGTTTACCTCAGTCACTTCTAGAAATCTAAGCACTGGGTAATCTCTTGTTCCATAGATTATCTTAATATTAAGCAATATCCTACTCCACCCTTATCTGCTAAACTATTTTAATGCACTACTTTCATCTCATGGTCTTCCATACACTCAAATTCTTGATGTTTCTCTTCTTTCAAATAGATACTCTGTTGAAACTCTTATCGCACCTCCTTGTTAGGGTCACCTATTGAATTCCTGGTTATTCATCATAATTTACTGAAAATTTTAACTTTTGACCCATTGCTTTCTCCCGTCCCTTCTCATCATTCTTTGCAACTAGAGTACCCATGTAGGTATCCTAATTCTTTGACTTCTCCGTTCCTTGACATGTTCTCCTTGAGTTGTCTTGACCTTTATCCCACCTCAGCCAACAATGGGTGTTGAACCTTTTTTCTTTTTTCTTTTCTACTGCACATTGTAAGAAGAAGAGCTGACTTGGGCCATAAATTAGATACACACACTAACAAAGATGGTGAGCAACTGCAACAAAAAGTCAGTGCATACTTCTTTTTGCAGTATCTGTGCCCAATGGGCTGCAAGTTGGACACCCCTGGTAGACCTTATCATTACTAGTAAACTTCCCTCCCTCCTGACACTTGATTTAAATCTGTGAAAACTTCCTCCTATCATAACAGTTTATTTAATCTAGTAGCTTTAACTCAAGAGCACTTCAAATATTTGGTAATCCCTAATCCATTGACTCTGCCACTTGTTCAGCTGTTCATTATTTACATCATGCACTCATTTCCTCCTTATAGAGTTTAGATTCCATGACCTATCACTGCAATCACAGGCTCTCTCACTCTATCATACTCATATGAAAAACTTTAACTCTCATTTAATTAACACTCCACCAAGGGAGGCTCCAGATCCAAACTTGAGTCTACCCAGAAGAAGCCAAACCTTCCTGGAAAAACGTACAGCTATACTGACTATATTTGCTTAAAATTTAAACCTATAAATCTCATAGGAACCATTAGTACTGTCTCAATGTAATCCTCAAGTCAACTTGTGCCCCCCATTGTGCCACATAATTATTTTTACTTGCTCCCCTTACAAACCTCCAACAACTCATTTACTTCTCAACCTAAACTGATTATCTTATTTCAATGAGAAAATAGGGGCAACCAGAATGAAACTATTTCATATTCCCAACATCAAATCTACCAATCCGCTTCTGCTGTCTTCTTACATTTGATGAACTGTCCCTAGTTTTGTCTAAAGTCAATCTTTTGCATATGTACTGGATTTTATACCCTCTCACCCCCTCAGTTTCTCGACTATATTTTTCCTGAAGTCAGCGCTTCTTTCTCTTGAAAAAATATATTTATATCTCTCAGATATAATTTCCATCAGTATAAAACCATGCTGCAACTTGTCCCATCTTAAAATATTCCTAGGAGATTCCATATTCTCCGCTAGGCTTCACCCTATTACTCTGCTTTCTTTTCCAGCAAAACTCCTAAAAAAAATAAGTATCTGTACCTGTATGTGTACAATAAGCTTTGTCTACCATCATTATCTTTGCACAAACTCCAATCATATGCTTATTACTACCCTTTAAAACAGTTTCTGTTAACATCACAGTGAATATCAGCTTGTTTAGTCTAATGGTCAAGCATCTTTCCTCATTCCAATTTGCCTTGTTATTGATACAATTAATCCATCAGTGTCAATTTGTATCCTTCATAAAACACATTTCCAAATGGAATTCATGGTGTAAGAGAATTTTGATGACAATGTCTATGAATGAAAAAAAGGAGAGAACAGGAGATGATAGGGAGAATCTCAGTCTGTGATGCAAACCTGTGAAAGAGAAGAAGAATTTGGTGTAGGAAAAGACTCAGAGGAGTCGTTGAGCCACAGTTACCCATTTGAGGAGTCTCACATACTACAGCAAAACTTGCACTGTTCTCTCAGCCCAAGGGAAACATGGACTCCACACAAATGGCATGGTGGATACAGAAAGGTGGAATTTGGGGTTTCTAGTCAACCATGTCCTGGCCAGGGAGTTCTGAATAGAATATTTTCATGGCCACATATACTTCTTTCTTTTTGAAATACTTTCTTTACTTGGTGTCTGGAATGCCATCCTCTTGATATTCTACCCTCATAGTATTTCTTGGTGAATCTCCTCTAACTCTTATTGGAGTATTTCCAGGGCTAAGCCTTTCTCCCTCTCTCTCTCTCTACACACACACACACACACACACACACACACTGCTTAGGGGGATTCATCCAATCCTATGGATGATACCCAGATTTATACTATAATTTACAACTCTTATATTTGGAAACCTAAAAATATCTCATATTCAACATAGCCAAACCAGATTTTCTTTTTCATTTTCTACTGTCCCATATCCCACACAACTTTTCTTCCTGCAATGTTACCTAACTTTGTAAAAGGCACCACAACCACTCATTAGTTGTTTAAGCCAGAGGAATTGGAGTCACTCATTATTTCTCTTTCTTTCACACTGCAATGTTCAATTTATCACCAAATTCTATTGACTTTTGGCTCAAAGTATATCTTAGTATGACAATTTCTAGTTACCTCTACCTCTACCATCCTATTTTCAGATACCACTCCACATGCTCCCTTTTATACCCTTACTATAATTCTATTGTTTTGTACTGATGTTTCTCGACTTTTATAGTCTTTGTAATCCTCTTCCCATGCCTCTGAGACTGATGCATCAGTGGAGATAATCTGCTTGGCTCTAGATTCAAGTCTCAGTCCTGAATATTATTTTAAAAAATCCCCTGTGGCTCTGCACTGTGAAGCTGGAAACACATTCATTAACTAAGCAAACATTTATGCAGAGCTTTGCATGGGCCAAGAATGGTTCAATTTACTAGGGACATAGCAAGAACAAAGGGATGATGTCACAGCACTCTATAAAGCTTGAATTCTGGGTGGTGCCTGTGGCTCAAAAGAGTAGGGCACTGGGCCCATATACTGGAGGTGGTGGGTTCAAACCTGGCCCCAGTCAAAAACTGCAAAAAGAAAAAAATATAAAGCTTGAATTCTAATGGGGTAGACAGATAATAATTTAATAAATATATAATTTGTCATGTGTAAGAGACATAGAAACAAATGAAAACAGGGATGAGGGTATCAGAAGTACTGGGGAGTTTTTGTCTTTTTAATAAAGGGTGGCTAGGGAAGGCTTCTCTAAGAAGTTGACATTTGAGCAAAGCTGGAAGGAGGTGAGGGAAAGAACCATGTGTCTATCTGAAGAAAGAGTGCCTTAGGTAGAGAGAATAGTTAGCACAAAAGCCCTAAATTGAGAATGTTCCTGATGTGTTCAAGGAGATTATATTAGTTGTCTATTGCTGTGTAATGTTAGCCTAAAACCTAGTAACTTAAGAAAAAATTTGTTATATCACAGTACTTGTAGGTCAACAGTCTAGGTATGACTTAACTGGGTACCTCTGTCTTCCAAGGCTGCCATCGAAGTGTTAGCTAGGCTGCAGATAGCTCAAGGCTTGCTTAAAGAGGATATACTTCTTAACTTACTGATACACCTGCTGACAGGATTCAGCTCCCACAGCATGTTGGACTGAGGCCTTGGTTACTTGCTGGCTATTAGTCAGAGGCAGCCCTTGGTTGATTTGCAGTCCATGGAGAAGCTTGCAATGGGGCACCATGCTCCCCCCAGAGCAAGAAAGCAAGAGTAAGATGGAATTCTTGAAACTCAATCTCTGAAATGACATTCCATCACTTGTCACATTCTATTTGTTAGAAGCAAGTCACTGTGTCTAGTCTCCAGTCAAGGGGAAGGGATTACACAAGATTGTGCATACCAGGAGGTGTGGATTATAGAGGCCTATTTCACAAAGACAGCTTACCACAGAGGCCACTGTAGGTGAAGCAAAGGGGAGATAGATTAGAAATGAGGACAGAGAGGTAGAAGAAGGATGAGAGCATGTACAGTTTTATAAGCCCTTGTATGGATCTAATTTTAAAAGAATCACTCTGACTGATTCAGGGAGAATGGACTACATGAGAGCAAGAACTGAAGCAGGAAGAACATGTGGGGGACTACTGCAATAACCCAGGTGGAATATGAGGGTGCTTTGGACCCCAGTAGTAGCCGTGGAGGTTGAATATTCTGGATATATTTTGGATATGGAGTGTGAAAGAAAGGATTCAAGGCTGACTCCAAAGTTTTTGAGCTGAGCAACTGGATGAATAAAATAAGCATTAATTGAGATGGGCATTCTGTCAGAGAAGCATGTTTTGGAGAGAAAATAAAGATTTTGATTTTGGACATAGTGATTTTAAGATGCTCATTAGATAGTGTTAAATAGGAAGCCAGATATATGAATCTGTTGCTCAGAGAAAAGTCCAGGCTATTATATATATACACACACATACATGTATATGTATATATAGCATATTTTATATATATATATATAAATTCGGCATCATCAGCATATATATTATATATATATTTACATATATATATATAAATTCGGGCATCATCAGCATAAATATAGTATTTAATACCATGAAGATGGATAAAATCATTATACACAAAGATGAAGGTCTTAAAACTGAGCTATGGAACATTTTAGTTGGAAGTTGCAAACAGCCAGCAAAAGAGACTGAGAAGTAACCTCTGAGGTAAGAGGAAAACCAGGAAGAATTTCCTGAGATATCAGCATGCGTTTGCAGTAGACATTATTCTTGTGGCTCACACAGCAGTGTGCCTTGAGGATGTAATGACAAAAGTGAAAAGCTAATATAAGTAAGCTGATTTCTGCTCAGCCTCCTCAGCAGAGGTTGAAACATGGATAACGAGAGAGAGAGAGAGAGAGAGAGAGAGAGA
>NW_003852505.1:6319784-6321235 GCF_000181295.1 Otolemur garnettii | reverse complement strand
TTGCTATTGTATACTTGAACCAATTCACATATCAAAATCCAATATAAGATTCTCTAAGGTATTTAAATGTGAAAGGCAGATAGTTGACACTGTTTAAAATAGTTCACATTTCTAGATGTATCCCATTCACTTCCCTTTAATAGAAACCAGAACCACAAATAATCCATTTCAAAAAAATATTAGCTAAGGCAGTTTTCTATCATTGATAAAATGAAATATTATGTACTTCTGGAAGAAATCCATAATATTAATAATAACTCATATTTGTATAGTATTTTAGCAGCATTTTGTTATTTAAATCCTGCTGTAACCATGTGATATATGGCAATCACTTTAGAGATAAGGTAAATGAAGTTCAGAGGGCTTAAGCTGCTTGTTTAATGTCATACAGTAAGCAAAAGACTCAGTTGGGTCTTGAACTTGCCTTATAATCAATTTTCATTTCTAGATACAATTGATTATGGTGGTTGGGAGAAAGGTCAGTCTCATCAGGGGCTGTAAGAACAAAATGTGAGAAGGGGCCTGAGAAGGTACAGGCAAATCAACTACTGTGTGTGCTGTCTATACACATAGATAACCACAGATAAAATGTTTATCTTCGAGTGTGAGGTTAAATAAAATATTTTCTATAAACTAGAATGAAAGAAAGCTGTGCTATTTGCAGCTAGCTGAATTCTTAAAGTTTCACTGGTTTGTCCTGGAGGAGAATCAGACATCACTGATACTTGGAGCAAGACCATGGCTATGTATTCAATAGAATTCCTATGGTGGCATCCACTTTAGACACTCAGGTCTAAAGTCCTTATTGAATATTATCAAGGAGGCATTACACATTATATTTAGAGAGCCAGATTCAGTTATCTAAGACTTATATAGCCAAAGTCCACAAGTATTTGCTTCCTTGGAGTCATTTCTCCCCCATCCCACGTTGCCTTATTCTGAAATGAATTATGAAGCCAAAGTGATATGATTGTCACCCATGCCACCATTTTCCCTTCCTCAGGTTTCAGGGAGAAACTGTCCTTGAGAAAGGAGATTTAAATTGTGGAGTGGCTAAGATGCTATTGCTATGCACAGTTCCTTTCTACAATATTTTGAACTTCAGTGTCTTAGCCAGTTACAGAAATAAGACTTTAATATCATTATTCCATTTATATTATTTCATGTAGAAGTACTCCTGGATTACCCTTTGTCCAGTGGTAGCATTTATTGGAATTCTCAAACTTATCATCATTTTTATTCTTCAAAATGAAACAAAATTTAACAGTATCAAATTTTGACAGCATGAAGCTCACCTCTCTCTCTCTCTCTCTTTTTGTGCTGAGTTGATGTCCTATCTCTGTTCACACAGTCATCTGTAGCTTGTTACCAGTTTGCAGTAAGCTTAGTTACCAAGTCTAGGCTAATGATAAATGGAAGATTTATAAGTTCAAAACTTTTTAGGACATGGT
>NW_003852505.1:6278417-6316861 GCF_000181295.1 Otolemur garnettii | reverse complement strand
GGACTTTGTATAATACAAAGTCCACTGTATAATACCCACCATTCTTGCTGGTGTTTTTTAAAGAGCGGCCTACTGACCAGCTATGTTGAACTCACCTCAAGGGCTGTATTAAAAATGTGCACTGAAAGGCAATCTGCTGGATTGGCTGTTTTAGAATATCTGAGGGCAAGACTTGGGAATTTGTATTTTAATATACCTATCAGGTGATATTTATCCACAGGTTTGGGAACTACTGATACATGAAGTCATCTACTCAGTTTCTTCATTCAGGCTGGTAGATGTGATAGTTGTGAACAGATTAAATAGCATCCTTTCCTGTGTTGGATAGCATACACGTGTGATATCCTAAATACAGAATCACTCATTTAACCCAAAAGTGAGTGAATGCACGTTAGCTGCTACTGAATGATGCTAGATGCTTCTTAACAACATTTACAGACTTACTTGTGATTCCCATTTTTATTTTTGTTTAAATATGTTCTGACTACAGAGGTCAGGATAGTGGTTTTATTTATAATTGTCTATTTTTGGCAGATTTAAGGTTCATTCACTACAGCTCCTATAAGCACAGGAAGCATACCAGACACACCTTATTTTTATGAGATGCATTGAGGGAGAACCTAAGGAAATGAACTACAAAACCCTTTTCCTCCATAATCATATTATCTGAAGTTTTGGGAGATATTTCAGAGAAAGCATCTAAATCATACTCAAGTACTAAATATTGGAAACGTTGGCCTCTAAATGGCTGGAATTGATCTCACAATGGTGGACAAGAACAAAAATTGCCCTTACCCTAAAGATGATTTAGGGATAGAAGTCTGACCTTTCTTCATTCTGCAAAAGTGACATTATTAAAAATCCAGTGAATTATGACTCTACTGTCATGAAATATTGGTATATGTTCTATGGTGTTTTCTTTCCTCCAAAGAAAATATTTGATCCTTTAATTTGGTGCTCCATGAAGTCTAATAGGCAGGCTAAGCAAAAAATACAAACATTATGAAATGCTAAGTAGCAGAACCCAGGCATAAATAATGAAATGTTTCTAGAAAAAAATTAAAAAACCACAAAAGTTCATTTTACTTTGGCTACATCCTTAGAGATATGACCGAACATCCCCTTAAAGCCTGCTCGAGTGGGAGTTGGAGGGGATGGAAAAGGTTAGGCTGCTATTTTGAATAAGTATTTTGGCAAATGAATCAGTGGACAAATATTTAGTGGATGCCTCTAATGTATCCAGTATTGTGGCAGATGCTATAGTTAGATCACCACAATTTATTCCTTTTTGACTTTTTTTTTTCCTTGAAGAGAAAGACACAATGGAGACATTGGTTTGCCTAAATGACAATGAATCAAGTATTCAATGGTCTCAACCATTCCGTCAAATTGGATTTCTGGCATTTATTAAAACCATCTCCACCCTTTTTCACTCACTGCCTTCAGTTAGTTGACTTCAACCAGTCCACGTTCTTATTTCTGTCAGCCTGATATGTACTTATAGACATAGTCTCTGATATTTGAAAGAAAGCACTTAACAAAATATCCCAAGCTATCCAACTTCAATTGAATTTCTTGAGTCACTCCCAACAAACCAAATTGGAAAAAGGAAAAACCTTGCCTTGGCTCATTCAACTCAAGGACTAAACTCCCAGCAAATATCAACCGTGATAAAATATGAGGCTAGATAAAACACAGGGTGAGTGGATCGTTTTGAGGACTAATCAAGTGTCAGAAGGTACTCTTTATTGCTATTGAGATTTCAAGGCAGAACAGAAGCTAAAAGTCTGGTAGTTATCTTGAGGTAGGTGTGACTTCAGGGTCATAGATAAATAAAGATGATTACCATCTGTATTACCCAGACACAATACAGTCTCTCAACTCGGCAAATTCCCATTATGCCCATCCAAGAAGATTTTATTACAGGTCAGTAAATGAGAGGGAAGGAGAATGATTACAACTGGTGCTCTGAGGTGGAAGGAAAGGAACATGCTGCATTTAATTGTGCCATGATTGTTGTGTTTGGCTTCAGGCTTGCATTTAGTTAATCATAATTTGTTTCTCAAGCAAGTTTTAGGGCTCCTTTTATAACTGACTCTTCAATCTAGCTCCTAAAATGGCATTTCGGTGTTTAATGAGCTTACTACAGTGGTCTCCTATGAGGTAATGGCAATAAAGTTAAAAGGAGTGAATAATGAATCACAAGCTTTGTTCACAGGCCATGATTTTTTTTCAGGTCTTAGCCTTAAGATGCTAATTAACGGGAACGTCATCAATCAGCTAGGTAGGTAGACAGTTGCCTGCTTGCTTTGCCCAGAGAAGAACCTACCTTAGCACTTCTGTAGCCTGATGGCACTTGGAGTTAATATCAATCCGACTACCATGCATGCCTGTTTATTTATTTGTTCTGGTAGAATAAATGGGGAGAACAACCAAATATGAATATATGATGGAGAGAAAGGAGGTACAGTAAAAAATAATGAGCCTTCCCACTATCAGGTCAAGGTCAAAATTATAGCTGGTATGTAAGGTAACTTGTCTGATCATGGCAGTGAGTTTGAGAAAACATATACATGGCCTATTATCTTGGAACACTGGGTCCCTACAAATATAACCTTAAAAGAAAAAAAAAGGAATGTGACATAATGACTTCAGCACTATATTTTCCCCTCAGATCTTGCCCACTACTACTAGAAATCCCAGAGGGTGGTGGCCCAGTTAGCAGTGCTCTCCATCAGTAGGAAATTAAAGGGAGAAAGTCATTACTGTGCTCTCATTGTAGACCCAAAATTGTGTTATACACAGTAGGGATTTGGGGGACAAAATAATAAGAAAGACAGGATTTTTGGTACAATTAGCTTTTAGTGTAATGTGATGGAGAGTAGGGTACTTTATATACATAGATAGAGAGCAATGCACAAAATAATTTATTCTTAGAACCTGAAGAACCCTTAAAATGCATCTAATTCTACCTATATTCTGATGCTTCAATATTCCTAAGCCATACCAGTAAAGAAGTTTCTTGTATTTGTTTGACTACCCATAGCAATAGGGATCTCACTAATTCTGGAAGTTATCCACTTGGTAGTCAGACAGCTGACTTTTAGAAGACAATTGCTTATGTAATACCTAAATCTATTTTCCCTAGGAGTAACCACCAAATTCTTTTCCTTGAGTGCACTCCTCACAAGTATGCTCTGTATTATTATGAGATATATATATATATATATATATTTATTTTTTTTTTCGTCCATGGTTCCTGGCTCATAACTCCCATTGTCCTTGTTATAAGCTAGGGTGCTTTAGGCCTCCAGAGACAGAATCTCTTTCTTTATCTCTCTCTTGACTTTCTTCTTTCCTCCTTTTACCTGCCTAAGGCAGGATTCTAATCTTATTGTGGGTCATAAGACCCTTGTTCTGCCCTATATTCTAGAGGAAGTAGTGCTGCACAGAGAGGCTAGGAAAAATCTGAACAGATAGGCCTTGCTGGGTTTGGATCATGCACTTTTTGTTCAATCACATTTCTATACCATTATACATCATTCCTATGTAATTAAACCTCCATAAAAACCCAAGAGGTGTGGATTCCAAGAGCTTTCAGATAGCTGGACATGTGGAGGTTCTTGGAAGGTGGTGTGCCAATGGAGGACATGGAAGCTCCTTGCCCCTTCTCCTATACCTCAGCCTACCTTACCCTATGCATCTTTTCATCTTCATCCTTTATAATATCTGTTATAATAATTTGGTAAACTAAGTAAATGTTTCCTTGAGTTCTATGAGTCACTCCAGCAAATAAATTGAGCAGAAATAGAGAGGGAGTTGTGGGAACCTCAATTTGAAGCCAGTGGATCAGAAACTCTGGAGGGCCATGCTTGCAATGGGTGTCTGGTGTTAGGGGCATCTTGGGAACTGAGCCTTCACCCTGTATGATCTGATATTAACTATCTTATGGGGATAGTGTTAGAATTAGAGGATGCCTAGCTGATATCTACTGTTTGGTGTGTATAAAAAAAATTTGGTCACAGAAGTCCTCTTCTGTATTGTTTTTGTAGAGTTTAGAGGAAAGCAGGGTTTGGAGTGTTTTGTCACAATATAGCAGCCATGCATCATGAAATCTCTTCTCTCTCTCTTTTTTTAAAAACACCCTGTTCCTTTAACAATTCTCCTATAAGGCAATGCCTAATTAAGCACAAAATTATGTGACACAAGTAGTCATTAATATAGAAGTTCAGAAGAAGAAGAAGAGCTAATAAAATCAGTTGTTAAGAAAAATGAGGAGGTGGTGCTGAAATTATTTTCCTGTATGTTTTCTGTCTCTTTCACTAGAATGTAAGTTCCATAAGTGCAAAGACTTTGTCTTATTTATCACTGTGGCCCCAGAACTGGGGAACTATACTTGGTAAACAGCAGGAGCTCAATAAAAATGGAATGATTTAGAGAAAATAATCTGAGTAAAGTCTCTCATCAAGAGATAAACCATAAATAAAACCACTGTCTGAAAAGATACTTTCTGGTACAGGCTTGCTATATACAGTGAATTAAAGACTCACTCTTCCTTGATGTTAGGGCTGCTTTTCCCTTTTCAGCATGAAAAACTTTATGAACCCAGGAGGTAGCGCCTACAATGGAGATACTTTTTCTCTTCTCTAAATTAATAACTTACTAGGCACTGACCCTGTACTCAATCAAAGGAGACTCTTGCCCAGAGCATTTTTTCAATGTATAATCTTGATATTGTTGATGAATTTTTGCTATTAACAGGGTCAATAGATACCCACAGGTGCTACTGTAATATTTTGTCACAGTCTGTGGTCTCTAAGATTATTTTGAAGTTCATTCACAGAATAGCTCAAGGTGGCCACTCGGTTCCTACTGTGTTTCAATTTTTGTTACTCTTCTCAATCGTTTTGGAATGAAAAAGATACAAATCCTTTTTGTTTGGCACACAGGGCTCCCTCCCACTGAGCACAAACTAATTACTGTATTTACCTAGACAGTGTCTGCTGCTGCAGTTATAAAGACTATTAGTGCTCACTGAGAATTCATTCTGAGTAATACATTAGGCCAAATTCTACCTCTCAGTTGATTTAGTAATGTCCTTCCCTTTGTTGTAGATAATTTTATTTGACCACTTGCAAAACATTCTAAACTGGCCAATAAAGAGACAGAAAGAACAATTAATTTATACTCGTGGTAGGTCTTCTGGGTAAGACTTGCTGGGTCTTGTACAATGCTGGTGTTTAGACAATGATTAATTAAAAGAACAGAAAATATATCCAGTGGAACAACCCCTCTTGCTTCTTTAATGTTCCATAGATTTGGGGGCATTGGACAAATTCACTGAATGTCTTTCCCGTCACGAATAAGCTTTTCAAAGTCAGGTCTCAGTCTCTGTAGGGAATCTTCTGGTTCCCATGTAGAAAGACTGAGACATTTACATAAATAAAGGTCTCACAAGCATAATTGTATCTTAGGAGGTTCTGTAGAAGTAGAGAGAAGATGGATTAGGTAACAGAGTTTCTAGAAGATAACTGGGTCTAGGAAAGAAGCAGATTTGCATGCAAGTAACCAGATTGATTTTTATTGTACCTCCTAAATACCAAGCTAATGTTTCTCAGTCTTTACCTTTCAGTACACCATAGACATGAGCCATAGCAAAATGTTATGGATCCAAATGCTTGGTCATTTTTGATCTACCTCATCATATAATCAAAATAGGTTAAGAAAAATTGATAAAATCATACATGTCTTTGATTCCTTCCTACTGTCCTTTGGATGCCATTTCTACATTCCTGGCTGTCGTCCTTATTGCTAAGTACTCTCAGTTGTCTCTAAGATACCTCAGGATATCTAACACACACACACACACACACCCCCTTGTAGCGGTGCTGACAACCTAGATTTTTCTAATTTACAAATTTCCCTTTTCCATTGTACTTCTATTAAATCACCCAATAACTTATAGAAACTGATTTATGTCAATGCTGATAAGGAGTTAGTGTGTTTTCTTCCATATATTGGTATTTTATTGCATGCCATCCATATTGCCTTATCATAAAAGAATAATGCTAATGACAGAAGTTCAGGAGCTCTGCGAGGTTAGAGATGGGGAATATCTTTAGTTTGATGGGACATTCTAGTACCCTGACCTACCACAGTTTTTAGGCTGACAGAGGCTCCAGCTATAGAGGAAGCCAGATCACATCATGGTCATAATATCTTTAAGAAGAGTATATCATGGGACTCCCTTAAAAGTAACTCAACAGAAAATAAATCAGGGAGAATGTGATAGTTAATTTTATGTGTCAACTTGATTTGGCCATGTGGTGCCCAGACATTTGGTAAAATGTTATTCTGAGAGTGTGTGTGAGGGTGTTTGTGGATGAGATTAACATTTGGATCCATAGTCTGAATAAAGCAAATTGGCTGCTCTAATGTGGGTATACCTCATCCAATTAATTGAGCACTTGAATACAAAAAGAAGGCTGAGTCATAGGGAAATTCTCCTGACTGTCTATGTGACCTGAGATATCGATCTTTTCTCACCTGCAGACTCAACCTGAAACATAAGCTCTTCTTGAGTCTTGAGATTGTCAGTTTTTGGACTGTAACTTATGCCATTAAGTCTCCTGGTTCTCAGGCCTTCAGATGCTGACTAAAGCTACATATTGGCTCTGCTGGCCAGTTCCTTATATTAAATCAATCTCTCTTTCTCGCTATCTCTGTATACACATGTATAATCCACATACATATATTTCCTATTGGTTCTGTTCTCTGGAGAACATTAACAAATACAGAGAGTTTACTCTCTTCTCAATAAATGGTAATTGTGTATAATAAGAAGAATTCAGTAAAAATATTTTTTTCAGTATTTCCTATATGCCATAGTTATTTAAATTCAGATCAAATTTGCTGACCAATTTAGGCAAATACTAAGTGATTTAGTCAAATTTCTGAACTGGTATAGTGTAACAACAAAGAAGTTCAGGCAAGGTAGTGATTTTAACCAAACTATTATGCTTCTTAGTGTATATTAACTAATGTAAATCTTTCACAGCTGGTTAAGACAGTCAAAACTAGAAAAAGAGACACAGACAATCTTATTCCTTTGCATTTTGCTTTACTGAACTTTGAAAATATTGCCTTTTCACAAATTGAATGTATGCAGCAACACTGGATAAAAGAAGTCTATCAGTACCATTTTTCCAATAGCATCCTTTCACTTTGTGTCTCTGTGTTACATTTTGGTCATTCTCTCAATATGTCAAACAGTTTGTTGTTATTCTATATGTTATAGTGACTGTGATCAGTTATCTTTGATATTGATATTATAATTGTTTTGGGACACCACAACCTGTGCCCATGTAAAAGGGTGAACTTAATTGATGTATGTTTTGTGTGTGCTGATTGCTCCACCGACCAGCTATTCCCCTGCCCTTCTCCTTCTCCTCAGGCCTCCCTGTTCCTTGAATCACAGCAAATTGAAATTAGGCCAATTAATAACTCCATAATGCAGTGACTTCTAAGTGTTCAAGTGAAAGGAAGAGTCATACATCTCTCATTTTAAATTAAAAGTTTTAAATGATTAAATTTAATGAGGAAGAAATGTTTAAGCCAAAATAGGCCGAACGCTAGGCCTCTTGTACCAAACTAAGTTGTGAATGCGAAGGATAATTTCTAGGAGGAAATAAAAAACGCTACTCCAGTGAACAAATGAATGATAAGAAAGCATAACATCATTATTACTGATAGGGAGAAAGTTTGAGTGATTTGGATAGAGGATCAAACCAACCACAACATTCCCTTAAGTCTATGCCTAATTAGAGGTCCTAACTGTTTGCAATTCTGTGAAAGCTGAGATAGGTGAGGAAGTTACAGAAAAAAGTTTAAAGCTAGAAGAGGTTAGTCCATGAGGTTAAAAATAGAAGCCATGCCTGTAACATAAAGTACAAGGTGAAGCCACAAGTGCTAATATAGAAGCTGCAGCAAATCCTCCAAAAGATTTAACTAAGATGGTTTATGAAGGGGGCTACACTAAACAGCACATTTTTCATATAGATGAAACAGTCTTCTATGGGGAAAAATACTATCTAGGACTTTTATAGATTGAGAGGAGAAGTCAATGTCTGGCTTCAAAGCTTCATGGGACAGATTTGTAACATGCAGATATCTGTCCTTTGAAGTTTTGAAGCTGGGCATTGACTTTTCCTTTCTAACTATAAAAATCCTAGATGGTATCTCCTTCCAATTGGAGGCTATTTCATCTACATGGGAAATCTGCTGTTTAGTGTAATCACTAGGCTGACCCTTTTGTTAGGGGATAATGCAGTTGGTAAATTTTAGTTGAAGTCAATGCTTATTTACCATACTGAAAATCCCAGGGCCCTTCAGAATTTTATGCCACATCTACTCTGCCCCACTATATAAACAGAATAATAAAGCCTGGATGATAGTACATCTATTTACATCATGGTTTACTTGATATTTTAATCCTGCTCTTGAGACATATTACTTAGATAAGAGATTCCTTTCAAAATATTACTGCTTATTGACAATGCACCTGGTAACCCAAGAGCTCTAGTATATATGCACAAATACATTAACGTTGCTTTCATGCCTGATAACACCACATCTTTTTTGCAATCCATGGATTAAGGAGTAATTTTAACTTTCAAGTCTTATTATTAAAGAAATATATTTCATAAGGCAATAGCTGCCATAGATAGTGATTCTTTTGATGGATTTCACAAAGTCAACTGAAAACCCTCTGGAAAAGATTCACCATTTTAGGTGCCATTAAGAACAGTTGTGAATTATAGGAGGAAGACAAAATATCAATATTAACAAGACTGTGGGAGAAGTTGGTTCCAATGCTCATGAATAACTTTAAGGAGTTCAAGACTTCAGAGGAGGAAGTAATTGAAGATGCAGTTGAAATAGCAAGAGAACTGGAATTAGAAATAGTGCTTGAACATGTGACTAAATTGCAGTAGTCTCATAATAAAACTTGAACAAATACGGAGCTGCTTCTTATGGATGAGCAAAGAAAGTGGTTTCTTGAGATGGAATCCATCCCTGGTTAAAATGTTGCAAGCATTGTAGAAATAAAAACAAAGAATTTAGAATATAGTTGATCCTTGAACAACATGAGCTTGAACTGTGAGGGCCCACTTATAGATAGATTTATAAGCCTATGCAACATGAAGATGATGAGGATGAAGACATTTATGATAAATCATTTTCGGTTAATAAACAGTAAATATATTTTCATTTCTTATGATTATCTTGATAACATTTGATTTTCTCTGGCTTACATTATTGTAAGAATACAGTAGTAATACATATAATATATAAAATATGTTAATTGATTATCAGTAAAATTTCCAGTCAATAGTAGGATGTTAGTAATTAAGTTTCTAGAAAGTCAAAATTTATACACTGATATTTTATTGTATGGAGGTCAACACCCCTAACCCCTGCATTGTTGAAGGGTCAGTCATATTCCAGAAACTTAGTTGGTGAAGCAGCATCAGGGTGTGAGAGAATTGACTCCAGTTTTTAAAGATCTACTGTGAGTAAAATGCTATCAAATGGTATCACATACTACAGAGAAATCTTTTGTAAGAGGGAGAGTCAATCAATGTGACAAACATGATTGTTACTGTATTTTAAGAAATTACCATAGCCACTCCAGCCTTTAGTAACCACCATCTTGATCAGTCAGGAGCCATCAACATTGAGACAAGACTCTTTACTAGCAAAAGGTTCACAATTTGTTAAAAGCTAGATGATTGTTAGCATTTTTTAGCAATAAAGTATTTTTAATTAAGGTAAGTTCACTTTTAAAGATGATACTATTGCACATTTAATAGACCACAATGTAGTGTAAATATAACTTCTATGTACACTTGGAAACCAAAAAAATTGTTTGACTTATTTTATTGTGATATATATTCACTTTACTGTGCTAGTCTGGAGCTGATCTGCAACATCTCTCAGATATGCCTATAGTTTGAATGCTCCATAGTTTGAATGCCTATAGTTTGAAGGCTTTGTATAATTAAAGTAGAACACAAAATACAACTTCATCTGGGGAGCAAAGGACAAGCTTGACTGATATGACTGATCAAGTAAAGCAGTCAAAGTGCTAGTCAGAAGTGCTTCCTTTTTCAGTCTATGCCCAAATTTCAGCAAACACTGGGTAAGTATAGTCCTTCTCTAATTTTGATTCATTTTGAATTATTTGACTGAACATTTTGTCTGAATTAACCAACTAATCTCATAGCCTTATACGGATACACACCTAGAATTGGCTGTACTTTTCAGCTTCTGTTTAATGAGGGACCTCAGACAGAGGTAGCACAGGCATATGGGGGTCTCTGAATCTCTAAGGTGGTCATGGGAAATTATTACATGATAGAACCAAATGGTGCAAAAAGCATGATCAAATTCCCTCAGCGATCATACTGGAAAAAGACCTGCTGCATGAAATCTATCCAGGAAAATAATATTATACAGTCAGGCTGGTTTGTTGGTCATAACTCACTGCCAATATAAAACCAAATATTCAAAGCAATGTATCAGAGAAAGTAATAAAAGAGAAAAATGGTTACAACTTGCTACCTGATCTCAAAAGATTTTATTCATAAGAAGAGAATCCCATATCCTGAAGAAACATTAATTCAATTCATGTTCTACTCCTTTGAGGATTATAGTATAAATTCTTTCCCCATTGCCTGGCTCCTGCCCTGAATAAATTTTGAAGATTTTTTTTTACATCAAAGAAAAGCAAATTAAGATTTTTGCTTTTCCCTCCAAAGCTAACCATGCCACTGTAGTTGAGAATAATGTCAGGATACAAGTTGAATACTGTAGGTAGGCTGCAAAAACAAATCACCAGCTTCCTTTTTCAAGCATTTGGAATAGGGTAAAGAAAAAGGTTATTTGGGGCATAATATAAAGAAAAGCAATTCAGAGACAGAGTATGCAAATGCAGTTTTGAAGTTTCTACTTTGAGAATTCCTATGGCTGGTACTTAAAGCCAGAATGACATGTTTGTCATCCTTCATTCTATGTACCTGTAGTGTATCTGGGCATTTGTGGACTATAAGTATGGTGAACTATTTTCAAACTGTAGGTCTTAGCCCCTTGGTGCATTGTGAAATAAATTTAAGGTGAAAGAACCTACTTCTTTTTGTCATTTTCTTTTTTTTAAGTGAAACAGAATAGAGTAGAAAATATCAGAGTGTAGTGTCTATGGTAATGGTAGTATAACTTTATGATATTTTTATCTGTTATGTGGTCATATTTCATATATGTGCATGTATATCTGTTATCTATCTATCATCTATCATCTATATCAGCGGTTCTCAATCTGTGGGTTGCGACCCACAGGAACTATATTAAAGGGTCACGGCATTAGAAAGGTTGAGAAGACTGATCTATATCTATCTATCTAGAATGTGTGTGTGTTTGTGTGTTTGTACTGGGCTGTGATGTCAAATTTGTTTCTTACTGGGGGTTGTGATCAAAAAAGTTGAAGACATTAATAGGGCATGAACTTTATAGTCACATATATACGAATTCATACTCAAGGTTGGAAGTGGGAGGGAGATTGCTGGATTGATCCTCCTGGACACAGGGAAGAATCATTTCTCTGACATTTTTAGAATTGCCAGCTCATGTTAATAATAAAAAGAATGAATAAATTCAGTGTAATTATTGTTTAAAATTCTTTACTGATGATGTAATTTCTTATTGCCTGAACCAAGGAGTAGTGCTTGATGTGTAGTAGGTTAGTATTTTCTGAGTAAATGAACTGAAGATTTATTTAGGCTTTTTACCAGTTTTATCATAATTTTAGTTCATATGGATATTACAGTCAACAAAGACTTCCTTTATTTTGCATGAGAATCTATGCAAAGTCTTATTTTGCCTTCCTTCACTTGACTTTTGAATTTCCATAAGAATTTTCTTTAAGTTGGCTCTGTTGGCTAGCACATTGGCTTGCAACTATAATCTTAGCACTCTGGGAGGCTGAGGTGGGTGGATTGACTGAGTTCATGGGTTCCAGACCAGCCTGAGCAAGGGTGAGAGACCCTGTCCCTAAAAATAGCCAGGCATTGTAGTAGGCACCTATATTCCCAGCTACTTGGGAGGCTGAGGCAAGAGAATCTCTTGAGCCCAAGAGTTGGAGGTTGCTGTGAGCTATGATGCCACAACACTCTATGGAGGGTGACAAAATGAGACTCTGTCTAAAAAAAAAAAAATTGGCTCTGTTGATTTCAGTAACTTTTTGCAGCCTATTGAATAATTTGACTCCTAATTCTGTTTTATCTTCTTTCTCAGCTTTATAAACTCTGGGGCAGACAATGAAAACAATAGCAAAACAAAGCAAAAACAGTCACCAACAATTAAAAATACTACAAGAACAATAGCAGGATGCCGTTTATATCTTTATCCAAACTTTACTCAGAACCATCCTAAGCCAGGTAAAATGAAGAAATGTTCTGCAAAAATCACACGCATTATTAATCAAGTATTCACTGTCTTAGTCCATTTGGGACTATGACAAAATTACCATAGACTAGGTGGCTTAGAAACAAGAAATTTATTTCTCACTATTCTTCCTGGAGGCTGTGAGGTCCAAGATAGAAGTGCTGGCAGATGAAATAACTGGCGACAGCACTCTTCCTAGGCTGTGATCCTTGCTCTAACTTCGTGTAGAAGAAGGGGGAAGGAAACCTTCTGGGGTATCTTTTGTAGGGACACTAATTTAATTTATGAGGGTCCCCACCCTTATGATCGTCACCTCAAAAAGGCTCCAAATCCTAATACCGTCACCTTGGAGGATAGAATTTCAATGTGGATTTTGGGAGGACAAAAAAATTTGGATCATAGCAGGTAGGTCTTTTCATCGAATTCACAATTCTGTTTGCTGCCTATAGGGTAGATACTCAAGGGTTCAACATGACCCTTTTTTACCTAGCTTGTCCCTCAGATGTGCACTTTCAGTTCAAAAGGGTATGCCTGACTTAGCATAGAGACTATCTTGCTACTAAGCAGTCAACTCTAAGCGCTATTGATAGGGGTCAGAGGGCAAAACTGTGATCTGTGCACAACGGTGTATTTCAGGAGTCAGCTGACTTACACAAGAATATCTGAGAATATTTTCTGCAGTTTAAGAAGAAAGGGATTTAAAAATATTAAGAGTCTTATGACATATAATACAGAACTCATCAGTGTTCTCTTCTAGCTCAGTTTATCTTCTGAGCCTATTTATTTGTTCTGTTCAAACTTTTAGTTAAAAAAATCCTCATAGTTATTCTACCTTCTCTTTCATTGTCCCTCACATCTGATCAGAGGCAAGAGAGTAAACTCTGCAGTTGCAAAGAACCAGGTTAAAATTCTTCCTTTGATTCTTACTATTAATATTAATAGTTCATTTCTCCCAACAAGAAAATAGTATGTAGTTAGTATCAGAGATGTTCATCAAAGGGTACAAGCTTTCAGTTTAAGAAGAACCAGTTCTAGAGATGTAATGTATAGCCTTGTAGTGATGGACGTGTTTGTTACCTAGTTTGATGGTGATAATCGTTACATGATACATGAGGTTTCATACTTAAGTTGGTGAACTCATCCTGGAAAAAGTGCTACATTCTTCATTGTTAAATATCACTATCACATGGTCACCCTTCGAAGTACTTCTCTTGGGAACCTATGCAACAATGCCAGCGCCTAGTCTGCCCTTCAAAGCAATTTTTTCTAGGATGAGTTAGAGAACTTGATTGTCTGGCCTCATATCATGCCACTGCTTCATAAGGCCTGTGTCAGACTGTTCCTTCAAACTAGGAATGCCTTTGCTTTTCTACTCTCCCATCACTTCAAGCCCTCCATCCTTCCAGACCTACCTGAAGTTCTGTGAAACCACTGAGCAATTCAGCTCAGTTTCTCTCCCTTATATGACTATTTTGAGCATTTAATGTTTGCATTGCCTAAGTGAACAATGTATCATAAAATGTCTTTTCTAATAATTATTTTATTAAAATTCTTTGTCTACTCACTAGATTGTAGATTCTTGTTTGTACAGACAGTGTCTTTTGCATTGTTATATCCCTCATAATATCTGACACTATGTTAGGTTCTCATATATACTTGTGGATTGAATGATTTCAAGTGGAACAAACTTGATACAAGTAAAATGGAAACAACCATGGCTTGAATACAATGGTCTGAAGTGATCCTCAAACATGAGAACCTTCTTAGAGATCTTAAGGACTTTAGAACATGCCTGGAGATTCTTTATTTGGCTATATTCATTGCATGCCATCTTCACAGGCTTTGAGATGAAGTCTTGTTGCTGAAGCAGAGCCCAAGGAGGGCTGACTTCACTACACAATGCATGCCATTTTCCAGTTTTCCCATGGCTTTTGTGGAAGCTTGTATTGAGATCACCTTGGAGTCCCTCCAAACTCCAAGCTATTTAGAAACCATTAGCACCCCTTCTCCTCAAGTCACACACACATAGCAGGCACTCAATAAAATTTGTGGAATGGTGTTTTAATAGTTGCACTTTTTGATATGAAAGGCAGCATAGGAGAGTGGCTAAGAGCATTCTGTAGACCCTGACTGCCTGTGTTTAAGTACAAGTTCTAAGTATAAGCTCTAGCACCTATCAATCCTACGACCTTAGGAAAGCCAAGTTACCATTCTATGTCTGAGGTTCCTCACCTTTAAAATGAGAATGGTAATAATAACCACATCTCAGTGCTTTAATTTATATTAGCTATCATATATCCATATAATAAATTAATAAATCCAGTGTTTGGAACATAGCAAGTGTTTGTTGTTATTAGCTTTTGCCTTTTATCTGCAGGCAATATCTCTGTCTTCTTTCAATTCTTGTCCATTTCTTCCATATCACATATAGTTTGTAAAAGTGTCACCAGTGTTTGTGTATAGTATCTTCTAATTGTGTCCGATGTAGCTTGTCTCTCACTGTGATAATTCCTCAGTATGCTGAATCCTTAATATCTATAATTACTGTAGAATCAACTGCTGAAATGCACCCTCATATAGCAGGAGACTGTGCAACTGAAAGTTGAGCCATTAGGAAAACAGTATGGAAAAAATAATAAAGTTGAATTGATTTGCATTATTCATGCATCATCCTTAATTTCTTCGATCAGCTCCATTTATTTAGTTTAGTAAACTCAGAGCAAGTTGATATGTTGCCTGGATATTTTAATGATTTTCCAACTTTAAACTAACTGTTCTCTAAATCTTCCTCTGTAGCTGCTAGTTGAAGCCAATCTAATACTTTCATTGGTAGGTACTAAACTAAATCACTGTCCTGACTAAAGAGCCCTCCAAGAGTCCTGTATTTTAAAAAGAAGTCTTTTTTTTTTTGAGTGAAGTACTGGAGTGATAGATAACTATAAATGTATTCACCAGTCAACCTGCTAATTTTGAAGAGTTAATATGATACTTTCCCCTTCTTGTGATGTCCTGAAAATAATCTGAGTGATCCCATGAGCTACAAGGCAAAGAAGTGTGCCTTAACCACTATTCACACCTCTTCCATTGCTCTGGGAAACCCTATTGCAGCAATGCCAATGGTAGATGATGCTATAGACTATAGCTTCTGGCTTCTTGAAGAATGACTAAAAGTATTTAGACCTAGAGTTAGTTGTATTTTCACATTTGAGCATTAAAATTCCTATTAGAATGCTATTGGAGATAAGAATAGATAGTGCAAGTAAATGTGGATTAGCATCCTATATCTGTTAACCATATGCTTTGGACCCAGTCTGCCTTGTTCTGCCATTAGCTGTGTGGCCACTGACAAGCTACTTAACCTTGCTGTGCTTCCTTTTTTACATCTATAAATAAATTAATAGTGTAAAGCATTCCTAAGAGTACATGGTACCTTCTAAGTGTGCAGTAAGTAGAGCTGTTGTTACTCACAAATGATATATGGATCTCTGTTGATGAAAGAGAACTGTATCTAGAGAACTTTCTAAGGAAGCTTCTAGCAGTTTCTTAGTTCTCTACTTGTGCTGAATTAGAATTTGCCTGCAGGCATAAACTGGTTGCATTGCATCTATGCAATTGGAAAATACGATTTCTCTATAGAATGTGGTGGTTAAGATGAGCCTGCAGAGGATTTTTTCCTATGAATATTTTTTTTTTCCTGCTTCCCCTCACCAGGGAATAGTTGCTATAGAATGCCTTTGGAAAAATACTTTCTGAAAAGCTCACTGTAACTGTAAACATGAACAATAGCATAGAAAGGACATGGATTTGGCTTCCCTTTCTAGCAATAGCATACACTAGGTAGTCTGGAAACTCTCACGCCACTCTCAGCTACAAAGCACACATATTCTGGATAAAATTAACTTATTAATTCACCAAATATTATTGAAAACCTTTACTATGCACCTGAGAGTGTTCTAGGTACTATGGAAGTGAATCAAATAGACACAAACTCCTGAACCTGTGGAGTTTATATTCTAGTGAACAGAACAGTGTTTAAGGTGTAGTTGAGTTTTCAAGACAGAAAACAATTTTCAGGGGCCAAAAACAAAGAAGAAAATGTAAACCTGAGTGGTATCTGTGAGCTAAAACTGTGTTTTCCCTGGGTGTGTTGGACATTTGGTTGCTTGTAACCAAGGCTTGGGTTTTAATACCCACAACCCATTGTATGGGAATTGAGACTTCCTGTAAGACCTCGATGTAAAACTGGGTCTGTCAAAGTGCTCTTTTTGCAATGAAAGAATGTACTAGACAAAACTCATCTCCTTCACAGAAGAAAATGGCAAGGGAATTTATTCTTCACAGCCTGAGTTCTTGGCAGAGAAAATGTGTCCTTCTTGAAAATCATGGGCCTGCTCATGTGGCTTTGGAGTTTGAATTTAAACTTCATACTTAGTCCAGAAATGTGCAAGTGAAAAACTATACCATAAAAGCGCTGGCATTTGCTGTCAGATATTCTATGTAAAAAAATTTTGCCATAATGTCCACATTCCAGCCAGCAGACATAAAGGTGGGAAAAGAGGGTTGTTGAACCCTCTGTGATAGCTGGAGCTGCAGCAGGTATTTTATATCATGAGGCAGAATCCTGAAGTTGAAAATTATATAGCAACAAGATAGATCTGGTATCTGGGTTCTTGGTGATCATGGAGCCACCACACTGGCCCTTTCTTTCCTACATAAAAGTAAGGGAGAAATATACTTCTGTTTTGTTTACACTATTTTTTGTCACTTGCAGCTGAATTGAATACTAACTAATACAAATACTAGAAATATCACAAAGGTATTTCATTAACAACACTTTAGGGTTTACCTCCATAAGACTCTCACTGAAAGAACTGCTAAAGTATATATATTAGGAAGAAGGAAATTGAACTGAGAAGGAAGCTATGAAGTACAAAACAGATTTTTCAGCAAACAAATTGGTATATATTTGAGTAAATCTAAAGGAGCATTGATGACACAGTTTGAAAGAGTATAGATCTGGGCTTTTCCATTTACCTTCTGTGGAACCAGGGGCAAATTGCTTAACCTCTCTGAGTCTCAGTTTTCTCATCTGTAAATTGGGAGAATTACAACAATGGCTACATAACATAATTGGTTAAATATTAGAAATAATTTATATAAGACTCCTGGTGTTGGGCTCAATGCATGTTTTTAAAACATGACACATAATAATATGGACAATTGCAGAGATGCAACAAAATGCTTCCTAGTAATCATAAATGACCTTGGAGATGGGTGATACTTTGCCATTTGACTATGTCTCAGAATATCTCAGAGGGTAACATTTAGTATGTTGAGTCTTGTGCTTTGTTTTGAGACCTGGCTTTCAGCCTGTTTGCATAGACATCTGCTATTGTCAGCACATTGCAATTTTTTTTTCCTTCAGGATACCTTAGATGGGAAGCCAAATCATAATCAAAGCACCAGTATATTAAATCATAATAGGAAACAAATTTCTTTTTTTTTTTCTTTTCTTTTTCCCATGGAATTCCAGAGGAACAAATTTTGCAGGAGCTGGGATGTATAAAGTCTTTTTAAACAACATATTCTCTCTTTCTAGGGAGATAAATATGGGAAACCAAGTCAAAGTTATCCAAGTCACTTATCCCTGAAGCTTGATGAATACTGAATTACATAAAAGTGAGTTAGATGAAATGAAAATTAATGATATAAAACTAACTTAGATTGACACATCTCAAATAAAGGAAGGTCTTGCCAATGAGAATAAAGAACTTGATGTCCATTATCTCAAACTTCCTATATTCATTATCACAATAGAGATGAATGGTCTTCCTAATGGAATCACAATGCAAAATCCTTTAGCTGAGGTGTTTTTTCCCTAGGCAGTGCTTGGATGGGCATTGCCAAAGGTCAGTATTTATTCATTGACTATCATTTTTCCTATGCTTGTCAGCTCAATTTCCCTTTTTCATAGACACATTTTTCTTTTTCATATATTAATACAGTTAATCGGGTTAAGGTCTAATTCTAGTGGCTTACAAAAAGTTCAGTTTTTTGAAAATGACTATGCTTATTCTTACTCTCATTTATTATGTGTTGGCTTCTCAGTAATTCTGAAAAAAATCTTCCCTTCCTTTTTGAGTTCCTTTGTATGCATGTGAAGGCTAGAGTATTTCATTGCAGGCTTCTATATGAAGTTGGTATTACTGATCCACCAGTGACTATTTAATTAAAATGCATTTCGGTTTTGTCTCATCACTATGGAAAATACATGTGGCATATGCTTTGTATCATTCTTTCAATTGAGGACATAAATTTTCACTGAGCCATTCATACATTTGTTGCCAAATTTCTGGTGGATCAACTGTGAGACATGCATAATACTTCAGCAGCCCATATCAGTGGAAAGAGAAGAAGCTTGGTGTGGGCAACGCCAAAGCCTAAAATGACTGGCCCATTAGCAGTACTTAACTTTGTGGGAGGGGATCACAGCATAAAGTTATCTGGTTTGGTGGAATTTGGGTCCATCAGTGGTCATCATTAGTGTCCAAGGAAGTTCTCATGGGTTGTTCTTGGAAATAGTATAGCAGTTAGTTATACGTTGAATTGTGCAGGAGACAAGAACATAGATTAAAAAATAATTCAGCTTTGAAATAGGTTTCCAGGGACAAAATTCAGCCCTTAAGTCAAAGAAGCTGATAATTGTACAAAAGGAAATTAAAATCAAATGGGGCTGAAGTTCACATAGTGTATGCAAAATTTTATTTAATACCCACCTACCCATCCCAAGAAGCATGATAGTGAACTAGATGATTTGAATTTATATGCCATGATCTTTCGTAAGAATTCAGAGCATATGGTGAGAAATGGGGTTCTGAGAATGCTAACTTTATTCACCTGCTTCTGATCAGATGGATTCCCCAATATAAATGAAGTTATGTGTAAAACACTATTACTTTCTCAGAGTATTTCTCAGAGTATTCTCAGAAGTTTCTTTGAGATTCACATAATTTGCAATGGAATTCAAAGCACATGAATGTGCTTTAGATGACACCGGTAAAACAGAAAAATTGGGTATATCATCTGGTGACTTCTTTCACTAGAGATGTTTGGCTTCTGTTATGAAAGGAAGTACAGGCATGGGTGGCTATCAAAATGTTTACATGTGTCTGGCATTGGTTTAGGGAACCGGTACATCCACGGCTACGGGAGCATTAGGCTAATAATGGAAGGAAATCCTAAGTGTTTTTTGTTCTTTGAATATATTTCGTGAATGGAAACTAAGCTAATCAAAAGCATTTTTGAGGTTTGGTGCCTGTAGCACAGTAGTTAAGGTGCCAGCCACATACACCAAGGGTGACGGGTTCGAACCCGTCCTGGGCCAGCTAAAACAATGATGACAGCTGCAACAAAAAATAGCCAGGCGTTGTGGCGAGTGCCTGTAGTCCCAGCTACTTGGGAAGCTGTGCAAGAGAATTGCTTGAGCTCAAGAGTTTGAGGTTGCTGTGAGCTGTGACACTACGACACTCTACTGAGGGTGATATAATGAGGCTGTTTCAAAAAACCAAAAAAAAATATACATTTATATATACACACACACACATATATATATATATATACGTTTTTTTCCACATATTGACTTTGAATACTATTTCTCTTTATTAAAAAAATATAGGTTCAACTATATGTCCTGTATTCATGATTCACAAATCAATATTTCCAACCCACCAATACTTCTTTAAAATCCCCCAAATATCTCTAATATTCACAGGACATCTTGACTTGGACTTCATATGTGGATCTCATATTTGACAGACATAAAAATGAACTCACTACCTTCCTTTTCTGCTGTATTACTTATTTTTGTATATTATATCAATGATTTGCAGGCTCAAAATACTAGAATTTAATAATTTTCCTTAGTTTACATAGCTGACAAATGGAAGATCTAGGACTAGAATCCATATCTTCTGCTTTCAAATCCTATATATTGTAGTGTATTGGAACAGGTATCAGATACTCAAATCCCTGACTCTGACACTTCAACCCTAACCTGCATTTCCAATCTCACCTCTTGCTACTCCTCATGTTCTCTTTGTCTAATCACACTGTGCTTCTTTTAGTTTAACAAGCACTCCTGGCATTTTTCCATTTCCATGAATTTTTTCACACTGTTCACCTTACTTGGCATGTCTTCCCTCATGCCCACATGCAATCTTGTCTGACTTTCACAGACCAGAACAAAGGTTAGCTTCTCTACTAGCCTTTTCTCTGATTCATCTCAGTTGGAAGCACCCTCTTCCTCTACTAAATAGCAGCTTATCTATAGGTCACTCATGGTGCTTATTACTTTTACCTTGTGTTGTCAATTCATCAACTTTTATTGAGTGTCCATCATGTGTCATTTTATTTGAAGTGTATGAATTCTCCAGTGAACAAACTGACCAATGTCACTGGCCTTATGGGTATCATTGGCTAATCAGGGAAGAAAGACAAGTTAAAAAGCAATGGCCATATAGTCTAGAGTCTCCAAGTCATAGAGGGAAGAGCAGGTGCTATGTGACTTCAGAGAAGAATGTTTTACTCAGAATTGAAATGGTGAGAACAATCAGAAAAGGCATCTTGGAGGCTTGACACTATAACTTCTTTAGGGAAGAGTCCTTGCTTGATCAGTGTTCCCTTTAATGACCCATCTATCCCTTTGCCATGTACCAAACAGGGTGTCTATGACATTGTTCTTTTTCCTTTTGGGAACTACTCCCTTACTTGAATATAGCCAGTTATACCTCATTCTTTTCCTGATACTGGAAATGCAGTAATAATTAATACTTGACAACAGTTGTCTAATGACAGATTGGAAATCTGAGTTAAAGTCTTTCCTATCTGGATTTTTCCCTTTGAGTTGTGTCCCCATCTTAAACAGCAACGCAGATGACTGTAAGCTTATGGCAAAAAAAGCATATAATAGATAAAACTTGTAGAGGAACTTATTTCCCCCTTGTAGTACTTGTGATTATGTATGTGCATACTTCATAGATGTCTGCCTTCTAGAAGAGATCAAAAGCTTCATGAGGAAAGGGACTTTTTCTGTTTTGCTTTATCTAGATCCCCAGGGTCTAGAATAGTGTGCAGAACTTATGAACTACTGAATAAATATATTTGTTGAATTCATATGAATGAGTTGCCTAGTCAAAGTTAATATAATTTCTTACAACATACTATGAAGCATGATATTGGTCTTTATTAGAACAAAAAATGACAAGTGGTAGGACAGTCTTTATATTATGGGTTCTCTTTTCTTTTTTGTGAGGTAGAAACACTGTTTTTCCACAAAAAGATAAGGACATAAAGATATACATTTGTATTTTTAGCCTTGTAAGAAGTCTCCCTGATTTACTCTTGTCCCTCTAGAGTCTATTCTCAGCACAGAAACCACAGTGATCCTTTTCAAAATGTAAATTAAATCAATTTTCTTGTTAAAATCCTTGATACACTCGGGGCAAAACCAAACTGCTTACCACAACCTACAGAATCTTCCATAGTCTGTCCCTGCCTACCTCTTTGACACTATCTTTTATCTCTTTTCCTCTTGGTCATTCTAATCCAGCCATACTGACTTGTTTCTGTCCCTTGAACTTGCCATGTTCTCTTCCTTTTGAGGACCTTGGTACTTGATTTTCTTTCTGCCTGGAGGGCTCTTCCTCTAGGTATTTTGCATGTTTTCTCCCTTCTCAAAAAATCCTCTGCTGGTCACGATCACCTCAGCCACTTTAGCCTGTCACTTAGGTCCATTTTTAAATAACAATTATCACTACATGAAAAAATTTTCTTTGTTTAATTTTGGGGGGTCAATATCCTCTACTAGAATATAAGCTCCATAAAAGTAAGGATTGTTATTTTTTCACTCATTGTATTTCCAGCACCTAGACGAGAGTCTGGCATACAGTCCATGCTCATGAAATATATATTGAATTAATAGATATTAGGTTATTATCTAGCTATTTACTTCAGAAGGCTATCTTTTAAGGGCAAGATCCATTCACCATTTGATCCCTAGTTCCTTGAAGGGTGCTTAGGACATAGTGGATGCTCAATAAGTATGTGTCAAATTGAACATAGTAATACTTACAGATAAACGGATTATATGGACTCCTGGTTTCATATTAACATTGCTAAACTATTTCTGAAATGAGAATATCTCTAGGGAATCCTCCCAAATGGAAATGTACTTTATTTACAACTTTTTAATTTAAAATAAATGTGCAAAATATGATTATTTGTTACATTCACCCCACCTTTGTCATGGTCTTCAATTTTTCCTACCTAAAATTAGTAATTTTCTGAGTCAGGCAGATTTTATTTTTAGATCTACCCACTTATTTCCAGGAATACTGACACTCCTCCTAGTACTGGCCCTGATCACCTTTTGTCTTGACTGTTACAGAAACCTTCTAATATATCTCTCTGACTTCTGTTTTTCTCACCTCCTAACCATTCAAAATATAGGATATCAGATTAATCTTCTAAGAGTTTTTACTTGGCCAGATCATTTATTTTCTCAAAGAACTCTAAACATAAGAAGTTGAACCCTGTATACTGAATTAAGTAGATAATTCTTACCCTAGCATTCCAGGCTCTTATTGGTATTCTACCAATCTAACTTTGCAGCTTTACCTTTTATTGTTCACATCATAAATGCTACTATTATTTTAAACTTGACTACTTATATATCTTGGACACATCTATCACTCTGGTTATACTGGTATTTTTCTGACTCAAATGTCCTTTTCTTTCCATGTTTGTTTGATAAAATCCTTCCAACTCTATGTTAAATATCATCTCCTTCATTGAGTTTCCTAAGGGAGACACAAGACAGATGGCCAGATAAATGAATTCTGTGCTAGGTAAATGAAGATGAGTTGAGCCTAAGACCACAGTAAGCTACAAATGTCTGTGGAATGCAAAGTTCTCTGAGAGAAGAGAATGTGCCTGTATTCTCCACTGTCAACCCATTTTCTAGCACACTTTCCAACATAGTAGATATTAAATAAGAATCTGATGAGTAAATATTGAATGATATATAAGATCATATTCTATGTTGTGTTTCTTAAAACAGGAATTTCTTATTAAATGTATGTTCCTATCCCTTATAGCCCTATGTAGTAGATGCTTAAGAACTGTTTGTTAAATTTAGTGGAAAACATAGTGCTCTATAAATGGTGTCATTACTTTACTAATTATTTTTGAACTCAGTTTGGACTGGACCAATGTCATTAACAAGATGTAGGGCTGGGGAAAAAAGATGCATTACTATTTTACTGACAGATTCATGGAGGATGGAGTCAAAGAGGCCAAACTGAGGGCTTCATAGAGTCAATTAATATCTCCATAAAAATAGGATTGACTGGAAAAGACTCAAAGGCCAAGTAAAGTTCTCAGCAAGATGATAAATACAATGAAACATTAGTTTTGTTTTCAAAGCTAGTTTTTATTCTTTATCACCAGTAAATCATTTCAATCAATTGTTTGTGAAGGGAATTAGAGTGTATCTTGTGGTTCTGGCCTTTGTATCATGTATGAGCCATCGTGAGATAAGGAAGGAAGCAACAAAAAGAGTTCCATAGTTGAGGAGGAAAAAATTTAAATTTTGTTGAAATTAGTATTATTTTATGCTCTTCTTCATGCTTTTCTTGTTTTTTTTTTTTCTACATGTGCACAGGGCTTCTGTACTTACTCTTCTATGTTGTACTGAGTCTATGTGGGGCAACAAATTTTCCATGATCTGGGTCTTTCCTTATACACTTTCAAAATCCAAACTGGCATGGTTCCAGGCACTCAGAAATCTAATGCAGGGAAAAAATAAATCAAGGTGTTAAGTAGCTGCTTTTGACTTTAGGTATGACATACTTGCATTTTAATGGGTTTCTAAAAGCAAAGCCTTCACTTAATAGAAAAAACCTTAATCATAGGGATTTCAAGTGCCAAGGCAGGTTAGAACAATCAATGAGACTATAGAGTGTTCCATCTGACCCTATGTCCTCTGAGGACCAAATTTAGTTATATTAGCCAAGACTTAGCATGTTCACCTCATCATTGGGTTATTTGGGGATGTCTTTAAAGCAAATGGAACTCATCAAAGATGAGCATTATTATTTGGAACTAGAGGTGGTAGTTTGAATATGATAAAGTAAAAATACTATTTTATCCTGCAGATGGTAAACATATGGAACCCATTACCTTAGGAAGTGATGGAGGCTGAAAATAGAAAAGGGTCAAAAAGGGCTCAGAGACATTCTTGGATACTAGATCCAAGGGAAACGTACATAAGTGGTGGTCCTTGTACTCAGTTTCTTAGGGGGATGCCATGCATGACAACCATCTCAACCTTTTATAAGGTTCCTATTTGGGTATATGATAGAACCAAAAGTAGCATTTCTTACATTCTCATTTAATTTCTCTTGGAAGCTCTTTCCTTCCCTTTGTTTTCCCTTTACATTTCCCCCTTTTTTCTCTGTGCTTTTCCTTCTTCCAAATCCAGAGATATTTCAAATATTTTCTCTTCCAATCAGTCCCAGTATTCTGAACACCCAGAGTTTCAATGTCCATACTATAGCTAGTAGCCACAAGTGGCTCTTTGGCTAATTAAATTTAAATTAATTGGAATTGAATGAAATTAAAACATCAGTTCCACAGTTGCACTAGCCATACTTTAATTGCCTATTAGCTCCATATAGCTAGTGACTAAGTTGCTGGATAGCTCAGAAAAAGTAAGTATATTATCATTTTTACAGAAAGTTCTATTAGACAGTATTATCACAGAAAGTTCTATCTGTCTGAAACTAGTAGGTGGCAGAGCTGGGTGTGGAATATGTCTTATTTCAGAGCTCATACTTTTAACTACTTAACTAGATTGTCATCAGTTCCTAATTCTTCTTCTCAAGGTCATCTTGTCCTCATACTTCTGCTATCCCACAGGAGCAGATGATATTGCTTACAGAAAGATCCTGGTATCAGCAGTGAGATTGGGGAGAGAAGAATCCAGGCATCTCTGGCTGGTGAGATCTGCCCAGAAACTTCTCTTTGGTGACACAGGGAGTCAGCGAGAGACTTCTGGACCCAACGAAGAGGACAAAAGCTGTGGAGAACTGGTAAGTTGTAAGTGCGTTTGTTCGGTCAGAGGCTGCCCGCAGCTGTAACCATAGCAACGGTGAGACTGCAAATAGGAAAAGCCTTACCTGTGTGGGCTGTTTGGTTTTTTTGGACTTGGGCATTTGATTAAACTGCCCTGGGAGATCTTGGGCAAGTGTACAGATGACTGTGGGTGTTATCTGGTGCCCTGGTCGGAACCACTGAACTGGAAAAGAGCTAATATTGTTCAGCTGTGGGCTGCCTGCACAGCCACTGTGGGGGAGTTGCCCCTGAGGGTCACAGCACTAGGATTTTCCAGGAGACCTTGGGCAAGTAAACTAGTGACTGAACTGCCCAAAGGCGGGGACTGAGACGCTGGTGAAGAATGGAGATCTAAGAGTTTGGCAGATTATAGCCTTGGCCCTCAGGGGCATAGAATGAGACTGGTTTTGGCACACTGGATAAGCAAGCAGCCATGTCAGGAGAGATCCCAGTGATAAGCAACAACTTTCTTCTTAGCCACAGTTCAAACTTTGGAGAATCTTTTAAGTGGGCTGAGGAGACATTTGGACTCCCAAGCCTGCAGGGTCTGAGAGATCAGCAGATGCTTCCACTCTCCATTGTGTACAGCTATATCAGCATTGTGATTAACATCTCATACCTCAGAATATCACCTGTTGCCCAGACAATATTCAGCAAGATAAATATACTGCTTTGGTTTTTTGGTTTGGGGGTTTTTGTTTCAGGTTTTTTTTTTTTTTCTTAATTTCAACATTTTTCCTCTAGATTTTTCTTTTTTCCTTTTTCTCTTTTCTTTCTTCACTTTCTAGTTTAAATACAATCTTCCATTTTTGTCTTCTTTAACAGTTAGAACTTCATTTTTCCTAGTGTTTCTGCCCCTATTATTGTTTTTTTCCCCCAATTTTATCCCGTAAGGGTTTTTGTTTGTTTCAGTGTGATTTATAGTATTTTTGTCTTTCCTCTCTACCTAGTGGAGGTGGGGTATTATGTCTGATCAGGCTGGCAAAGAGCTGCTGACCTCAAGGGAATCACCCAATCCAGCACCCCCAGAAGTTGGGGTTTTTTAAGGTTGGGTCAAAGTACCCTACTATACACCTATATTACTCCTGTCTCCTTTCAGTGCCTCTCTTCTTTTTGTCAATATTTCCTTTTACTCGTTCCCTCTCATTTCTCTTTTTTCTTCCTTTTTAAAATCTTTTTTCCTTCTTGCTCTTCAATATTCTCATTGTTCTGGTCCTGTACCAAAGAACTCATTAAAGCTTTAGGCCAGAGGCACAGTAACTTAAAGAGCAAGAAGAAGTGAAAGGAAAATTAGGGCAGGGAAACAGAAACAAGGAAACACTCATGAAGAAGAATCAGCAGAAAAATCCTGGCAACATGAAATACCAGTCAAGAGCAACCCCTTCAAGGAAACATGGGGTAGCTACTGCAGAGGATTACACCTATAAAGAAATGTTAGAAATGACAGAAGGGGAATTTAAAACACAGATGATGCAAACAATGAAGGAAATTGCTGAGAAAGTGGAAAACAAACAAAGAACAATGAAGGAAATTGCCGAGAAAGTGGAAAATAACCGAAAACTGGAAAATAACCGAAAGTGGAAAATAGCCAAAAACAACCAAAAACTAATGAAGGAAATTGCTGAGAAAGTGGAAAATAACCAAAAGGAAATCCAAAAATAGAATCAAATAAGAGATAAATTATATGAAGAATATAGAAAGGATATAGCAGAGCTAAAGGAATTGAAACAGTCAATGAGGGAAATTAAAGATGCAATAGAAAGTACCAAGAATAGATTAGATCATGCAGAAGAAAGAATATCAGAGGTAGAGGATAAAGCTCTTGAGATAACTCAGATAGTTAAAGAGGCAGAAAAGAAGGGAGAGAAAGCAGAACATTCACTGACAGAATTATGGGACCTTATGAAGTGTTCAAACATATGAGTTATAGATATTCCAGAAGGGGAAGAAGAATGCCCCCAGAAGGGCATTTCTAGAGAATATTATAAATGAAAATTTCCCAAATATCACCAAAGATTCTGACATACTTGCTTGAATTCTCCACTGAAGAGGCATAGATTTGCTAATTGGATTAAAAAACACAACCCATCCATTTGCTGTCTGCAGGAAACACACTTCACGTCAAAAGACAAATTAAAACTCAGAGTTAAGGGTTGGAAGTTAATTTTTCAGGCAAACAGAATTCAGAAGAAAAGAGGGGTTGTAATCTTATTTTCAGATACATGTGGATTTAAAGCAACTAAAGCCAAAAAAGACAATCATGGACATTTTATATTGGTCAAGGGAAAGATGCAACAAGAAAATATTTTAATTCTAAATATTTATGCACCCTACTTAAATGCTGCCAGATTCTTGAAACAGACCTTCCTTAGTCTGAGCAATATGATATCCTATAACACCATGATAACAGGGGACTTTAATACTCCTCTCTTAGAGCTGGACAGATCCTCTAAACAGAAATTAAACAAAAGATCCTGGCATCTATCATGTTAGGAGATCCAGAGATTAAACTTGAAACTTGAATATCCTCTTTTCCCACATATTGCTTAGCTGTCTCTTCTTACTCCTTTCCCCATCTTTCCTTTCCTCTTCTGAAAGATTGATATTGCAAGAAATAATAGTGCATTACTAACTGGTTTCTTAAAGTGAACCACACAAACATAGGTTTTTGTCCAATTCTTTTTTCTCTAGAACCCTCTATGGGAAAATTTGGGGAGAAAACTAGGTAAAATAGAAGTATTCTTGATGACAGTCAGTGGAAGTGTTTGAGAGGAAAAATGTGGTTATTTTATGAAAATATAAAATTCCCTCCTCACTAAATTCAACAAACCTTATGATTTATGCAAATGTCTTTCTAATGAGGTAAGATGTTAGGTCAGTGTGGTCAGGGACCACATCTGCCTTAATCACCATTTGATCCCCAGAACTGGCAATAGTGATAGAAACATAGTGAGTACTCAATAAACATTTGCTTAAATTGAAATTGTAAAAAATGACTGAAATTGTAATCAATTGAAATTATTGAAATTGTAAATGTTTGCACATGTACAAAATTATGTAAAAAGATTCCCCAAATTTGTTTGAGTATACAACCTCCTCCCCTAGCACACTTAAAAAAATTAACTTTGGACTCATGGTATGTATAGTATATAAATTGAAAAACGATGACCTAACTTTTATTTTTTTGAGATTTACTTTTTCACCTTTTGGGGTTAAGAAGCCCATAAAATTGATAAATATTTGAACAGTTTTGAAAAATCTATTGCAGTTCATATCGAAGAATTGAAAGCAGAAATTTATTTCCTTTATTCCTACTCTCCCACCTCCCCACCCAATCTAATCCTCACATAAATGTTCTTCATGGGAAGTTAGCAGAAAGATAAAAAGGGTAACAATAAAAGTAAATAGCAATAAATGGCTTTTCCTGGGGACAAATGGTAACAGCCCCTATTAGGAAGAAGGAGATAAAAACAGAAGGGTCATTCTACTTTCTCAAAATGTCAGTGAAATGAAATAGCAATGAAGAGCTTTCCTACCTGCAGGCACATAGCAAGACACTGGATCTAGCAGGAATAGCCAGCATACCAACAGTTTGAATTTCATCTTGTGAACAGAAGGTGGGTAGACAGATGCGTGGTCCAATGTGATAATTACAAGTGTCTGCTTGGAATATAAACTTTGTTGTCTTCTGCTTCATTTTGTTTCTCAGTGAATGAGTTTAAAGAGTCATTTTTGAGAGTTTAGTTAGGCTTTCTTCCTTTCTGCCAAGGACACTCATTAAATATTTAGGGGAATTCTGGAAGTTGACTTTTAATTATGATATGCAAGTAGTCTGCTTAGTCATAGGTCAGAATAAAAACATATTAAGCCAATTAGAAGGGTCTCAGGCTGAATGCAATTACAAAAGTACTGAGAATTTTATTTTTTAAAAAGGAAGAGATCAGTTCCTAGAAATGATAGGCCAGTGATAATGATACCAATCCCTAGTGGAATTCTCTAGAAGATTCATAAAGAAATGAGTTGCAAATACTAAGAAAAGGCAATGATGGTCACTAGGACCTAGTGTGGTTTTACCAAAGGTTATGATGAATTAATTTTATTTCATTTTTCAAACACATATCATAGTGATGGTGTTTGAGCTTTAACACTAGACTTGTGGGTTTAAAAATCACAGCTTTGCCACATATTAGTTGTATGGATATCTCAGGCAATTGACCTCATCTTTTAATGCCTCAATTTTTTTGATCAATACTATAAGTAGAAGTAGTAGGATTGGCACCTGTAGCTCAGTGAATAGGTTGCCGGCCACATACACCAAAGCTGATGGGTTTGAGCCTGGCCCAGGCCTGCTAACCAATGATAACTGAAACAAAAAAAATAGCCAGGTGCTGGGGTGGGAACGTGTAGTCCCAGCTACTTGGGAGGCTGAGGCAAGAGAATCACTTAAGCTCAAGAGTTTGATGTTGCTGTGACCTGTGATGCCATGGCACTCTACCAAGGACAACATAGTCTTGCTGTGTTGCCCAAGATAGAGTACCATGGCATCAGCTTAGCTCACAGCTACCTCAAACTCTGGAGTTCAAGAGATCCTCCTGCTTTAGCCTCCAAAGTAGCTGGGACCTCAGGTGCCTACTATTACACCTGACTAATTTTTCTATTTTTAGTAGAGATGGCATCTTGCTCTTGCTCAGGCTATTTTTGAATTCCTAAGCTCCAGGGATATTCCTGCCTCAATCTCCTAGAGTGCTAGGATTATAGGTCTAAGTCACTGTACTCCACACTGCTAGTCCATATTCTTTTTTTTTTTTATTGTTGGGGGATTCATTGAGGGTACAAAGGTCCAGGTTACACTAATTGTATTTGTCAGACAAGGTCCCTCTTGAGGACCCCAAGAAGTGTGCCAAATCCTGTGATGCCCCAGCCCCCTCTCTCCTTCGCTTTCTCCACTCCCCACTCCTCCCACCCCCACTGTGTACTAGGTCATCAATTGTCCTGATATCCAAATTGAGTACATTGGATTCTTGCTTCTTCATTCTTGTAATGCTTTATTAAGAAGAATGTGTCCCACCTCCATCCTAGTTAGTACAAAAGATGTATAGTCGCCATCTTTTTTAGTGGCTGAATAGTATTCCATGGTATACGTATATCATAGATTGTTAATCCATTCCTGGGTTGGTAGGCATTTAGGTTGTTTCCACATTTTGGCAATTGTAAATTGAGCTGTGATAAACAGTCTAGTGCAAATGTCCTTATGATAAAGGGATTTTTTTTTTCTTCTGGTAGATGCTCAGTAATGGGATTGTAAGATCAAATGGAAGGTCTACTTTGAATTCTTTGAGGGTTCTTCATACTTCCTCCAAAAATGTATTAATTTGCAGTCCCACCAGCATTATAAAAGTGTCCCCTTTTCTCCATATCCACACCAGCATTTGTAGGTTTAGGACTTTGTGATATGGGCCATTCTCACTGGGGTTAGATGGTAACTCAGGGTGGTTTTGATTTGCATTTCTCTGATAATTAGGGATGGTGAGCATTTTTTCATATGTTTGCTAGCCATTAGTCTGTGTTCTTTAGAGAAAGTTCTATCATCTCTTGCCCAGTGATATAAGGAATTGTTGGCTCTTTTTATGTTGCTTAATTACAGTTCTCTATAGAACCTAGTTATCAAGCTTTTGTTTGATTCATAATATGCAAATATCTTTTCCCATTCTGAAGGTTGTCTATTTGCTTTGGTTGTTGTCTCTTCAGCTGTACAGTAGCTTTTCAGTTTAATAAAGTCCCATTTGTTTATTTTTGCTGCTGTTGCAATTGCCACTGAAGTCTTCTTCATGAAGTATTTTCCCAGGCTGATACCTTCAACTGTTATCCCCCCCACTTTTTCAAGGATTTTTATTGTTTTATGCCTTAGACTTAGATATTTTATCCATCTTGAATCCATTTCAGTGAGTGGTGAAAGGTGTGGGTCCAGTTTCAGTCTTTTACATGTGGTTATTCAGTTCTTCTAGCACCATTTACTGAATAGGGATTCTTTCCCCTAGTGTATATTCTTGTTGGGTTTATCAAACATTAGGTGGCTATAAGTTGTTAGCTTCACCTCATAGTTTTCTATTTGGTTCCAGGTGTCTTTGTCCCTATTTTTGTGCCAATACCATGCTGTTTTTATCACTATGGTCTTATAGTACAGCCTGAAGTCTGGTAGGCTGATGCCCCTGGCTTTGTTTTTATTACTAAGAATTTCCTTAGCTATACAGGTTTTTTTCTGGTTCCATACAAAATGAAGAATTTTTTTTTTTCCAAATCTTGAAAGTGTGATGTTTGCTTTTTTTTTTTTTTTTTTTTTTACAGTTTTTGGCCGGAGCTGGGTTTGAACCCACCACCTCCTGCATATGGGGCCAGCGCCCTACTCCTTTGAGCCACAGGCACCACCTATGATGTTGGCATTTTAATGATGATTGCATTGAGTCTGTAGATTGCTTTGGGAAGTACGGACATTTTAACAATATTGATTCTTCCCAGCCATGAACATGGTATCTTCTCCCATTTGTTAATATCTTCTGCTATTTCTTTTTCTAGGGTCTTGTAATTTTCTTTATAGGGGTCCTTTGCCTCTTTTGTTAGATATAGTCCTAGGTATTTCATTTTCTTTGATGCTACTGTGAAGGGAGTTGTGTCCTTGATTGTCTTCTTAACTGTTATATTGCCTTTCACATTAGTGCCTTTCTATAAAAGAGGAAACTAAGTCTCAGATAGATCAAGTCATAAAAAAAGACAGAGACTTCACATCTTTTATGTTTACCTGAATGGAGCTAGAATATATTCTTCTTAGTAAAGTATCCCAAGAATGGAAAAAAAAAGTATCCAATGTACTCGATACTGCTATGAAATCAATATATAACCACCTACACAATCATACAAATGGCAAAACATAACTATAGTCCATAAAGTAGAAGGGAAGAGGAGAGAGAGTGGTGGGGAGAGGGGATATGGGAGAAAGAAAGGTATTTGGGGGGACCTTACCTAATGTGCATGATGCAATGGTACATTTCAAAACTATTAAGATATGAGTATAATTGTGATGGATGTGTTACTTGGTTCAATGTAAACATTTCACATTGTATATCAAAGCAGTATCCTGAACCCCATAAATGTATCAATGTACAAAGTTATGATTTAATACAAAATAATGAATTATTAAAAAATATCATAAAGCTAAAGAGTGGCAGTCAGCATCTAAATCCTGACTAGACCCAGTGCTCTTTTCACTACCCTTGGATGTTTCTCTTATTAGATAAAATTTTAACTTTTTAGATCCATTCAACTATGAGACCAGGTGCAGAAGCTGGAGACTTACTTGAGAGACAATCTATGAAGGGGAAGGCTACATACAGTATAAATGGAACTTAGATTAAGTTTGTTACAACTCTGATGATTTTATGAGTCTATGAACATAATACCTCAGATATTACAGAATCCAGGATTCTCAGACTTACAAGTATTTCTAAAATAGGACATATATGCAAATTTGCAAAACCACTCATTTAGAGTTGACCAGGGCCAGATTAGCAAGAGTCATAGGAATCATGCTAAGGATAAATTGATAAACAGTAGTTTTAGGAAAAGAATAACATAAAAACACTTTATACTTAAATGCCTTAAGACAATAACTAAGAAAATGCCATGAAGGCTATGTTAACCAGTTTGATGAAAATATTTCAAACTGTATATAAAACCAGCACATTGTACCCCATGACTGCATTAATGTACACTGCTATAATTTCATAAAAAAATACTTTATAATTAGGAAATTTGCTCTAGCCTTAGTGAGAAGGATAGATAAAAGAAAGTGAAATGGAGGTGAGAGAAAAGATAGTTGTTTATTTTTATAATCTAGGCAAGACATATTTCCAATTTGAGAATAAGGTTTTTGATGGTCTCAGAATGATATTTTAACTCAGGATTCTAAAATCGCTGGTTCCGGCTCTCTCAGTGACCTCCTTCTTTGAGGGTTTTGTAGCAAGGAATCAAATGGAAATGTGATTACTACTTAATAGCTTTGCTAGTACTCAATATTCCTCAATATAGGGCTCTTGAGTAAAACTGAGTTGGAGGCATAATGGAATCTCTTACTTATCCTAACACCTGTGTGCTAATCATGAGACCTGTGTATTCAGATGCGGCTCTTTGGGGCAGAAGCTAAGCAGGAGAAAGGGCAAGAAGCCAAATCTTAAGAAGGGCCCTGAGTCCATTAACCCAATCAGCTACATGGAGTGGCCCAGAGAGAAGAGAAAAGAAATGCCAGATTTGTTCTTGAAGTGGGAAGGTAAGAAAAAGTCATGAAAGAGGATGACTGAGTCTGCACTAATGATATAGAACTTTTCTGGAAGTAGAAATGAGTGTCAAGGATGGGTTGTGGAATAATAACTATATTTACTGTTCAAATGTGACATGATCCATGTTTCAGGCTTTGATTGATAAGCATACCAACTTCCCATTTCCTTGCCAAGCTGCTGTTAAGGGAACATACAGAGGCTCAAGCTTAAAGGGAAGGGCAAAATTTTCCTCTGCAATGTTTTAAACAAGGACATTTTATTATAAGTGACAGTATGTTCTCTAGCTTTTTGCCATGGTTCGAACAGAAGGCAGTAATAAAGCAGGAGAATAAACTGGAGTATGTGGACAAATGATTGTGAGCCAGTGTCTCACTGGAGAAGAAGGAATCTGTTAAGGTCCTCAAGACACATTTCAAGTGTTTATGCTGTGGCAATGCTGCTTGATCTATTTACCCAGAGTTTTACAACCCTTCTAACCAAACTCAACCACTTTCTACAAATCAGGATGCAGTCCTCAGTCACTGATTACACTCAGTTGCATACAGAAAACGTCTCTCTCTCTTCTCTGTAGTCTTTGTCATTTGATGGTTAAAATGAATCTCTCTTTTCCAGAGAGAAAAATCTCATGTTCCTTTTGTGAACCCGGCTGCAGTGGTGTGGAGCTACATCCCAGCTCTAAACCCCAACCCAAATTCCTCCCACAAATTTTCTTTCTTGAGGGAGCAGTCTTCTTGGGAATGAGCCTGGGAATCATTGCAGCCTAATCAGCTTGTCATCACTTAGTGCCACATATTCTTGTCTTTGGCAAGCATTCATTCTGAAGGGCATCATATAAGGCTCATGATGCTGTCTTCATTGAACTCATGCTTATAACAAGAAAATAAGGGGCTATAGAAAACTTATTTTTAAATTGAATTTAAGTAGTTTTGCCACATTTTAAATGTCAAACGGAACTGTTCCACAGTACAAATCTGCCAAGTTTATGCAGGCGGCTGTTTTCAATAGGACTGATCGTGCCCTATTGTACTAATCTTTTTTTAAACATACACCTTGCTGGAAAAGGCCAAGAACACCCACACAGGCAGTGGGCACTGTTACTTTTTTCTTGCTCCAAGTAGATGAATAGGCTCTTATTCCATTTGGTGTGTTGCACTGTTGAGCATTTCCCAATCTTTTTTTCCCCTTGATGGACGTTGAGCTTTCCCGGGACACAGCAGGCAACAGTCCCTGTGCTCTCCCACATGGCCATTCACTTTTCCAGCCATCTGCCTATTTATCTGCCTTCCCTTGATCAGCTTCTCTTTTCCTCTCACAGAGAATGGATCCTCAATTCAGGAATGATCAGGAATTACATGTAGTGGATGAGTACAGGAATGTTCTGGTAAACTAGAACTCCCCTTTTTTTTTTCAGTCACGAATGCTGAGAATTTTCCTAAAATGTACACTTTTTCATCTTTGCAAGGTAAATTCTGGTTAAGACTAATGAAATGACCTTTGACAATTTGTAAAGTCCTTAGGGTGGTATTTGTCACTTAGTGAGGCAATATATTTATTGGTATAGAGCTCAAAATCCACAGTCAAATGACCTGGATTTGAATCTTGGCTCCTCCATTTACAATGTAACCCTGGGAAATTTACATAATCTATTTGAGACTCAATTTCCTCATCTGTAAAATTGAGCTAATAATACCTACTTCACAGTGTTATCATTAAATGACATGATATACATATGTCAAGAGCCTGGTAGTGTGAGTGACATATAGTAAACACTCACTATATATTATTTTTAGTATCAGAAAATGTCCAATGAAATGATAGCTATAAGAAACATTTTTTATTATCCTTCAAGCTCTATGTCATCATCCTGTCAATCAGTGATGATTGATTCTGAATCTATAATCCCAGATAATTAACAAATGTTTTGAGGGGTCTCCTTATGTTTTAAGGTTACCTGGGAGAATACAGTTGATTGGCATAGTCTTAGACCTAAATGAGCTTTTGATATATTTGGGAAGATAAAATACTTACGTCTACAAATAAAATGAACAATATTAATGTACCAGACATGTTTATATATACTGGATGTCAATAAAGTTCGTGTGCAATTTAAAATAGTGTGTGATTTAAAATTGTGTGAACTTTATGGATGTCGTGTATATAAAATATGATATTAGAGTTCAGAAAAAAGTACATATATTCCCATGGGCTTATAAAAGTTTGAGTAATGAGCTACAACTTAAAAAATGGAAAAGAATAATAATAGTATTGACAATAAATCCCAATTATTGGAAACCTAATGTGGTTTATGGGTATTATCTCATTTAACCCATGTAATATTTTTACAAAGTAGGCAGCATTAATATTTTCACTTTTGAGGTGAGGGAATTGAGGTTTAGATAAAATAAGCAACATTGTCTAAAGGCATATGACTGTTAAACGGCAGAACCAGGTTCTGAACTCTAGGTTTTTCTGGACTCTAGAACCCATTCTTCTTTTACCATACAAGGCTACCTTCTATTAGGGAGGAGAAACATTCTGACACAATCAGATAGAGGAGATGACACAAGCAAGGGCACATAGGCACTGATGTTTTGGAACCAATGAAGGGAATATCTGACTAGTACAAAGAATTTGTGTGCAGTAAAAAAGACAGAAGTGCCTAGAAGAAAATTAAGCGGGGCCCTGATTGTGAAGGTTTGTGTAAGACAGGCTAAGGAGATGGGCTGCTGGAAGGTACCAAGAACAAGAGACGGGGATCCATTTGTGGGGTATTGAGATTCCCTATGAGTAGTCTCTGACTAAATCTTTAATCTGGGCTTTGTTTTTGTTTCTTCGTTATCCTTAGAAAGGGAATGCTATTAATATTGCCATTTGTTTGAAGTGTTCAGGTAGATTTTGTTTATTTAGGAGTCCCCTGGGAAAATGTGTACATGTGGGAGGCAAAAGAGTTTAACAGCTGAAATGCCTTGACCTACAAAGGATATTTTTGTAACACACCACACATTCTTATCCTAGTCTGGGAGATGCTGTTCTGTGCCTCTCACTGAATGGTGGTGAGAGGAGATAAATATTACCATGGAAAAGATTTGGATTTCTTCTGATTAGCGAAGAGCCTCAAGATCTTCTTTGGCATAGCATTTAAAAAGCTGGAAAACTGCCACTTACATAACATAGGCAGTTCCTAACTTGCAAATGGATTGACTTCTGAAAGTTCATTTGTCAAGCAATTTTATACAGCATTGTTTCCAAGGCATAGTGTTTTCCAAGTCCCCCCCAACACACTATGCCTTGGAAACAATGCTATATAAAAATGGTACTTGATTTTTCTTTCAATTATTCATGGAAATGATGGAATACTTAAGAATTCTTTAGGCAATCTAAAATTCCATAGGAACTTGATGATCTGGTTGTAATCATGCTTTTAAAGGTCTATAAGGAGAACCGGGCAAAAGATTCTGGTGTGGGCAACAGGAAAAGTTGTATACTTTCCCATGTAATATGGTACCATCTACTTAATTTTTAAAGGTACAATAAAAGCCTTTTAAAGAAACTCCAGGTTTTCTAAGAAAATGTTCAAATATTTAGAGCCATTAATGAAAACAGCTTCAGAAGTTTTGATGCTTTTTAAGAGTAATTTCTTTCCAGCTTATATATATTTTATAAAGACTACTCACCCTTTGTGTAAGCAAAGCAGGTGACCACCTATAGTGTGACATGAAAGGTACCACTATTATGTCCTTATATTTCAAGTAAAATCCCCAGTATTCTTCCAGAGTGCCAGAAATTCTACCATAGCTATTCATTTTGTACACTGGCATTTTTATCTTCAGTAACTAAAGTGGGGATATTTTCTTGTGTAATGTAAACAGCAAAGTATTCTGAACCATCAACATTTCAGCATGAGTTAGTTTACCAAGTAGAGTGCTGAAGGCATTGGCCAAGAAATAGGCAAATTTGATGGTAGATGTAGGAAATTGAAGATAATATGTTCAAGTTTTCATGCAGAGCTTAGGTAGGACAGGCTTGGATGAGGTTGTAAGAAGGGACCTGTGCCCAAAGGCATTGGTTTCTTGATTGATAGAGGCAATAGATTTGCTTAAAGGTGAAATAGTATAATTTTTATATTATAGAATAGTGGCAGCAGGATAGATAATGGACAGGAGAAATCAGGACTTGTAGTATACTTAGTCAAAGTAGTATTAGCAAAATATTGTGGCTTGAAGGAGCAAACTGGTTAAGAAAAATCAAATTGACTTTGCTGATGGGAAAGCTGAGTTAACCAAATGCAGCAAGCAGTGCAAGGCAGATACCATTAGTCTAAGCATGTCAGACAGAGGCCAATACCTGTTAGCCCAACCAAGATAGAAAGGAAGAGTTAAAGAGGTTCATATAGGCCTAGAGTCTAGAAAATTTGAAATATTGACAACAATGAATAGAAACTACTGA
>NW_003852505.1:6272953-6277403 GCF_000181295.1 Otolemur garnettii | reverse complement strand
GTCACCCTACTCCTTTGAGCCACAGGTGCTGTCCCTTGACTCTTTCTTCTAACAAATAGAGTATGTCAGAAATAAAGAGATGCCACTTCCTAGATTAGTTAATAAAAAAATGGTGTCTGCTGTCTTGAGTGCCTGCTCTTTCTACTTCTCTTGCTTCCTCACTTTGAGGGAAGCTGGCTTCAGTGTCATGAGTTCCCCTGTGAAGAGGCCTGGAAGGATCTGAGGTAGATGTCCAGAGAGGACCTGAGGCCTTTGCCTAGTGACTTGTGTGCAACTGAATCCTGATAATAACCGTATCAGTGAGTTCAGATCCTCCTCTAGTTAAGCTTTCAGATGAAACTGCAGCTTTGGCTAACAGATTGACTAAGACCTTATGAAAGGCCTTGAGCAAGAGGCACCTAACTAAGGTATGCCCAGATTCCTGACCTACATAAACTGGAGATAATAAATGTGTGTTATTTCAAGCCATTGAGATTTGGGTTAATATTAGTGCAATAATACATAACTAATACAGAGATGAATTCTCATATTCCTCCCTATTCTGTGGGTAGGGGTAGGCAAACCCCAATTTATTCCTTGGTATTCTGGTTATCCCCTGCTTTGTGATCAGGGATTTTTCCCACTTCTTAGAGGACAATAGCGTACGCCAGTTCTCCACAGTTTCTGGAGTCTCTGGGGGGGCTCTCCCAGTCATACCAAGGTAGCACTGCTATCACTATGTAGGTAATGAGACGGTCTTGTTGAAGTACAGTAGTATAGTATAGTGTAGTGGGTTATGTTTACATCATGGCTTTGCCATTTATTAGTAGTGGGACCTTGTCTCTATGTCTCAATCCCCTCATATGTAAAATAGAAATAATAATAATAATGTTAAGTATTTCATGGCTTGGTATGAGGCTTTAATGAGTGATTAAAATAGTATTTGGCATAAAAAGAGTTCCATATTTAGCATAGACTAATAATCAAGTATATTCATGCCCCTCACTCCTCCATACCTGACAACCCAGTAGACTATGAGCTGATTAAAGGTAAGATGATGTCTTATTCTTCCCTATAACTCCAATATCTAGCACAAGATCTGGTACAGAGTAGGAGCTCAGCAAATGAGATTTGAATTGTATGAATAATAGAATGGTTTTTTCAAAACATAACACTAACAGTACTGATATGATGGTCAGAACATTCCACTAGTTTCTTCTCTAACTGTTCTGGGTCTTTTTGATTCTTCCCAGTAAATTATAGAGACTGGCTGTATTTGTGCTGGAGAAGTTTATCACCAATTTGGAGCCCAATTAGAGCTCACAGGGTGCTTTCTGAGGTTTCACAAGTCAGTCTGAGACTCCAACAGCCAGAGTTAAAATTAAGATTTTGCAACTGGTCATAGTGAGCTCATATGGAGGGCCTATACTCTGCTCTAATATTTTTCTCACATTACCTTCTTAACTTTTAAAACAATCCATAGTAATTATCTTTTCTTTCTTTCTTCTTTCTTCTTCTTCTTCTTTTTTTTTTAGACAGAGTCTCACTCTGCTGCCCAGGCTAGCGTGCCATGGCATCATAGCTCACATCATTCCTGGCTTCAAGCAATCTTCCTATGTTAGCCTCATGAGTAGCTAGGACTAAAGGCAGGGACCACCATGCCTGGCTAATTTCTCTATTTTTAGTAGAAATGAAGTCTTGCTTTTTCTCAGGCTCATCTCAAACACCTGACCTCAAGCAATCTTCCCACCTTGGCCTTCCATAGTGCTGGGATTTCAGGCATGAGCCACCATGCTCAGCCTTTTTTTTTTAATGGATGAGGGAACTAAGGTTCAGAAAGTTAGCTCATGTGCTCTAATTCTAGAGTAGAGATTTGAACCCAAATATTCTGTCTTTACAACCTATTCCTTGAAGTCAGGAGACTTGGCCTCTTTATCTCTTAAAGCCTCTTGCTAAGAGCAATTAACCAACTAAATTGTGCTTACCTAGGACAGGGCCTAGAAACAGTACCTGTTGAATCCAGAGCAGCATGACAAAGTCAATATGTCAATATTTTAGGGGCTTTTCTAGGAGTCTAATCAATTCTGGAGGCATGTTAGAAGCCAAGGACCCCAAGCTAGCAGAAACATGGCTCTATAGGGCAAACAATCAACTATTAGCAAGTTCCTTAGGGGTTATGGCAGAGTAATCACTGGATTCTACTCACACTAATCCAGCAAAGTCAGGCCACAGCAATGATTTTGAATCTCAGCTCTGCCATTTGCTTGCTCTGTGATTTTGGACAAGTTTTTTTTTTTTTTTTTTAACATCTTTAACCTTTATATTTACTGTCTATGAAATGATGGAATATTAGCTACTGTATATGGTTGTTATAGGATTAAATAACACATGAAAATTTTTCATCACAATGCCTGATATATAATAGTGATTCAATAAATGATAGCTATAATTATCACTAGTAATAAGAATAAAACATAATTAATAACAAGTTTTTAAAGTTATAATGAAGTATAATAACTATACAGATCCTTGAAGCATTCCCATGATATTTCTCAGGAACAAGTAATTTTTTTGGAATGGATTCAGATATTTTGGAGGAAGCAAGGAAAAGGACATATGGTTTTAAGTCAGTCTACTCAGGTCAAATTCTTATCTCTAAACTAGCCAACATGACCTTGAGCATCTTGTTTAAGTGCCTTGAATCTCATTCTTCATCTGTCAAAGTGGTATATCAGTCAGCTTTATCAAGAGAAATAGAACTAGCAGAATGTAGTATATATTTAAAGGATTAGTTTACTTGATTGTGGGGGCTAGCACATCTGAAATCTGCAGGGCAGGCTGGCAGGCTGGAAACTCAAGCAGGAGTTGATGCTGCAGTCTTGAAGCTGAATTTCTTATTCTCTGGGAAAATTCTATTTTTGATTTTAAGGTCTTCCAATTGATTGGATGAAACCCACTCACATTATCCAAGATAACTTGCACTAATGGTAGATGTTAACCATAGCTGCAAAATACATTCATGGTAAAACCTAGATTAGTGTTTGGTTGAATAAGTGGGTCCTATATTCTAGTCGTGTGTACACATAAATTAGCCATCAAAAATGAATAATAATAGAATCTATATGATAGTTTTATTGAAAGGTTTAAATTAAATAATCCACGTAGAGAACTGTACACAATGCTTGTGACACAACAAGTTTCCAGAACAATATTATTACAATATAACTTCTGTACTATGGGCTACTATGACCCTCAGCTTTGTTGTGAGATTAGGGGTATGTCTTGAGTTTCTGTGAGCCAGTACCTGATATCTCATGGATTTTTCTCTGGTTTATGAAGGCAAATGTTATTCGGTCTCCTAACTGAGAAAAAAAGCACAACTGTGGCCTTATCTCTCAGTCTCCTGGCACCCAGCAAATATTATTCCAGTCCTGAGTGTCTAAAACTGGTCTGAGGCTAGATTGGTACTGGTAATTGGTTGGTCTGAGAGAGCAGCAAAAGAGGATGGATTATATAAACCTAAGTGGGTAGTAAAGTCAGTAGAAGCAAACTCAAAGATTCTGGTTTGCTGGTCAGCAAAAGCAACAATCTTTGACAACTTTCCTGAAGCTATCTCCTCGGTCTAAGCCACCATCTCCTTTCACCTGGACTAGAATGATGATCACTTTACTGATCTTCTGTCTTTTTCTCCTTGATTCTTTCAGTCCATTATTTACCCAGCAATGGAGTGGTCCTGTCATAAAGTAAATCAACTTCTGTCATTTCTATACTCAGAAATTTCAGCATGGCTTTCCATCTCACTCATAGCAAAATCCAAAGTCTTCTCAATGGACTGTGATTAGGCTGCTAGTTCCTTATCTCATCCCTGTATTCCTTAGTTCACACTACTTCTGCCATATTGACCCCTTTTTATGTTCCTTAAACACACTATCCATATTTTTGTTTCAGGTTCTTTGTCCTCACTGTACCCTTTCCCCAGAGGATCTTCCCTTTAGATATCCTCATGGTTCACTCCTATACCTGTTTTAGGTCTTTGCTTAAATATCCCATATTAATGAGGTTTACCTGGACCACCCTATTTAAAATTTCAACCCCTTCCCCCAGAATATTGTTCCTCTTTCCTGACTTGGTTTGTTTTTCTCTATAGAACTTATCACAATGTAATATTACATCATTAATTAATTTTGTTTGTTTAATGTTTGTCTATCCTGATACTGTCCTAGCTTCATGACAGTGGAGATCTGGTCTGTTGTTTCTTTTTCTGCTGGATCCTCACGGATGGCGCATATTAGATGAATATTGAATGAATGAATGAATGAATGAATACAAGGTCTATAATTTTTTATCTTAACATTGAATCAAGGGACCATGAGTCTTATATCAGCATTTTATGCTTGTGAGAGCAAAAGAGTCTCAGAAAGACAAGTTTCTGGTCCTGTGTTCAAGATCTGAGTCAGAAGAGAGTCACTAT
>NW_003852505.1:6257209-6271947 GCF_000181295.1 Otolemur garnettii | reverse complement strand
AGGGACATCCTATTCCTACAGGGCCCACTAGACTTTTACATGTGCATTGGTATTAGCAGAACCTTTAGTACCAGGAGTTTTCCCCAATTTTTTAAATTATGACCATGATGACCAAATCAGCAAAAAATAGCCTGTGTGTTTTGGTAATATAGGTATTGCAAATTTGTGCCGACACTGTGGGTGGTCAGAAACTTTATGGATTTCTGGAAAAGTGGCCTCATTTGGTCATGGGAATGCCTTCTTCAGGTAATTGACAGTGTGCTCTGATGGAAATTTGGATCACCACTCATCAAACTATGTCTCTCCAAACTAAGCATGCCATTCAATAGTGTGGGTCCTGATCTCTGAGAACAGTATTGTCAAAGTATCCTTCTATGTTTTGGGAGAAATGGGCTTCCTGTGGTCTCTTTGGTTATTTATGGGCTCTCAGTGGAAGAAGCAAAGATGTTGTCGTGATGTTTTATGAGGCTGGTTAGCTTTACAGTGTGAGAAACTTGAGCTATGTTTTGAGACCAAAATAATACCCTCACTTCCTTCTGCCAACCCACACTAGAAAAAAAAAAAAAAGAAAGAAAAAAGGAAAAACATCACTGTCCCCAAACCAAACAGAAATATGTGCCTTGAGTTTGGCCAGAAAGAGAAGGTTGCTTCAGCAACAGTGATAATCCCAGTGAGAGGATAGCAGGGAACTGGCAACCAACAAGATCTGGTGAAGAAAGGAATCAATAGACTGAAAGATTAAGGCCAAATAGAATAAGGGCACAAATGAGAGGGAGATCTTGAGAAAGCCTACTTATATTCATCAACCACTTTAGTTTGGTCTTTCTACTTTAAGAGAAGGGCCCTTGGGTCCTTATCTTTATTGCTATCACTATCACCTGGCGTTGTGCTATCATAGACTAATCCTTGTCCCAAAGGAAAGATTATTAGGATTTTATCTCATTTATGGGATTTTTTAAAATTTTCAGAATATTACAGGGGTACACACATTTTGGTACCCAAAATGTACATAATTTGCTTTTGTTCACTTTAAGTTGAAGTTATAAGTGTGCCCTTCACCTGGAATATGTGCATTGCACCAGTTAGGTGTGAATTTACCCAACTCCTCCTCTTCCCCCACCCACTTGATTTCTGTTGAGTTTTACTTCCATATGTGCACATACTCAGATGTTAAAAAAATGGCGATCTAGCATTTTTTGTAACAACCTGGATGGAACTCGAGACCATTCTTCTAAGTGAAGTATTGCAAGAATGGAAAAACAAACACCACATGTACTCAATACTAAATTGGAACTAGTTGATCATTTGGGGGATTCTTTTTTCTTAGAAGAAGACAAGGGAAATTTACTACTTTGCCAGCAAAGGAGGAAAAATGGCAGATTGTTTGTCTCAAAATACCAATTTTTCCTACATGTAAGCAGAAACATCGAGTTTTTGAAAGGGAGGGCCTATTGTCATTCAACTATAGTTAATCCCATCTCTGCTGAAGACAAGACAAAACCATGACCTCTGTCTACCTGAGAGGCCTACTCATACTTCTGCCAGTCAGCCAGGTGTCAGCCTCCAGGCCCTTCTTCTGTAGAGCAAAGAACAAAATAATATTCCTTTGCCTCTCCTGGCCATGACCCAAAACAAGGATATAGATTTCAGTTTCAAAAAAGAGTAGGAGAAGTATTAAGGAAAGAGACAGAAAACATCAGGCCATTTCCTCTGCTACATAATCCCTACTCTCAATTTTATACCTCCGTATCTGTGAGAGGAGAGGTGGCTACTCTGTTACATAACTCCTTCCCATCTGTCAATTTTACCCTTTCATATCTATGGGAAGAGGGGTGACATAATCTTGAGCTATTTCCCACTGAATTGGGATAATGTTTTAGATGGAAGGTTTGTGTTTATGTATACATGTCGTTGTAAAACTTACGACAATATATTTACAACAGATTACCAGGCCAAAAATAAAAAAAAAAAAGAAAGAAAGAAAAGTAACTGTAACAGTGAGGATTGAAAAAGAGGGATGGACTGTTGTTTTGGGTATGTCTAATATAGGTCTAGGCTAGAAAGAAACAGGGAACCTCAGAATACAAAACTATTGGTTCCACCCTGCAGGTGCCCCAAGAGACCACCTTCTACAAATTCTGAAATTATATACAGCACCAAATAAGGTTTAGTATCAGTAAGACAGATTAACAGAAAAGGCAGTAGCCTGCAGAAATTCTCACTATTGAGTTGTCTCTCCATCCTATATAGAAAGAACAAATAATCAAAGAAAACTTAGAAAAACATATCAACATTTTCAGATTTTCCCCTTTTAAAAGTTACTTTAGATTGTCTAAAGGCTGGCCCCTCTAGTGGGGGCTTTGGTCCTCTTATTTTATGGTACACAACTTTTTTTGGTATGACAGACCAAAGGTTTTCACTTCTGACAATTTTTGCAAGGCATGAGTCATTGAAAACACTTCACAGGGTCATTTCCACTTTTCTGCTTTCAATCAGGGCAGGAACTTGAAAGAGGGAAACTCACACATAATGGTTAGTACCTGACCACTCATTCTGACATTGCTTTACTGTTTTTACTCAGAGTTATATTACTATACTTACCTTGGGGTTTTAGAAAGGGTCTCTCATGAAATATGTTTAGGGGGTTAACTTAAGCCTGTTCCTGAGAAGCATCCTTATCAGAAGGAGGACAAGCTGCAATACTTTATCCCATTTTCCATTTTCCATTTACAGATGCAATAAGTTTCCATTCTAAATGTGGGACTTTGTCTATTTGCTGAGTTACCTCCAATTCAGCAAAAGATCTATTATCACTATACATGGAGGAGAAGAGCCTATCATCATTTTGATGGCTTATAGGATTGTGTCCACCCTTTTGTAGAAAAGGCTCACCAGATTCTCACTGAGGGTCCACTTGATGAAGTTCATGGGTGAACAGAGGCCATGGCTGAGCCCAAGCAGGTGGTCAGCATGTTAAAAAAAAAAAAGTCAGGCCATTTGTAGAGCTGCTAAGGAGGCCACTGGCACAATCCATTTTCTCAGTCCTGAATAACCTGGCTATATGTGTGCTAAAGATGGGGACTTGGCCATTTGAGGTGGCACAACTAAGTGGAGACAGAATTCTCATAAACTCTGTTCTCTTGCCTGAGGTCTTGGTTCAGCCTTTTGTGAGATGCCTATGTGAAGACACACCTATGGACATTATGCCTTAGAATATTTGGGGGGGGGCATCATATGAGAGGACCAAAGAAAATCAAAGAAAATAAACAATTTATCTGCTTGGAGTGATCTAAGGACAGGAAGGTGACCTGCTGTATAAGGAGCCCAACATGGGAGGTTTCAATGATTGGACAAATTAATTTCACTTGGATGGCTAAACTTGTGCTAGTAAATACCTTTTCATCCTGGGTAGAGGCTTGTTCTACCTGAACAGAGAGGGCATCTAGATGAAGAGAGCATCTGAAGTTCCAAAACAGGCAACTAGCAGGAGCTGCCTGGTATGGGACGAGGCATTAATGGAATTCCTGTGTGACACATGTCAGCACAGAACAGTAAAAAGGCTCAGAGCATGACAGGATAATGGTATCATCAGTCCAGGAAAAGAGGCCAGGCAGATGGAAAATGATACTTTGGTGACAGATGCTATGGATTGGCAGCTTCAGAAACAGCTCAGGGTATCACTGTGTTTGGCTACTCCAAGACAATACCCTTTAGGGGATCTTCACTTCCCCTTGTCTGCACCTGGATCACTCAGGACATTTAGGATGGAGATAATACCCTTTGTCCCATGTTCTTTGTCTTTAATGGAGCTCAATTTTCTTGAAAGCTATGAGTTTTCTGATAAGATCTCTTAGGCTTAACAGCCATGTTAACAGACTGTTTTCCCTGGTTCTTGTACTTTATAAATGGGAGCTTAGCGACCAAAATGGTGAGTCTAATATAGGGTGAGTTAGGGTGAAAAGTTGGAAGATCTCCATGGCTAAGTTTAGTAGCAATCAAGTAATTCTTGAAGTTCCTTTTTTGGATTCCTTAAAAATAGCTAGGGCCCTGAGAAGTCCAGAACCCATAATACAAATGACTCATCTGGGTTCAAAGAGAAATTAGAGCTTCCATTCTAAAAGTTTATTCATCTTAATTCCTTCATTTCATAGATATGAAAACTGTGGTTCCAAGAAGAAAAGTTATTTTTCTAGGATCACCCAACCGGTTAACAACAGAGCTAGACTAGCATCAAGGTGTCTCCTGACTTTGAGCACAGTGTACATTGTAGTATGTCTCAGAAAGTGAAAATCTAAGATCTATTTGTAAATGATATTCAGAGATGATTGTATAGAGAAGAGGAGCTGTTCTCTTGGTGTTATTACTGCCTGAGAGTGAGAAGAATGCAGTGGCCCAGCCACCGTGATACTTTGCCTGGGGATTCAACCTCTTATGTATTTGCCCAATCAAATTTAGAGTCATTCTACTCTGGAAAATTCCAGATGTTTCCATGTGAATATTTTTCTTTATATTGGGGTTTATGAATTAGTGTTTAAATTTTAGTACTGAACCCCATATTTTCTGGCAGAGGAAGGAGAAGAAATAAAATGATTCTAGAGTAGTTTCTAGTGGCTGAAGTAAGATTGAATTAGGAACTAGGCAGGTTATTTGTTTGAGTTGAAGCAAAGGAAATACATTCCTTATATTGATTGTAGCTAGCTGATAAACTTGGCTGTGTCCCCAAGGCAGAAAAATTGTGAACACAAATGAAAAGGATTTAAGAACCATTTGTTTCTTAGGTTTTGTCTGTCAGTGTGGTCCTGAGTTCCTTAGCAATATTCCAAATGTGTGGAGTTACCTTTGCTGTTCTGACTGCTAATGTTTAGTTGGAATTTGGACTAGACCAGTGTTTTCAAAACTTATCGTTAGAATCACGTAGGGGATTTTTCTTATTTAATTGAATCTTGTAATGGTTTTTAAACATACTGATTCCTAGGCCCTACCTACAAGGATTTGGATTCAGGAGATATGGGACATGGCCTGAAAATTGTATGTTTAACGGGCTCTCTAGGTGAGTTTGATGATCATGTAAGTCTGGTGATCATTGGACCAGGATTTTTCTCTTTTGCCTAGTTCTGCCTATTGAAGGCTCCTGTGCAAAAACTCACAAGGTGATAGAAACACCCTGCTTGAGAAAATCAAGGCCTACAGATGTGTAAAGGAGAGGTAATTCACATAGCCAGAAGAATTCTAGGTTTAAGGAAAAGGAGTCACGGTGGCAGATCATTGAATAGTAGGCTTTTTTTTTTAACCATTTTAAATTATTTATTTACGTATTTACACTTAGCTAGTTGACAGAGAAACTACAGGAGGAGTCAAAAAGATTCATAACTCATGTTGGGGAATCATAGCACATTGTACAATCCAGGAGATAAACATATAAAACAGCTCTGAAGTGATACTGAACCCACAGAGAAAATAGCATTTCTTTGATAAAAATTTGTTTCTATCACCCTCATCCCCTGGATACTTTCACAGACATGGATATTTGGCTAAGTGAGATTTCACCTCTGCTAAGCTGAACCCAGACACAAGTTGGAACGTGTCTGGGAGGCAAAGCCTCTGAGTTTGTATTGCTTTCTGTAATTACCCACTCACGATCCATTGCTTCTTAGCCTTCCCATAACTTGTGACAGTCAAATGCTACTGAAATTCCCTTACCATTTCTGTAGGATTCTAAGTAATAAATCACGAGGGAAACACTACTTTTAGTATGTTGTGAACTGCTTTAAGAGAGTGCAACTAGGAGAAGTACTCTGACTCCAAGCTGAGGCCCTGGAGGTAAGAGTTGGCATTAACCAGCAGACCCTCCTCTCCGCATACAAGTTGGAGCTGCTTCTGTTTGCCTCTGTTTGTTGTGTTTATTCTGGAGGTTTTCACAAACACAGAGCCTGGGCCCTCAGCGTTGGTACCTTTGTCAGGGCACCCTGCTCATCTCTGTTTATCTGGCTATGTTAGCTCCATAGTAACCCTCTCTTCTCAGTGAAAAGCCTCATTCCTTCACTATTATTGGTTAGCTAGACACAGAAGAGGAAACAGCTGTCTCAACTGTTAGTCATGGTAATAATAAGGCTTAACAGGATACCCAGGAGGACTTCCCTCACAAAATAAGAACTTACGTGGAGGCGATGGCTTTCAATTGCGGCACTTCAAATTCTGTGAAAGTGGGCTGGGGTTATACATTTCGAGATTAAGCTTGCCTTTTAAAAATAACATTTAATAAAGTTGAAGTTTTATAATAATAAAAACTGTAACTTACATGTTTTTTCCTGAACCACACTTGGTCCAATCCATGGATGTGGAATTGATGAATATAGAAGGCTGTATCTATATTTGTATCTACATAATGGTTTTGGAATTCTGATAGGGGGATTTCTCTATTCTTCCCTATTTATATATTTAATCAATAATTGATTTATGTCAATATAAACTCATGGATATTTATTTTATACTTCGGTTTGTAATCCAGTCATACTATCTCATTTATTTGGTTGCTCAATTTGTTCCAGTTTTGGTCACTGAGAGCTCTTTCATTTGGCTCCTTGGTCCCTTTGATATGCTTCCTTCCATGTGTGCCTATCTAAGCACTTTCTTACTCTTTAGCATTGCAAGATGTTCTAGGTTCATCTTGTATATTCCCTGCTCCAGTTCTTGAGTCAGCTATTTGTTCAAGGGAACCAGGTTTCCTTTACTACAGAATGGTATTAAAAAGTAAGATTTGGGTGCTGGTTGTACTTATCATTGTTACTGCAGTGAGATTATTTCTAGACCCTTTAAGCTGACAGAACTAGGAAATGTATATGTGTATCCTGACTTATGTATATAAATTTATCTATATCTATAATTATCTACCTATGTTTATTAAGCTAAACATGTGTTCATATGGATAACATTGATTCCAATCTGTTACTATGTTTAGCCTCCTTTTCTTGCTTATCTGTGATCTCTCTCTCCAATAGTAGCATCCACCATCCATTTAATTATTTCTCAATTTCAGTACACATGTCCAGAAGTTTTAGAATTGTTAACTCATACCCCCATGGGAAACAACTTTATCAACTAAAATATAGTGCTTATAAATGGGTCCTTTTGTGTTTTAGTCTTACAGACCCCACTCGTTTCCAAAGGTACTTAGATGACAGCATTAACCTTTATCTTCTGCAGCAGGGTGATATACTTTTGTAATCCAGTTGGATATTCTGCCACCGTCTGCATTCCATGCTGGATTCCCAGATATCCTAAATGAGTTTTTCCTTAATTTGTATACATTAAGGTTCACTCTCTATGCTATGAGATTCTATGAGTTTCAACAAATGCGCACTGTCATATATTCACCACTACAATATCATATAGAGTACTTCTACAACCCTAAAAAAATTCCCTGTGCTTCACTTACTTACCATTCTTGCTCTGGAGATCTCTTGTAATCACTGATCTATTTTCTGTATTTATAGTTTTGCCTTTTCTAGACTGTTATGAAAATGAAATGATACAAAATGCAGCTTTTCAGACTGGCTTTTTTTCACTTAGCGTTTTTCATTTAAGACTCATCCAAACTGTTGCATAAATTTATAGTATATTTCTTTCTATCACTAAATAGCATTCTATTATATAAATGCATAGATTGTTAATTCATCCACATATGGAAGGACTTCTCGGTTGCTTACAATTTTGGATGATTATAAATAAAGCTGCTATAAACATTTACATACAGGTGTTTCTGTGGATAAAGTTTTCACATCAGTGGGATGAATACCTAGGATTATGATTGTTGGGTTATATGGCAAAAAATGTTTATATTTACAAGAAATGACTAAACTGTCGTCAAAATGGCTGTATTATGTGGCATTCCTGCATCTTCATCAATATTTGATATTGTTACATTTGTGTGTGTGTGTTTATGTGTGTATTACTATCTCATTGTTGCTTTAATTTACATTTCTCTAAAGGAAAATTACACTGAGCATCTTTTTACATGCTTGCCATCTGTGTATCTTCTATGATGAGTTGTTTGCTCAGATCTTTTGCCCATTTTTTAATTGGATTGCTTTTTCGTTACTGACTTTTAACTTTTACGTCTCCTTCAGATATTTTGGCTACAAGTACTATAGCAGCTATATAATTTGCAATTTTACCCCCAGTTTGTGGCTTTTATATTCATTCTCTGAGCAATTTCTTTCACAGAGCAAAATGATTTTTTGTTTTTTTTTAAATTTTAACGAAGTTCAACTTTACCTTTTTTTTTTTAAGGAAGGAAGGGAGGGAGGGAGAAAAAGGAAGGGAGTCACTTTACCATTAACAAAAAAATGTATGGTTCATGCTTTCAGTGTTATACATAAACTTATCACCAAGCACAAGATAATATTTTTTCCTATTTTTGTCATAGAAGTTTTATAATTGTGCAAATTATATTTAATTTAGTTGTATGGTCCATTTTGAAATACTTTTTCTAAGGTGCAAGTGTCTGTATCCAGGTTTATTTATTCTTTAAAATTTTTTTTTACATATAAACTTCCAATTGTTTTAACATCATTTATTGAAAAGATTATTCTTTCTTAATTGAATTGCCTTTGTGCCTCTGTCAAAAATCAGTTGACTATGTTTCTGTGTGTCTATGTCTGGACACTTTAACCTATTTCACTGATCAACATATCTATAGTTTCTGCAATACTGCACTGTTTTGTTTATGAGAGCGTCATAGTAATTCTTGATATTGGGCAATGTAAGTTTTTCAACTTTGATTTTTAGAATTATTATGTTGGTTATTCTAGTTCCTTTGCTTATCCTTAGTATGTTTTAGAATCCGTTTATCAGTGTTAAATTGCACAGCATGGTGACTATAGTTAGTAATGATGCATATTTCAAAATAGCTAAAGGAATACTGTCACTGGAAAGAAACAATGAGGACTTGAGGTTATGGATACATTAATTAGCCTGATTTAATCATCTTCAATGTATACATGTATTGAAACATCACATTGTATCCCATAATTATATACAATTGTTATTTGTCAATTAAAAATAAAATAAAACTTTAAAAAAGTTGCTAATTTTTTTTGATTGGTATTGCAGTGAATCTATAAATCAAGCTAGGAAGAATTGATATCTTAGTAACATTTTATTTTTCAATTCATTAATATTTATTCAGAATTTCATTTATTTAAATTTCATTTATTTAGAATTTCTTTTATTGCTTTAATCTTTTTTTTGTAGTTTCTTGCTATAGATCTTACTAACATTGGGTGGATTTATAAATAACATTTATTTTTGTTGTTATTATAAATGGTTATACAGTTGTTTATTAGTGGTATAGAGGAAAGCAATTGAGCTTGTATACTGCTTTCTTTTTGTACTTTCTTCCCCCCATCCTTTGTTTTCCTTATTTTGGAGGATAGTTATGCATAGACAATTGTGTCATCTATAAATATTTTTTTTTCTTTTTTTCCAGTCTGTACATCTGTTATTTCTTTTTCTTGCCTTACTATATTAGCTTCTAACCCTTGCTTCAAATATCCTCCTTGATCTAGGTGGACAGAATTTAGTCTCTCATCGTCAAGTATAGCTGTATGTTTTTCTCATCATCAAGTATAGCTGTATGTTTTTCTCATCATCAAGTATAGCTGTATGTTTTTCTCACATAAATCTATTCCCTTTTTCGGTTAAGTGCAACCACTTCTATTCCTAGTTTTTGTTTGTTTATTTGTTTTGTACATTTTTTTTTTTATTAAGAATGAGTTTGGAGCTATGTTGAATCATTTCTGCATCTATTGATATCATTTTTTTCCTGTTAGCTTTGTAAATATGTAGAATTTCATTGCTTTATTATGATTGTTGAATAAGCCTAGAATTCCTTGAAAGAATTTCACTTTATTGTGATGTCTTTATATATATGCTGGACTTGATTTACTGATATTTGTTAAGATTTTTTCAATATACTCATTAGAGAACATGAGTAGTTTTTGTGATGTTTTTCTGGTTTTGGTAATAGGATAATCCTGGCCATATAACATGAGTTAAGAAGTATTTCCTCTTTTTATATTTCTGAAAGAGATTAATTTTTAATTATATCTTCTTTAAATAATCGGTAAAATTTAGCAATAAAGTATCTTGGCCTAATATATTCCTTATTTAGAAATACTTAAATTACAATTTTATTTGCTTCAGTAAATAGAGAGCTATTAATGTTAGCTCTTTCTAATTGGGTATGTTCTGACAGTTTGTCTTTCAAGAATTTGGTACATTTCTTCTAAGTTATCAAATTTCTAGTCATTTAGTCACTCTTAGTATTCTTTTATTATCCTTTTAATGCACAATCGTTAGTGCTGGCCTACCCTCATAAATGGCATTGAAAATTTTTGTCTTCTCTCATTTTTCATAGTTACCTTGGCTTATTAGTTTTACATCTCATTTAAAAAAAATCAAGTTCTGTTTTATTCCTTTTCTCTGTTTTCATATTTTCAATTTCATTGACTTTTGCTGTTGTATTTATGATTTTCTTTCTTCTACTCAGTTTAGTTTTAATTTCCACTTCTTTTTCTAGTTTCCAAAGGTAGAAACTTAGAGTATTAATTTTATATATTTTGAAAACAATATTTGCATTTACTGTTAGAAATTTCCCTTTAATATTGCCTTATCTGTATCATACATATTATGATGACGTTTTATCATTAATTTATATTTAGTTCAAAATACTTTTTAATTTCTCTTAAGACTTCTTTGATCTGTGGGCTATATGGAAGAATATTTAATTTACAAATTTTTTGGAAGAATATTTGGGCTATATGGAAGAATATTTAATTTACAAATATTTTTCAATAATATTTTTATTGTTGGTTTATAGTTTAATTACATCATGGTCTCAGAACATCCTTACATAATTTATATTCTTTCAAATTTTTTAAGTTATGGTTTTATAGACCAGAATATGGACTTTCTTGGCAGATATTCCATGTAGTCATAAGCAGAGGGTGTATCATGCTGCTATTGGATAGGAAAATCCATAAATATCAATTAGATCAAGTTGATTGGTAGTGTCATACAGGTCATCTATGTCATTACAGATTTTCTGCCTGCTTAATGTATCAATTAGTGACAGAGGGATGTGGAAGTGTTCAAGTGCAACAGTTGATCTGTTTTTTCAGTTCTGTCAGCATTTGCCTCATGGATTTTGATACTTTGTGACTTGTATACAATTTCTATATTGTTAGGTTGTCTTAGTCCATTTGTGTTGTTATAAAGGAATACCTGAGGTTGTGTAATTTGTAAAGAAAAGAGATTTATTTGGCTCAGAGTTCTGCAGGCTATATTAGAAGCATAGCTCCAATATCTGCATCTGGTGAGGGCTTCAGGGGTTTTCCACTCATTGGAGAAAGCCAAGAGGAGCTAGTATGTGTAACGATCACATTTCAAGACTGAGGGGGAGGGAGGAAAACCTGACCTACTGAACCAGGAAGTCTGGAGGGCACCTAAGAGTGTGGGTATGAAGTTACCTAGGTAACCAGTGACCAATAGAAAGAGACCATCAGTAACCAAAAGGAAAGGGCAATACTGCTTAGAGGTTCAGAGAGGCCAATGATAGACTTGCAACCAATTTCAAATGGAGAAAGTATTTATACTCCTACATGACCTTTGAATCTGTTTCTCTCACCTTCTCTTCTTCATGAGAGGGACCCACTTTCAACTTTCTTTGGAAGTGATCTAAACTTTCTTTTTGTTCTTCCTAAATAAAGTCTCTCTTTGTTACCCTGAAACTTGTGTAGGTTACTTTTGCTTTCTGTCCACACTGCCTGTGCTGCTTCAGTTTTATTTTCAGTTTCCACTTACTTTTGTTTTGGATTACCTCCCATACTTGGTTGAACTTTCTAGCTCAGCTGAGTAATCAAACCAGGTCAAGTAGGCTCAGGGAACCAGGATCCCCAACCACCAACAAAGACAGCAAGCAATAGAGAGGGGAGGAGGTCTCAGATTCTTTTTAACCACCAGTTCTCATGGTAATCAATAAAGGGAGGACTCACTCCCTATCCAGAAAGAGGATATTAATGTATTCATAGGAGACCCATTTCATGACTCAAACACCTCCAATTAGGCCCCACGTCCAACACTGGGGGTCAAATTTCAACATGAGGTTTGGAGGATCAAATATCCAAAGTATAAAATTCCAATTCTGGCTTCCCTAACTTCATGTCCTAATCATATGCAAAATACAGTCATTCCATCTCAGTAATCTTCCAAAGTCATAACTTGTTCTAGCACCAACTCAAAAGTCCAAAGTCAAACTTGCCTGAGACTCAAGGCAAGTTCCTCATAGCTGTGAGATTGCAAAATCAACATAAAGTACTGACTTCCAAGATATAATGGTTGTACAGGCACTGAGCAAACATTCCTACTCCAAAAGGGAGAAATTGGCCAAAAAAGTGGGGTAATAGTCCATATGCTAGTCCAAAGTCCAGCAGGGAAGATACTAAATTTTAAAGCACCATAATAACGTCCTTTGACTCTATGTCTCACATTCTGGATACACTGGTGTGAGGAGTTGGCTACCAAGGCCTTGGGCATCCATGCCCTTATGGCTTTGCTAGGCATAGCTCACCTGGTTGCTCTCACAAGTTGGAGTCCAAATATCTGAGACTTGTCTAGGTTAGCATTGCAATTTGCTGGAGACTCTATAATTTTGGGGTCTGGAAGGCAGCAGTTCTACTCCCACAATTCCACTAGGCAGTGCTCTGGTGGTGACTTTCTTCAGGGACTCCAACACCACATTTCCCTCAGGATTGCATTAGTAAAGTCTTTCCACAGAGCCTCTGTTCCCATGGCAGTTTCTGCCTGGACACCCAAGCTTTCTGATACATCTTCTGAAACCTAGGTGGAGGCTGTCAAGTCTCTACCACTCTTGCATCTTGGGCACCTGAAGATGTGGCACTATGTGGAAGCTGCCAAGGCTTATGGCTTGTGCCCTCTGGAGTGGTGGCCTAATAAGTACATGGGTCCATGTGAGCCAAGGCTGGAGCCTTAGCAACCAGGATGCAGGGAACAGTATCGCAAGGTGGTTCAGGGCACCAATGACCAAGGCCTGTCCTTTCTCTTAGACCAGGGGTCCTCAAACTTTTTAAACAGAGGGCCAGTTCACTGTCCCTCAGACCATTGGAGGGCCGAACTACAGGCCCCGGGATGAGTTGGCTGCTAAGCAGAACAGGCGGTGGCTGCAAAAACACCCAGCAGGCTGGATAAATGTCCTCGGTGGGCTACATGTGGCCCACACGACCAGTGTGAGCAAAAGTGAGACCCAACCCTGTCTCTAGAAAATAGGTGGACATTGTGGCAGGTACCTGTAGTCCTAGGTACTTGGGAGGCTGAGGCAAAAGAATCACTTGAGAGCAAGAGTTTGAGGTTACTGTGACCTGTGATGCCATGACACTTTATCAAGGGTAACAAAGTGAGACTCTGCCTCAAATAAAAAAAAAAAAAGAAAAAGAAATTTCTTCTGCTAAATACCCTAAGTCATCATTCTTAAATTCAACCTTCTACCAAAACCTAGGGCATGAACACAGTACAACCAAATTCTTTGCTATGAAAACAGGGTGATCTTTGCTCCAATTCCCTGTAATTTCCTCATTTCCATATAAGAAATCCTCAGAGTGATATTTACAGTTGGTATTTCTATCATCTTTTGGTCATAGCCACTTAACCAATCTCTAAGAAGTTCCAATTTTTTTCTTGTCCTTTTGTCCTCTTCTGAAGCCTCCAAACTTTTCCAAACTCTGCCCACTATCCAGTTCCAAAGCTGCATCTACACTTCCGCAGTTTCAGATATCTTTATAGCAACACTCCACTGTTTGGTACCAGGTACCAATTTTTTATCTTAGTCTGTTTGTGTTGCTATAAAAGAATACCTGATGCTGAGCAATTTATGAAGAAAAGAGGTTTATTTGGCTCATGATTCTGCAGGCTATGCAAGACACATTGAACAAACATCTGCTTCTGGTGAGGGGCTTCTAGCTGCTTCTACTCATGAAGGAAGGCAAAGGAGAGCTGTCATGTTGAGAGATTACATGAGAGAGAGCCTCCCACAGAGGGAGGGAGGGAGGGAGGGAAAGAGGGAGAGAGAGAGAAGAAGAAGGAGGAGGAGGAGGAGGGAAGGTTGAGAGAGAGACAAAGAGAGAAAGAGAGAGAGAGAAGGGAAGGTTTCAGGCTGTTTTGAAACCTCACCCCTCATCTCATCTATTAATGAGGGATCTTACCCCATGACTAAAATACCTCCCAATTAGGGTCCACCTCCAACATTGGGATTGAAGTTTTAATGTGAGGTTGGGGGGCATCAAACATCTAAATTATAGTAGAGTGTGCCCATAGTTTAATACTTTAAATTATACATGAACTTTATGGACACCAAATATATGTCTTCTGCAAGAATTGACCCCTTTAACCTTCTGTAATGTCCATCTTTATCTCTGATAATCTCCCTTGCTTTGAAGTCTACTTTTTTACCTATTCAAATTTACTTTATTATTTCTTATAGCATAACTGTATACATTAATGCAATCATGAGGTACAGTGTGCTGTTTTCATATACATTTTGAAATACTGTCATCAAACTGGTTAACAGAACCTTCACGTCATTCTCTTAGTCATTAAGTTTAGACATTCATACTCTGCTTTTAGAAAGATTCACTTGTACCCTTGTAAGATAAACCATAGAGGTG
>NW_003852505.1:6253624-6254744 GCF_000181295.1 Otolemur garnettii | reverse complement strand
TATTTCACAGCTTGATATAGGTCTGTTCAACATTTCCACTGCATTCTGGCTAAGTCTTGGGAGATGACGTGCTTCCAAGTATTGGTCAATTTCCTTCCGATTGTCATATTTCTGGGAATAAAGTTTCTTGTAATATTCGTTAAGGATTTTTTGAATTTTTTTTTTCTTTTTGAGACAGAGCATCAAGCTGACCACCTGGGTAGAGTGCCATGACATCACAGCTCACAGCAACTGCTAACTCCTGGGCTCAAGGAGTCTCTTACCTCCACCTCCCAAGGAGCTGGGACCACAGGCGCCCGCCAAAACTCCTGGCTATTTTTTGGTTGCAGCGGTCATTGCTTTTTTGGCGGTCCTGGGCTGGATTTGAACCTGCCACCTTAGGTGTATGTGGCTGGTGCTTAGCCACTTGAGCCACAGGAACCGAGCTGATATTTTGAATTTCTAAAGGGTCTGTGGCTATTTTATCTTTACCATTTCTGATTGACGAGATTAGAGACTTTGTTCTTTTTTTCTTGGTTAGGCTGGCCAAAGGTTTATCGATTTTGTTGACTTTTTCAAAAACCCAACTTTTTGATTTGTTGATCTGTTCTATAATCCTTTCATTTTCAATCTCATTTAATTCTGCTCTTTTTTGGTTATTTCTTTTCTTCTGCTGGATTTGGGATTGGAATGTTCTTCCTTTTCCTGCTGCTTGAGATGTCTCATTAAATTCTTAACTTCCTCTCTTTCCGTTCTCTTGAGGAAGGCTTGCAATGCTATAAATTTCCCTGTACTGCATTTGCGGTATCCCAGAGGTTCTTATAACTCGTATCTTCATTATCATTTTGTTCTAAACATTTGGTAATTTCCTTCTTGATCTCGTCTCTGACCCATCTATCATTCAGCATAAGGTTATCTAGCTTCCATGTTTTTGTACGAGTCTGCAGATTCCTGTTGTTGCTAAGTTCAACTTTTATTCCATGATGATCTGAGAAGATACATGGAATAATTTATATTCCTTTAAATTTGCTGAGGTTAGATTTGTGGCCTAGGATGTGATCAATTTTGGAGTATGTTCCATGTACTGATGAGAAAAATGTGTATTCAGTTTTGTTAGGATGAAAAGTTCTGTAGATGTCTG
>NW_003852505.1:6236928-6253230 GCF_000181295.1 Otolemur garnettii | reverse complement strand
GAGTCTGTATTTGTCTTTTAAGGTAAGATGAGATTCTTGTATATAACAGATGTCTGGTCTGAGTTTCTGTATCCAATCAGCCAATCTGTGCCTCTTTAGGGGACAATTTAAGCCATTCACATTGATTGAAATTATTGATAAGCCTGGCGAAATGTTAGGTATCAAGTTGTTCGTAAATCCAGTGGATGTTTTTAATCCTTTTGCCACTGTAGAAGGTAGAGTTTGATTAATAGTTTCTGAGTTAGTTTACTTTTGTGGTGGAGGATTGCACTGGTCATTATGGAGAGTAGGTCTGAGAATATCCTGGAGAGCTGGTTTAGTTATGGCAAATTTCTTCAACTCATGGATATCTTTAAAGTATTTGATTTCTCCATCATAAATGAAACACAGTTTAGCTGGATACAGGATCCTGAGCTGAAAGTTATTTTGTTTTAAGAGATTAAATGTCGATGAGCACCCTCTTCTTGCTGGAAAGGTTTTGTCAGAGAGATCTGCAGTTATTCTAATATTCTTTCCCTTGTAGGTTATGGTTTTCTTACGTCTTGCTGCTTTCAAGATTTCCTCTTTCATATTAACATTAGTGAAGTTAGTTATGATGTGTCTGGGGGATGTCTTATTTGGGTTGAGGCGTGCTGGGTTTCTGAAGCTGTCTGCAATCTGAATTTCAGAATCTCTTGACATATCTGGAAAGTTCTCTTTCATAATTTCATAAAGAAGAGCCTCTGTGTTTTGCAAAGCAACTTCTTTGCCGTCAGGAATTCCTATAAGTTGAATATTAGTTTTCTTTGAAATATTCCAGAGCTCTCTGAGAGAATGATCTGTTTTTGCTTTCCATTTCTGATCCTCTTTGGACACTTGGACATATTCAGAAGCTTTGTCTTCTACATCTGAGATCCTTTCTTCTGCCTCCTGCCGTCTGTTACCAAGAGATTCTACTGTACTTTTCAGATCTTTGAGGGCTGCGATCTCTTGCCTTAATGTTTCAAAATCTTTGGTGGTTTTTGTCTTTGAATTCATTGAATTCTTGAGTGAACTTTTGGAATTCTCCTTGAATTCCTATTTCTATCTTTGCCTCTATTCTATTAATCTTCTTTGCAATCCAAATTCTGAATTGTATTTCTGACATCTCAGCCATTTGTTTATAAAAGGGATCTTCAGTTTTGTCTGCCACATCCTTTCTTGGTGGGGTTGACCTACTCTGGTTATTCATATTACAGAGCTTTTCTGCTGATTCCACCCCATGATTATTTTACCCCATTTTGATTTTCCCCTTGAGGTTTGTCAAGAACCCGTATGGTGTTACGGCCTGAGAGACTGGGGACCTGCTTGGTGTGGTGGGGCTAAGTGGCTCTGTCTTATTTTCAGCTGGTCTCTGTCCTACCCTACTGAATCAATGATTCTTGTTTGAAGTCTCAACTGTGGAGAAATGCCAGCAATTAAGTAGCCCCACCCCCCACAAACAACAATTGGGCAAGGAAAATCAAACCTTCCCTCAACCATACACCCAGGGTGCCCCTTTGAATAGTCCCTGGGTGGTCTGCTTGGTTTAAGGGATCCAAATCAGTTTTCCCAGTCAGTACCAGTTTTAGATGGAAGAGTTCAAATGTCTCTGACAGCTAGATAAGAGGGGTCTGCTCACAGCTCAGATTTAACTTGCTCCAGTGCTCCGTGAGGGCAAAGGGACCCACCCAGCAAATGGGTTAGTCTCGGAAGGTTAATACCTCCTTCCCCACCTTGCACCCAGTCACTCTTAATCCCCCAGATCTGTGATCCCATTCACTCTAGTAGGCAACTGCTCCTGGGGTTTATGACTGCCAAAGTCACCCAGAAATCTGCTTCCGGGCAAGGGGGCCTTTTGTGTTTAAATTAGGCTGTGAATGTTCTCTTAATTCCAGCCCCTGTCCCAGCTAGATTCTTCTGCCAAGTCAGAGGCTGCTAGAGCTGGTGAAGCACTCAGCTCTGGGCTGTAAGCAAATTAGAGTTTACACTCAGGTGTCAATTCCAGCCTCTGCCTGCCCACTGCCTTTGTCTCAGCAATATTCCCCTGAGGGCTGGTACTAATTGTCTCTTTACTTATGAAAATTACCAAGTCCACTCCTGCCTGTGGCTCCTGTCCGGAACCTCTGGTTGCCCAGAGAGACGGGGCTTGCCTATCTAGAATGGCGTCAGTTCACAGCTCAGGATGCCACTATTCCTGTATGGCTTCCTCTGAGCCAACTTTCTTCTCCTCACTCCTGTGCCACAGTCAGCACAGAGCAGCACCAGCCCTTTCCCCCTCCACTTCTCTCAAGGAGATGCCCAAGAATCTGGATTCCATAGCTAACAAACCTCCAGACCTCGGGGTTGGGGGAGGAATCCTCAGAGTTCAGTTTTGCAGGTGGGGAATATATACAGTTTTATACAGTTTTACAGTTTTATGCCTGGCAGGAGGGTGCCATCTTACCCCAGCAGGGGTAGGGGGTTCAGTTTTTAGGAGATCTCTCCCATGGGATAGAGTGGGAGGATGTTTAAACTCTGGTCCCTTATTTGTATGGAGTAAACTGTGAGCCCTTCTTGTGTGGGAGGGAACTCCTGTCTGCTTGGTGGTGGATTTTATACCTTTTGTTTGTATTTTTGGGGTTGCAGCTCACCTCAGGAAGGCTGAAGTGTGCTCTTCAATCTTCTCTCTTGGCTCCTCTCCAAACCATCAGCTCCCTTGCTAAACTTCTGATTTTTAAGCCTCCTTCTGGACAGGAACCTCTGTAAAAAGCTGGCTGCAGTCTGCCGTCTTGGCTCAACCTCCTTGAAGTCTACTTTGAAACTAATAGAATAATGTCAGATATTTTATTAGTGTTAGCGTAGTGTATCTTTCCCTATACTCTCATTTTTAATATATCTGAGACTTTATATTTAAAGTGATTTTCTTATAGAGAGCATGTTTATAAGACTCAAAAAATATTTGAGTCTTTTAAAAAATCTGCTCTGACAATCTCTGACTTTTACCTTGTATATTTAAACTATTCAAAATTAATTGATTATTGTTGTAGTTGGATTAATGTATACTATCATTGCAACTCTTTCCTATTAATTTTACATTTTCTCTATTTTTGCCCCCTTATTTTTTGCCTTTTCTTGTTTTAATTGAGTATTTTTTGTTATTCCATTTTGTGTCCTCTCTTGGCATATCATTTATGCATTTTTTAGCAAGGAGAAGTCAGTGTCTCACTCTGTCAGCCTGGCTATAGTGCAGTAGTATGACCATAACTCATGGCAACTGCAAACTCCTAGGCTTAAATGATACTCCCCTCTCAGCTTCCTGAGTAGCTGGGACTATAGGGGTACTCACACACACTCACAAAATTTTTCTACTTAGGATTGCTCATGCTGATCTTGAACTTCTGATCTCAAGAGATTGTCCTGCCTCAGCCTCCCATGGTGTAAGGATTACAGAAATCAACCACTGCCCCTGGCCTTATTTCTCCTTTTAAAACAATATATTAAATAGTATTAATTACTTATAATGAATATCAGAAAGGACCATGAGCGGATATTTTTTAGATCTTCACTGTGAGAACCTGGTGAATTCCTGGAACAAAAGTCCACATATATGTGATGACATCCCCTGTGACCTCAGAAGTTTCTCATTCTCAAGGTAGTCTGCACTCAGCCTTCAGAAAATTGTCTAAATAATTATTTAAATGTTCCTACTGGTTTAAGGATTTCTGTGGCTTCTGTTCCAGGTAAGCAAATTTTGAAGGCTATATTATCTGGATGTGACTGTCTCTCTAGATTTTGGGGTCATGATTTGCTCTGTGACTTCAGTTCTCATATGGGTTCAAGAACATCATTGATTTTGTTTGTTAAGCTTTTTCTTGCTTTTTTTCAAAATAATTTTCTATTCAATCATAAACACATAGATCATGTATACATTAATGAATTTATGGGGTACAACATGCTGATTTCATACAGAATTAGGAGCATTTATGTCACACTGGTTAATAGACACCTCATCTTATTTACTTAATTATTGTGTTAAGACATTTACTTTTTATTTTCTTTATTAAATCATAGCTGCGTGCATTAATGTAATTATGGGGCACAATGTGCTGGTTTTATTACAATTTGGAATACTTTCATTAAACTGGTTAACATAGCCGTCACCACATTTTCTTAGTTATTATGTTAAGATATTTATATTCTACACCTAGTAGATTTAACATGTACCCTTGTAAAATGCACAAGTGTGGTCCTACCAATTACTCTTCCTCCACCTATCCTCCTCCCTCACTTCCCCTCCCTCTCCTCTTTCCCCTTCATCTTGGGCTATAGTTGGGTTATAGCTTTCATATGGAAGTGTGGTGCTTATAAATTAGTTTCACAGTAGGGCTGAGTACATTGGATACTTTTTCTTCCATTCTTGAGATACTTTGCTAAGAAGAATATGTTCCAGCTCCATCCATGTAAACATGAAACAGGTAAAGTCTCCATCATTTTTTAAGGCTGCATAATATTCCATGGTATACATATACCACAATTTATTAATCCATTTATGAGTCAATGGGCACTTGGGCTTCTTCCATGACTTAGCAATTATGAATTGGGCTGTAATAAACATTCTGGTGTAAATAAATTTGTTACAAAGTGAGTTTTGGTCTTCTGGATATATACCTAATAGAGGAATTGAAGGATTGAATGGCAGGTCTATTTTTAGATCCATAAGTGATCTCCAAACATCTTTTCAAAAAGAATGTATTAGTTTGCATTCCCTTTTCTCCACATCCACGCCAACATCTATGGTTTTTGGATTTTGTGATGTGGGCTAATCTTACTGAGTTAGATGAATGGAACAGAATAGAGAACCAAGAGATTAACCCAGCTACTTACTGTCATTTGATCTTTGACAAACCAATTAAAAACATTCAGTGGGGAAGACTCCCTATTTAACAAATGGTGCTGGGTGAACTGGCTGGCAACCTGTAGAAGACTGAAACTGGACCCACACCTTTCACTATTAACTAAGATAGACTCTCACTGGATGAAAGATTTAAACTTAAGATATGAAACTATGAAAATACTAGAAGAAAGTGTAGGGAAAACACTTGAGGAAATCAGCTTGGGCAAAAATTTTCTGAGGAGGACCCATTGGGCAATTGAAGCAATGTCAAAAATGTACTTTTGGGACCAGATCAAACTTAAAAGTTTCTGCACAGCCAAAAACACAGTAAATAAAGTGGGTAGACAGTCCTCAGAATGGGAGAAGATATTTTCTGGTTATGTCTCTGACAAAGGTTTAATAACCAGAATCCACAGAGAACTCAAACATATTACCAAGAAAAAAATAAGCGATCCCATCTCAGTGTGGGCAAGGGATTGAAGAGAATCTTCTCTGAAGAAGACAGGTGCATGGCCTACAGACACATGAAAAAAATGCTCATCATCCTTAATCATCAGAGAAATGAAAATCAAAGTCTTTTCTTATTTTAAAGGCAAGAGCATCAAGTCCCAAGCTCTTTGTATGATCTGAAACTGGAACCAAAATCTTTCCTTTAAAAGCCCAAATCACAGACTCTACCCACCCTGTCACTCCACTACTTCTGTTATCTTTGAGTAAGGCTGATTCTGATCATCATCTCTCTACAACTAGGATCAATTCTTTCCCACAATAAAAACATGAAAGATAGAGTCAATCTTTGGCAGAATACTAATTGGCTCATTAACTGTAGGTACATCATTTTATTTTCATTAGCTAGGATCAGATTAACAACAGGTAAAATCCTAAATTCAACCTATTATTGATGAGTATGTATATCTGCATATACTGTTTTTGCAATTACAATAAATAGTGACTACAGAGTTTATAGGGCATAAAATTTGGAACATATATATTTTCTCTGAAAAAGATCATAGAAAAGTATGTGGGTGCACATAGAGTGGTCGCTGGTCAGGAAGCTGCACTGGAAGACGAGGGTGAGTGGTAGGCCTAGGGAAGGTAAGCTTTTAGGACAATATTATCCCAATTATGCTATGGGATTTTGCCTTTTTGGGGATCATAGTTCCTTGAGAAAATATGGTGAAAGATAAGGACTTTCTTTCTAGAAAAAGTTCATTCTTGCAACAAAAGTCCATGTTCTCTAGATAAAATTTCATTTTAGATTTCAGTTACTGGAAGACTCATAATGTCTGGGACACTCAAAATGGCCTTAGTCCTATTGCATGCCTTGTAGATCAGCTCTTAACTTTTTTCTTGCTTCCAATGCCCAGGGACATTAACCTACCTGCTTGGAGAACTTGTGTTTAGATTAGAGGTCAGCAAAATTTGACTCACCATTTTTTGTAAGAAAAATGTTTTATCGAAATATTGCATACCTATTTTTTACACATTGACTATGGCTGTGTTTGTGCTACAACAGCAGAGTCTAATAGCCACATAAAACCAAAAAATATTTTCTGTCTGGCTCATTAAAGAATAATTTTGCTGACTCTTGTTTTAGGTATAAGAGTACAGAAAAGCACAGCTGATAAGAGCCAACTGATAAAAGAGTTACCTTGCCCAAAGATGTTTACATTTTTACTGGGATCAAAATGCCTTTTAGTATGAAAAATTGAATTTTCAGCATGAAATTTTGTTTCAGTGAGCAAATATATGATATTAATTGAGAAACCCCTGACACACATCATTTACATTTGTGGTCAGTCTTGCTAGGAAGCAGAAAAGCTTAATCTGCACAATTTCTATAATTCAAGAATTCTCAACCAATACTAAATTGCCATGCACAAAAACTTTATGGTAAAAACTATATTTTGGTACTAAGCTGAACTTCATTTCTTTCTCTCCTCAGCCAGTACTCTCAAAAGGCATTCCAGTTTTCTAGAAAAAGAGGAGCTCTATCTGATGCTCTTTTCTGCAGGGCCTCAATATGGTGGCTTTCTAAAGCAAATACTAGTTTTCTAGTGCTCTTTGCTTAGAGGAACAGAGTAAGCACTTATCAACAGCTTTTTCTGCAAACATTAATGTTCAGTGGGCCAAAAGAGAAACAAACATAGAGTTCACACAATGACATTTCTTTCCAGTTTAATATTTACACAAGATACTCGCTATTTTGAAAGACCGAAGAAGCCAGTTGTGCTAATATCTACATAGAGGCCTTATCAGGGAAGAGCCTCTGACACAGAATGCTTTGAAAGCAAGGCCCATCTGGCCAGCCAAAGGTGCTGAGTGTTCAGGCTTATGACTCTAGTTTGTCCTCTTCACTGTTCCAGTGCAGTTTCACATAGGATTGATTCTTAGTTGGGGGAGGGGGTTTAAAGATAACTTACGCTTTTTCTTTACTTCTTGTGCTACTTTTTTTTCTAGCTTCTATTTCTGCTCCTCACCTCTACCACACTCTGCCATACCTTTTGCTTATTTTCTGTGAAAATTACTGTGTATTGTTTGCCTATTTCCCAAATTCCTTGGTCCTGTTGCATGAGATGATATGCTGTGGTAGAAAGATATAGACTTCAAAGAGGGTTTAAAGTATATAAATGATGTATTTAGAAACAACTGAACTCTGTTTTGCAGCACACCAGCTGGCATAACTTACCATCAATCATCTCATCTTACCTCAATCAGTCTTAATTTCTTCATCTGTAAAATGAGAATGAAATACCATATATCTCAAAAGGTAATTGTCTTAGTCTGTTTTCTGTTGCTTATAACAGAATACCTCAAACTGTGTAATTTATAAAGAAAAATAATTTATTTCTTATGGTTATAGAGGCTGAGATGTACAGGGTTGAGAGGCTACATCTGCTAAAGACCTTCTTTCTTACTTGTTAGTGGGGACTCTATGGAGTCCACAGGCAGCAAAGGGCATACATGATGAGGAAGCTAAGCATGGTAGCTCAGGTTTCTCTTCCTCTTCTTATAAAGTCACCTGTCTCGCTTTCATAATAACACATTCATCCATTAACCCATTAATAGATTAAGGGTAGATCCTTTGTGACCTAATTCATGACATCTGAGAGGCCTCACATCTCAATACTGCCACATTGGGGATTAAATTTCAACATGAATTTTGGAAGGTACAAATATTCAAATCATAGCAGTGATTAAGAGGCTAGCTGAGATAACATGTATAAAATACATAACATGATATGTTGATATATTATAGACACTTTTAGCATGATATATACAACATTACAAGCACAACATAGCATGATATGTTGATATAGTGTAGACACCTGATATATTATAGACACTCAGTAACACTAGTTCTCTTCTCTTGCCTCATTCTTCTCAATGGGTCCTCTTGCTTTCTGTGGCTTACATGGCCTCTGATTCATCTTTCCCTAGCCTCTTGCATTTTACAGATGACTTTCCTTTCAGGGCTCAAGGTCCTGCTAGCTCTTTACTTAACCCAGTAGAGGCCACCAATTGACCTTTAGTTTGGATCCTAGGGATGTGGAAGGCTGTACCCAATAACACCCCCTTCAGTCATTTAAGTGCAGAAGAATCATTATGTGGTGATTTGCACATAAATGGTGCTATATTTTATTTAACTATGACAGAAATAAAAATGCATAAACAACAGCATCTGCATGAATATGCATGTTGCTTAATGACACCATTATTTAATTTGTTCCTTTGCCAAGACTCACCTCACAGATGGTTCCAGGAAGGCCCCAGCAATTACATTAAAGTTACCAGATATTCATTCTTTTCAGCAAACTCACTTAGTCTTTTAAGATTTATTAGGGCATATATAAGCAAAAGAAATATCTCACATTGATTAAGATTTTCCTTTGAGGTAAACAATTGAAGAGATAAGCTAATCCAAACACTATGTACTGGAAATCAGTAACATCCATAATGTAGTCTTGTGTTACATGTCTTACATAACTCCTCACCCAACAATTCTTGTCTCTCTCTTCACCCCATGTTCCATGTATACTATTGACCCAGGCTCCAGTTTTTACTACCCTTTCTTATATTCCTTTACTATGTTAGATTAAATCATCAATCATAATTCTTTATTTCCTTATAGTGTTATTATATATTCACTTGCAGTGGCCCCATGATCAGCATGATACACGTTTCTTCCCTTGATATTAGGCTTGGCTCTGTGATTTGCTCTGTGATGTTGATAGATATGTTTCTAAAAGCAGCCTGAAAACATACTGATGTTGTTGAGATTAGCACCTTTTGTGCTTTTGCTATCACCACAAGTAAAACTTGCTTCAAGTACCTTGTTGGTCCAAGGAGGATAAGAGACTCATGGAGCTGACCTGGACCTTACCCACAGCTTGGAGCCAAATCCAGCCAACTTAGACCAAACAAACCCAGTTTACTCAAAGAACCATTACCATGAGAATAAATGATTATTCTATATGCCACTGTGTTTGGGGGAAACATTATACGACAATAGCTAATTAATACATTCACACACCATATTTGAGTCTTCTATGTATGAAGCCTTCATTCCTGAATACTTCCCCAGAATCCACATGTCTCTTCCTTCAGTATTCTATGAATTAGCTGTGGATATTTTTCTATTTTCTGTAAAGTTTGGCATTTACTTTGTACAGTTTTGGGGGGTAGAGACATACTTCTTTCCAATGATGATTATATTTCATAATTATTTAGTGCTTCATCCTTTTAAAATGTGAGTTCTTACCATCTCTTAGAAGCCTGTATACTTCTAGGTACAGTTACTTCTAGGTGAGGCAGATTCTTCCCTTGCTAGATGAACAAGTTGATGTTAGGAAAAGACAGGCGATTCGCTCAAGATCATGGGATAAAATGGCAAAGAATTCATCTGACTTCTATTTCAGTACTGTACAAATCTTACCAAGCTCTAGGAAGAGAGATCATATAATTTACTCCTGATATATGTCTTTGCTCCTAGCACAGTCTAAAACAGGATAGGTACTCACACTATAATTGTTTTTTGGTGTAAAAACTAGCTGAAACCAATATTTACATGCCTTGGAGCATTTTTACATAAGATCTATTGCTTCTCTTCAGGGTAAAGAGGTAAAGTTTCTTTCCATATTGCCTCAGGCATGTTTATACACCCAACAAAACACATCAAGATACAAGGAAATATACCAAGCATTGGCAAAGTTACCTGAACAGCTTGCCTGCAATCTAGACTGAAAAGTAGGTGGGAGTGTGTATGGCCTATTATATTTCCCAAATGGCTGCAATAATATCTCTCATCCCACATGCTCTTCTATAAGATGGTCCTCCCACTCTTCTTTCAATAGGTGAAGTCTAATTCCTCTCACATTGAATCTAGCTAGGTAGGCTCATGCAAACATTAGAGAAGAGTGGAAGTGATGCTATATAACTAACATGAATAGGTCATAAGAAGCAAGGACATGTTCTGCCTTGTCCACAGGCACATTTATTTTTGGAGACTTGAATTATTGTATAAGAAGTCCAGCTATTCCACCATGATAAAGGAAGCTCAGGCCACAGGGAGAAGCTACAAGTAGGTACTTTTGTTGAAAGGCCCAGATAAGATCTAGATTCCAGTTATCAAACAATATCAATGAGTAGACATATGAGTTAAAAAGCAATCTTGGAGTGAATTCTCCAACCCAAGCTGTTCTATTCCTAAGCCATTTGAGTTTTCTCAGATAACATGGAGCAGAGAAAATAAAACCCACTGTGACCTTTCTAAATTTCTGACCCACAAATTTTGTGAGCATAATAAAGTATTTTTATGTCATTAATCATGGAGTGGATTATTATGTAGCAATAATGAGAACAGAAACAATAAGTTCCCACTGAAGGTCTGTGTAATGATTAAGAACATGGAATGTGAAGTCAGATTGATTTTTTTTTTTTTTTAAGAGACAGAGTCTTACTCTGTTGCCCTCGATAGAGTGCTGTGGCATCACAGCTCAAAGCAACCTCCAGCTCCTGGGCTTAGGCAATTCTCATGCCTCAGTCTCCCAAGTAGCTGGACCCCACAACGCCCAGCTATGTTTTTGTTGCAGTTTGGCCGGGGCCAGGTTCAAACCTGCAACCCTTGGTATATGGGGCGAGTGCCCTACTCACTGAGCCACAGGTGCCACCCAGATTGATCTAGATTTACAGGTTTTTGTTTTGTTTTGTTTTTTTTGGCCAGGCCTAGGTTTGAACCACCACCTTTAGCATATTGGGCTGGCGCCCTACTCCTTTGAGCCACAGGCACTGCCCTGGTCTGGATTTAAATGCCAGCTCTATCATTTCTTTGTTGTATGATCTTTGACAAACACACAGCCTTACTGAGCTTCAATGACCATGTTTGTAAAAAATGCATAATATGTTCCTCATAAAGTGATTGTGAGGATTAAATGATATATGTACTTTAGCACTGTGCCTAAAGCATAGCAAGTGCACAATTAGTGCCCCAACTTGTAGTTTTTGTTGAGTTTAAAGTCTTATCTTTTTTATTTTTTCTTTCAAGACAAAGTCTGTCTCTGCCACCTTGGCTAAGGTACAGTGGCATGATGATAACTCATTGCAACCTCAAAACTTCTGCCTAGGCTCAAATGATCATACTGCCTCAGCTTCCTGAGTAGCTGGGGCTACAGGCCTGTGTCACTACACCTGGATTAATTTTGTATTTTTAGTAGAGATGGGGTCTCACTCTTTCTCTGGCTCATCTTGGACTCCTGACTTCAAGCAATCCTCCTTCCTCAACCTCCCAAGATACTAGGATCATGACATAAGCCTCCTTCCATAGGCATAGAGTGGATTTAGCTGACTTGACACTATGATTACTGATGCTAGGTTTTAGAATTCCAATTTGGAATTCATGGACCTCAATATTTCAATACAAAGACTTAGAACTTTGTTCCCTGACAGGTCACCTGACACTCATAATTTTACTATCTGTCTTCATGAATAAAGTAGAAAGGCTTTTCTGTTCCCTCACTACTCTACCAAAAATCTTCTTTATTACTCTGTTTCTTTCCTGAGGTATCTATCATTAGTGAATCCTTTAACCTGAGACAGTGGAAGACTCCTCAAATGTATGCATGCTATATGCTGTGGAGTATACATAAACACAGTGCTCATTATCATATGAGGAGACACAAGTTCATCAAATGGACTTTGGATTCAATAGACATTTAACTCAGTATATATTCTGTACAAAGCATACAACCAAGCACTTTTCAGTTGTTTTATTATCTCCTGGAATCCTTATAAGACTTTTGTGAGATAAATTTTATTATTTTTTTCTCTTTTCAACCCCATTTATAAGTGGGTGAGAAACATGAAGAGAAATTTCTCTGGAAATGACAGATGAATGGCCAAAAACACATGAAAAAAATGCTCATCCTCTGTAATCATCAGAGAAATGCAAATCAAAACCACCCCAAGATATTACCTAACTCCAGTAAGATTAGCTCACATCACAACATCCCCAAATCTGCATATGCTGGTATGGATGTGAAGGGAAGGGAACACTTCTACACTTCTGGTGGGATTACAAACTAATACAACCTATACGGAAAAAAGTATAGAGAATTATTCAAGAACTAAAAGTCAACCTTCCATTTCATCCCACAAATCTATTACTAAGTATCGACCCAGAATAACAAAAATCATTTAATCACAAAGAAATTTGCACCAGACTGTTTATTTCAGCTCAATTCATAATTACCAAATCATGAAAGTAACCCAAATGGATATTAACCCATGAATGGATTAACAAATTTTGGCATATGTACATCATGGAGTACTATTCAGCCATAAGAAAGATGGAGACTTTACATCTTTTATATTTACCTGGATGGAGTTGAAACACTTATCCTATAATTGAAAACAATGTAACCTAAAAATTTGTGCCCTCATATTAATTTGGAATTTAAAAAAGAAAAAATTCCATTATTTTCCCATTGTATAGATAAAGCTACTAAGACTCAGAAAGATTCAGGTTACATATTTAAAGTCATAGCTGTCTAGTAGCATATTTATGCCTGAATGACAACTAAGGAGAAGTAAATAGTGAACTTCTGAATAGAGATTAAATCCTTGAGAAGGAATTTAGTGTAGGGATAGGAGACATCCTAAAGATAAACTTTTTACATTGCTACACAGTGTAGTACTTTCTTTGTATTTCCTCCTTCAATTTTTGGATTTTATAAGAATATATATCTTATTTTCTTTCCCTATTGCTTAGCCCCAGTGTAGAGGGAATTAAAAATTTGGTCAGATCTGCTAAGCAGTTGTTATGAAAAAGGCTATTCTAGTGTTTGACCAGTCGACCTCCTTCCTCCTCCTCTTCACACCTTAACTCAGTATCTTTGTGGCTCTGTAGAGGATAGAACAACTCCTGAATGAGAAGCCATTTAGAACTACTGCAGTGTACAATCATCAGGTTTTGGTTATTCTTCCAAGAACTTGAGATGATACTGGGTGACCTACTTTGTCAGGTATTTCCAAAGAAATTTTATTCCCAAGCCTGAATATATACCATCTTCTAGTTTCCAAGCAGCTCAGAGAAGAGTTCTATAGGAGTTCACCATCTCCTACCATTTGTAGACTTTTTAGAAGAGAGCAGGCACTGTTTTATCATAAAAATTAGGCTGAACTCTACCTCGAAATGCCATTTTGGGGAACTTAGGTCTTGAAAAGTACTCTGAAGGTGAATATTTTGAGGGCCCCATCATCTTTTACAATTTAGGACCTATTGAAATAGGCCCAAGACAAAACATTTATCCTTTCTTCAATTTAGAGATTTGAAACAAGCTATGAACTCTGTAACTACAATAAATTATGCTAAACTCTTTAAGACTCAATAGTATCTCAAAATTGTTTTGTATTATAGATCATCAAAAAAAATAAACAAAAAAAAATATAAAGCACTTGTACTTTTCAGGATACACTTCAAAAAGCAGGGTTTTTTTTTTTTTTTTTCCAAGTACCAATTTGGTTCTACTCCAGTATTCTTCAACTGAATCTGGGCTGAATATGGACTCCATGTGCTTCAAATTTCTGCCTGTTATTGTAAGGACAAAAATGGTAAATACTGGCAAAGATGCATAATAAGAGGGAATATTTATATATTGTTGGTTGAGGGGGTTTAGGATCACCAGATGAGGGGGTCCTGGCATGAAGAATGAATAGGCTTGACACAAAGTCTGTGTTGGGGGCTGAAGAACTTGGAATAGCTCTCCTGAGTAAACCTCAGGCCCGTATATATTATCATAAAACAGGAAGAAGTAGACAAAAACTGCTTGTCTGACACTAGCACTGATTAGAGAGGGCATGGAGAAAGTCATATAGAATGTCTCCACATTTGTTTTTGCAAAACCACGGATCTTGAGTACAACTTCTGCCTCCAGAATCAAGAGACCTTTGGAATCTAGAGAATGTTTACCATAATTATTATTGCTACACTTCACATATACATTTTCTCTTGGAGGCCAGTTTTCTGATCTCCTGCACATACACAACTCACATGCCTTTCTCATGATTCTCTAGGTCTCTCAAGTAGGAAGCAAGCTTTATGTTAAAGATCAGGGCTCAATTTCTGTTACAGTAATTGAGGAATGTAAATTACTCTAGACATGATGGAAAATGGTATGGAGGCACTTCAAAAAAATTAAAAAAAGAAGTACTATGATTCAGTAATCTCATTACTTAGTATTTATCCTAAGACAAAGAAACCAATATATCAAAGAGCAATACTTGAAACTCCATGATTACTGAAACTTTATTCACAGTAGCCAAGATATGGCGTCCATAGATGAATGGATAAAGAAATTATGGTATGTATACAAAATAGAATATTATTAAGCCATAAGAATGAAAGAAATTCTGTCATTTTAGAAAACACTGTAGAGCTTGGAAGAAATTATGTTAAGTGAGATAAAGAGAAATACATGTTATTCATATGTGGGAGGTAAAAAAAATGAACTCATAGAAGAGAGTAGAATGAAGGTTATTAGAGGCCAGAAAAGGAGAGCTTGGTTAACATTGAATGGGAAGAATAATTTCTAATGTTCTGTAGCACCACTTTAGAGTGAATATGATTTACAATAATTTAGTGTATATTGTCAAAAACCTGAAAGAGATTTTGAATGGTCACAAACAAATAAATGATAAATGTTCAGTGAGATGGATATGCTAATTACCCTGATTTGATTGTTACACTTTGTATACATGCATCAAAATATCACTCTTTATCCCATATATTTATAATTATTATGCGTTAACTAAAAATGAAAAGAATAAAGAGAAAATGCAAAAAAAGTTCTTTGCCTGAGCAGGATGAGATCATCATCATCATCAATAGACTCTATATTGCTCCCTGCACCAGGCTGGTCCCCGTGGTCGTAGACTTAAGGTCTACTTCCATATAGACTAACCCCTGAAACCCTGGTTGGTCATTAGTCTGTCATCCATGGACCTAGGCTTCTATTTGGCTCCAGTGGATACAGTCTCCAGGACTGCCCAATACCAAACTAACTCCTTTGGCCTCAGGTACCAGGATTAAACCTCCAAGCTTGCCCCCAAATGATATTTCTCTTCAAATTCTTGTTCCTTGAAATTTTCTACGTAATACATATGAATTTCATGCAAAAACTTAAAAAATGCCACCCTCTGGCATAAATGAGTTAATCCGTTTATATTTAAAGCAATTACTGATAGGGAAAGACTTACTATTGTCATTTTGTTTATAGTTTTCTATCTTGTAGTTCTTTTGTCCCTCTTTTCATACTTCTTTTGTATTTCCTTGATTGTTTTGTAGTTACATGCTTTTGTGGTTTTCTCTTTTTATTTTGTGTATTACAATGGACTGAAGCCTGCTCCAAGTTCATATGGTGAAATCCTAACTCCCAATATAATGGTATTAGGAATACCTTTGTATTTTAATTGGGTCATTGGGGTAGAACCCTCATGAATAGAATAGTACTCTCATAAAAGGGACCTAGTGAGCTTTCTTCCCTCTTTTTGCCATGTGAAGGGTAAAACCAGAAATCAGAGATCTACAACCAGGAAGAGAGCCCTTACTAGAACTTTATGATGCTGGGACACTGATCTTGGATTTTCAGCATTCAGAACTGTGAAAAATAAATTAGTGTTGTTTATAATCCAACCAGTCAATGTGTGGTGTTTAGCAAATATGGTGTGGACTATATTTACTAAGACATGCTTGTTGAGTAGATATTTTCCTTGTGGTTACCATGGGGCTTACCCAAAACATAACAGCCTCTTATAAGCTGATAACATATATAACTAATATGTTCCTTTTGGAAAGACATCTGGAGAACACTTAGAGAACTAAAAATAGACCTGCCGTTTGACCCTGCAATTCCTTTATTAGGTATATTCCCAGA